>NC_050077.1:38893831-39193831 GCF_009764565.3 Dermochelys coriacea
TGTCTGCAGTGGCCCTGATATACCTCAGAAGTCTGGGGGTTTTTTTGTTTTTTTTTTTTTTCCCCTCCACGTTAAAATATAGAATTTTTTTGGTGTTTGGTTTTAAATATTCTCCTGTGAGAACTGCAAGTCAATCACTGTAGTGTTGTTTTTAAGACCCTTCTGAAAAGTAACTAGCCTTTAAACAAAAGTAAAAGCAGTGTTGGTAACTCTCTCATGATTTTGTCATGAGCCTCATGATAATTGTTTTCCTTAAAGCCGCAGCTCCTGGGGTCAAGTGGATATGTGATTATTTCAGCCTTCATTCTTAAAGAAAAATGAAGTTTCTAGCCCTTGTGGCTGTAGAGAAAGGGCGCACATTTTGAAGCTAACAGCTCCAAAAAGCAAACTGATGATTTTAAAGCCAATTTCATGATTTTTGGTGATCCTGATACATGATTTTTTGAACATTTGGGATTAGCAATACTGTGAAAGTGACTTGAAAGTGTCAGTTTCACTCCTGTTTTAAAGTTAGTTTCTAGTCTATTACTTGTAGTGAGAGAACACACCCAGAGCCCCAAACAGGTGCAGTGTAAACACATGGGGCCTTGCACTAGTAGGACGTTTCCAAAGTTAAAGGATCTATTCCAAGCTTGATGAACTGTAAAAGAGTGATAGAAAGTAATCTAGATTTTTCTACAATTGTTTCAATTCATATATTCAAGAGTTAGTAACAAAGACTATACCTTAAAATTTGAAACCTAACCAGTGTCCCTTAAGTGACTTGACACAAGACTTGACTACATGTTAGTATTAGAGATGAGTGGGTCTAATAGTTATTTAATCTTTTTTTATATAGGAATTAGATACAGTGCTCCTATTAGCTAATTTCTAAGTTATCTGCAAAAAACCCTAGAGTTTTCAGATGCCTAAGTAGCCCCTGGAATCACGGTTAAAGTTGCCCCTCGCTACCAAATCTGAAATGGCACCTCTGAGCCTGAGCCAGAAATGTTCAGGCTAGGAGGGGCAATGGCTTAACCTTTGCCTCTCTCTGCTAACCTAAGGACTTTCAGAGTCTGTATGCCAGTTGACTAATACATTGTTACCTTGTTTTGAAAAGGCTGCCTGGTGTTGTTGCAGATACTCACTAAGAGCACTGCGTCCTGAAGAGGTACAGTAAAAGTCTCCTATGGGAGTCTGGCTTGGCTGGATTCACAGCAGGGAGCCACAGAGAGAATCACCCAGTTCTGGAGTCTTGGAGCCTCTGTGGAGTTGTGTGTACACGGGGGGTTCAGCACACTAAAGGGGTCACTCCCAAGGGACTGGTAACAGGCAGGAGCATAGACCACATCCTGTGGATCTGTGACACCTTACAAAGCCTTATTGACGTCAGAGGGCTCCTCACAAGTATAAGTCTCCGTGTGTGTGGATCTGATTGGTGGAGCTGGACCTAACTGATGATAGAGAAGGGAAACTAACTGTACACAAAGTGCTGTGAAATCCATAAACTGAATGAAATAGAGAAACTTTTTCTAACTTCTTTCAGCCATCGCTATCTTGGGTGTGCAGCTACAAAATTTTCATACGGAAATGTGATTTTTCAAGTTTGACAGCGTCCCCTCCACATTGCAAGGGTCGAATCTTGGCCCTATTGAAGTCAGTGGCAAAACTCCCATTGACTTCACTGGGGCCAGGATTTCATCACGTGTCTTGAATATAGAAAATATTGAATGATTAGAATATTTATATTCAAGGCTCCATTTCAGTGAGTGATTTTTGTTTTTTTAACGCATGGTCTTAATACTGTGTTAATTGTTTCTAAGGCTTTGGATAATTAAAAAAAGACAGTATTCTGCTAAAAATCTGCTTGGGTTAATGTTAGCAGTAGGTAGCTTACCTGCAGTAGGACTTTTCCAGCTTTTGCTGTTCCCCTAGTGATTTGTATCATTTAATGTTCTTTTCACTGTCCCCTTTTAAGAGGCTGTTGTTCAGAGAGGAGCACAGGTGCTGGAAGTGGTTGTTCTTGGCAAACAGCTGGCATTGCTTAGTTGTACTCTGTAATCTGACTGTATTGATACACTCAGGATAAAAATCCTGTTGCGTGTCATGGATATTAATGCTCTGTATCAAAAGCTGCTGCTTGATACCTCTAAAGAGAACTTGCATGAACCATGAAGCATTGCAGGAGAAGAAGGTGTGCTTGGTAAGCAGAAACCACAGTAAGGAATTTTCTTTACTAGGAAAGGCTACAGTTGTAAATACTCTCCTCCCCCAGCCTGCCTGAGTTGTCTGTTTTTCAACCTCTCTGTGGACCTGGGATCTTACTCTCTCTCAGCCATTCAGACTCCATGATGCACAGAGTGAGATATCAGGTGAGGTAGCCTCTGGAGCAGGGGCAGGCAAACATTTTTGGCCTGAGGGCCACATCGGGTTTCTGAAATTGTATGGAGGGACGGTTAGGGGAGGCTATGCCTCCCCAAACAGCCAGGCATGGCCCGTCCCCCACGCCCTATCTGACCCACCTCTGCTTCTCACCCCCTGATGGCCCCCCCGGGACTCCTGCCCCATCCAACCCCGCCCCCCCGGAACTACTTCCCCCACTCCCTGTCCCTGACCACCCACAGACCTCCCACCCCTGACTGCCCCCTGCCGCCCCATCCAACCCCTCCTCTCATTCCTGACTACTCCCCCTGGAATCCCTGCCCCATCCAACCACCCCTTCTCCCTGTCCCCTGACTGCCCCGACACTTATCCACACCCCTGCCCACCAGCCTGAACTACCCTGCCCTCAATCTAATCCTCCTGCTCCTGGACCCCTTACCACGCTGCCTGGAGCACCAGTGGCTGGCGGCGCTACAGCCACCCCGCCCAGAGCACCAAGGCAGGCAGCCGCGCCAGCTGGCTGGAGCCAGCCGCGCCAGCTGGCTGGAGCCAGCCGCGCCAGCTGGCTGGAGCCAGCCGCGCCACCGTGCAGTACAGAGCACTGGGTCAGGGGCCTGGAGCTCCTCACGCTTCTCCCGGCACGCTCCGCAGAGGGTTGGATCCTCGGGGCTGGTGGCCTGACGCCTCTCCAGCTCTAAGACCTCCCGTTCCAACTGCTCTATCGCCACATCCCTCCATTGGCTGGCGCCCCGGGTGTAGTCACGGCAGAAGAGCCGGGCGCGCACCTTCCCTATGTCCCACCACTGCCACGCCGAGGGAAAAGCATGCCGCTGCCCTCGCCAGGCCAGCCAGAACTTCCGGAAGGACGCCACGAAGCCCTCATCCTCCAGCAAGCTGTTGTTGAAATGCCAGTAGGCTGGCCCCAGCCTCTCCGCGCAGAGGGAGGCTGTTACGGTGGCTAAATGATGGTCAGAAAAAGGGGCCGGCCGGATGCTGGAGGAGTGGGCTCGTGAAATATGGAATGGTGATAAATAAATGCGGTCCAACCGGGAGTGTCGCGACCAATGGGCCTCCACCCGGACAAAGGTGAACGTGGAAGTGTCATCCGGGTGGTGGTCGCGCCAGACGTCCACCAGGGAGTGGTGTTCGACTATCTCCTGGAGGATGGCGGCGACGGTGGTCCCGTTCCTCAAGGGTGATGTTAAAGTCCCCTCCCAGGACCAGGCGCTCATGAGGATCCAAGGCGCCGAGGAAGGCGGATGCCTGCTGATAGAATTGCAGCTGCTCTGGGCTCGCTGCCGGGGCATAGATGTTAATGAAATTGACTACAAGCCCCTCCATGCAGACCCGGAGGTGCAGCAGGTGGCCCAGCACAGCCTCGGCGAGCCCCAGCACCTTGGGCCGTAGGTCAGGGAAGAACAGGGTCACCACTCCAGCCGTACGAACTGTGAGATGTCTAAAGTAGACCTTGTCCCCCAATCCAGCCGCCAGCTGTCTTTGGCGGTCGGATCCGTATGGGTCTCCTGTAGGAAAACCACAGAGTACCCCCCACTTCCGAAGGAAGGAGAACACCTGGAACCTGCGGAGACCCATCCTACAGCCATGGGTATTCAATGTTGCAATGGTAAAAGGTGCCATGAGGAGGGGTGGGGGGGATTCTCGCCAGCAGCAGTCTATGACCTACCCAGTAGGTGAGTAAGGAGTCGCAGAAGAGGCGGACCCGCTGGTAGGGCGCGGCACCCTGCCTCCGGTCCTTTTACCCTCCCCCTGAGGGCCCTTGCAGCCCGGAGCATTTGATGAAAGTCCCCCCATCGCTGGAGGGCAAGCTGTACTTTGTTGCGGGAGCCACAGACGTCTTCTAAAAACTCCTGCAACTCCTCTCGCAGCGCATGGGGGGCTGGGGTTACGGGCTCTTGGTTACTCCCTGACGGGGCCCTTGGTACAGCCCCGTGGTCCACCGAGACTGGCAGAAAGGGTGCGGGCTCCTGATGGGTTGGCGTCACTAGGCCTGCCTGGAACCCTGGGGTGATGGGGGCGGCGGAGGGAAGATAGCAGCCCCTTGTGGGTCGGGACGGGTAAACACAAAGGCCACTCCCTGGGAGTCATCTATTGGAAAAGGGAAGGAGACAGCCCCAGGGGCGGCAATAACATCTCGGGAGGTGGATGGGATAGGGATGGGGCAGGGGCAGGGGCAGGGTTAGAGGCAAGATTCTGGGTGGGGAGAGGGCTCTATGGTGGATTTGGCAGCCACGGCATCAGGAGGTGGACTCTCTTCTGTAGGGCCCTCTCCCGGGAAGGAGGTCGAATGCTCCTCACCAATGAGGGGTGCCCCTGGTGGCTCAGGTCCCGGGCACGTGGCACTGGCCATCGCCTCCACAGGCTTGGCGGTCCTCAGCGGGGTGCCCTCTGCAGCCGGGTTGATGGAGGAGTCCAGGGGCTCCTCGGAGGTGGGAGCGGAAGCAACGGTTATGGGGAGGGAACATGGGGAAAGGGGGGGCTGGAGTGAAGTCGCCCAGATCGAGGCCCGCTGGCATAGGGCGTCCTCCCCCTGGGTGACCGGGGTCAGACCCAGGGCCTTGATCTCCTCATATATGGACAGGAGATCATTTTCCGCCACCCCGGGATTCTCCCTGCCGGCACCTGACGCGCCCGTTGCCTGGGGGCACACTGAGTTTTCAGATGGCGCCTCGGGGACCTTGGAGGGGAGGGAGTCCCGTGGAGGGGAGATACTGCCATGTCTTCTCCAGCTGGCTCCGGTGAATGGAATACACCCGTGGGTAGAGCGGAAGGCTCGGCATCGGTGCCCCCCTTCCTGGTCTTCCAGGGGGCCTCCGCATCAGATGGGAGGAACGGAGCTCGAGCCTTCCACTTGCCCCGCTTCCCCTGGACTAGGGCCCAGCCCTCCATAGCATCATCCGGGGGCTGGCTAGCAGGGGTTGTGTCAGGGGATAGAGGTGATGGCTCAGGGACTTGAGGGGATAATGGTGGGGCAGCACAAGGGAGGGAAGATTCCCCTTGGGGCGGGTCCTCTCCCATGCCCGGCGGTGTCCCTGCCGCACCCTCCTCCACAGGCCCCGCTGGATTGCAAACAGCGGGGGCGGGGCTCTCCCGCTCGTCTGGGCATAGTTGGGGAAGTGCCCCTTGGGCCCGAGCGGGAGCAATGGCGGACTGGGAAGGAGAAGGGGTGGTTTCGGGCGCCGGGCAGCCGGGGCGCCGGCGATGACGGGGCCTGTGCCCTGCCGGGGCTCAGGAGTCCCGGATGCCCCTCCTTCCCGGGCCAAGGGGTAGTCCCTCCGGACGTGCCCCATCGCCCGGCAGAGGTAGCACCGGGCCTCCCCTGTGGAATAATGCACCCGGTAATGGGCCCCCTGGTAGGGGACTAGGAAAGACCCCTCCAGGGCCTCTCCGTCACGCGCCACTGGCGGCAATTGAAGCTGCATTTGCCGGCAGAACGAGAGGACGTGACGGAGGGCAGGGTCTTTGCAGTCCAACGGGAGAGGGCTGATGACAGAGATGGGCTTCCCCAGGGTAGAGAGGGCGGGTAACAGGGCAGCATTGGGAAGAATCGGAGGGACGGAGGTCAGGACCAGGCAGACACCCTGGTCCTCTAGCGGCTCCCAGGGGACGAATACGCCCCCTACTGCCAGGCCCTTCTCCACCGCCTTCTGGGCGGTGGTCTCCGATGTTAAGAAGATGACGACCTTGCCATACATTTTGGAGGCCGCCACAATGGCCATGGGCCCCACCACCCTCGCCAACGCCCGCACATAGGTCTCCACATGGGGCGAGGCGGGCACCAGGAGGCAACGGACGCCGTGTTTCCTGGTCATGGTGGGAAAGGGGCCCCGGCCGCTATAGATGGTAGCAGAGGCGGTGGGCGGGAGAGATGACGTAGCGGCAGGTGGTGGAGCTGCCGCCACCTGGGCATACGCCTTGGGGGCCGGGGGAGGGAAACCCGCAGAGCTCCTGGAGGGAACAGCAGGGAGGGATGCCCCAGTCGATGGTGGGGCCGGGGCATTGGGGGCAGCCCCTGCCATGGAGGGTCTGGTCTTTTTAGCGGGGCCTTTCCCTTCTTACCCTGGCCCTTCCTGCCGGCTGGGGGGGCTCCCCCAAATCTGAGGGGGTGAGAGATGTGGCAGCAGTGGAGGTCACCCCGGTGCCCGTCGCTGCTGATGCCCCAGTGGGGGCGGTGGCAGATGGTTCAGCAGCGGAGGTAGAAGCTTGGGGGGGTGACGAAGAGGCAGGTGCGGGAGAGGTAGCTGGGGCTGCTGGGGGGGCCCCACTCGTCTCATCCCCCAGCATAGTGAGCAGGGAGGGAAGGGGAGATACCAAAAGAAGGAGGGGAAAGGGGAAGCAGGTCGACCACCCCCCGCTAGGCTGCAGGCTTGGAGGGAGGGCGCCAAAAGGGGTGGGCTGGATGGGGGGCAATCAGGGGTTAGGGGTCAGTTGCCGACACAGGGTGGGATTCTGGCTCCTCTAGCTGCACTGGGGGGGGATACAACAACATTGGAGGTGCAGTGAAGAGGGTTGAAACTAAAATGGGGAGTTGCACAAGCGCATGGGAGGGGGCATGGGCACACGGAGCAAGGGGTTAAGCAGGCTGGAGGTAGGGCAGGGAAACCAAGGGGCTAGCCTCAGAGACTGGGGCAGGGCAAACAAACAGAGGCTGCAGGAGGAAATGGGTGGGGCAGGCAAACAAACTGAAGGTAGTAAGCAGGGGCTGGGGCATAAGGGGGACAAAAGCTGCAAAGGGCAAATGGGGCAGGTTGCAAGGGCAAAGGTGTGAGGTGGGCAGTCCTGGGGGGGGCACATGTGCCCACGTGCGCTTGCACAATGTCTGTTTAGGCTGGCTGCTGTTTCTGGCCCAAAGGGTGGAAATAGGGCATGGTAAGCCAAGCAAGCAGCTGAGTCCAGAGGCAGGAGCTGAGGCAGACGGTATACAGCCAGTGGGGGTGGTGGAGGGGGCAGCGGTGGTGGTAGTAGTGGTGGGGGTTGGGGGGGACACACAGATGGATCGGGGGGCAGCTCCACGCCACACCCCCTGTGTCCCTGGAAACACAGTCAAGAGCCCACCACAAGAGCACAGTTTGAAAATTACTCAGTCTTAGGGCCCCCTCCACGGTGGTCTGCAAAGTTTCTAGGTGCTCCCCCACTGGCAGATGGTCCTCTTCTTCTCCTCCTCGGGCTTCAGCAGCTCCAGGCAGCAGCCTCCACAGCGGCAGCAGCAGCTCCAGGAACTCCAGGTGGTGATCCAGGCGGGCAGAAAGGACCCCTCTCAGGTGGTGGTGGTGGTGTCCACAACAGCAGTGGCTGGGTCCCTCACTCCTCCTTTCTGGAGAGTGGGCTAGCATCCCCCCCAGGGGGCTGCAGTTGGAGCAGTAGCAGCACCCGAGAGTGGGGGGTTCAGTAGCCAGGTAGCAGAGAACGAGAGGTGTCTGGCCCAGCCAGGGGAGCAGCTGGAGCAGCAGGGAGACCTTAGGGCCTAGTAGCAGCTTCCCACCTCCCTCCAAGCTAGAAGGCTATGGAAGAGCAGTCTTATTGGGATCCGGGAAGTGGGCGGGCGAAGCCCGTCAACCGCTAAAGGATCCCCCCCAGCCTAAAAGGGGGATCCACAGGACCTAGATTCCAGTTAATTCGGGGGGGACAACTAATGAAATAACAGGGATAGGAGTGTGGTCAAAGGGTCAAATGAAGGGAACCAGACAGGGACACCGAGCAGAGAACCCCAGACAGTGCCCACTGCTCCTCAAAGGCGTCAAGGGAGTCAGAGGACACCGCCCAGAGGAACTCTGCCCGGATACGTGAACGGACCGAGGATCGGAAATAGGCCCCACAGTCACAGGAGACTCCATCGGCCAACCTCCTCACTGTGGTTTTATAGATGGCCATTTTAGCTAGGGCCAGGAAGAAGTTGACTAGGAGATTCCGTGACTTCATGGAGCCACGGATAGGGAGTGCATAGATAAGAAGGTGAGGGGAAAAGCGCAACTAAAAATGTAGTAAAATATTGGTGAGGAGCCGGAATAGGGGCTGCAGCCTGGCACACTCCAAGTATACATGTGCCAGGGTTTCCCTCACGCCGCAAAAGGGGCAGGTGTCTGGGATTGAGGTGAACCGCGCCAAGTACACACCCGTGCTCATGGCTTCGTGAAGGAGCTGCCAACTGACATCCCCGGCGGGCCTTGGGACTAAGGTGGAATATAGGCTGGCCCACCGGGGCTCCTCACCCGCGAAAGGTGGCAGGAGGTCCCGCCATTTTGTATCGGGGTGGAACATGAGGGTGCGGGCGTGAAGAGTGTGGAGCACGAGCGTGTATAGATGTTTTCTTGGCACGGTTTGAAAGCAGACCGGCTGCATCTCGTGCAGCCGCCTTCCAGTGAAGGGGTGAGGGGATCGGTTGGGTCCACGGGGCAGGGGTCCAATTAAAAGGTCTGGCAGGCCTGGGGTAGCGGGTGGGCGGGGCGTGCCCTCGTGCAGGACCCGGTCGAGATGAACTCGAGCAGCGGGTGGCAAAGCGGCCTTCACCTCCTGAAGTATGCGCCAGTCAGGTGGGTGTGCATGTCAGGAGCTGTGGGAAGAAGTTGCGCTGTTGGAGAGGCTGAGTAGTACACACCATATCAGGCACAAGGAAGGAGGCCCTGAGGTAAGGGTGAAGTGGAGCTTGAGGAAGTGAGGGCTGCTATGGGGGAAGTAGCCCAGGGAATTGTACATGTCATGTTTCTAAAAGGTCAGCTACCATAGCTGATACTATTAGGGTCCCTGGGCTGGAGCCTGGAGTAGAGGGTGGGCCTGGGCTCCCCCCCCCCACCTTTGCCCCATGTTTAATCACTGAGACTGGGAGACAACAGAGACTGTGCAAGGAAGGATAACTTCTCCTCCCCTCCCTCACTTGCTTATGATGAAAATGACTCAGTAGACTCTGACTCTTGTCTCCTTGAGAAAGAAGGGTTACATGGAGGGTCACAGTGAGCCTCTGAGGCTAGCAAAATCCGCTAGGAAACGCGGGAGGCAAGGACAGAGCTTTGTCACAATTGGTGTCAGAAGTAAGATTTCGTTCACAGCGTGGCGGAAGAAAGGGGTTTTAAAAAAAAAGTGTCTGTTGTCTGCCAGTCTCAGTGATTAAACAGGGGGCAAAGGTGGTGGGGGGAGAGCCCGGGTCTCTGCTGCCCCAGGATTGCCACCCACTTCTACTTCCCTTACCAATTCTTCCCTGTTCGTGAGCAGCAGGTCAAGAGGAACACGGCCTCTACCTAGTTGGTTCCTCCAGCACTTCCGGCAGGAAGCAGTCCCCAGCACTCTCCAAAAACTTCCTGGATTGTCTGTGCACTGCTGTGTTGCTCTCCCAGCCGATGTCAGAGTGATTGAAGTCCCCCATGAGAACCAGGATCTGGAAACTTCTGTTGGTTGTCCAAAGAAAGCCTCGTCTACCTTATCCTCCTGGTCTGGTGATCTAGAGCAGATGCGCACCACAACGTCACCCTTGTTCTTGTTGTCTCTAAACTTAACCCAAATACTCTCTGCAGGTTTTTCTCCAGTTTCACCCTGGAGCTCTGAACAATCATACTGCTCTCTTATATACAGTGCAACTCCTCCACCTTTTCACCCCCGCGTGTCCTTCCTGAACAGTTTATACCCATCCATGTCCTCTTTACCTGGTTGAAATACTGTAATCTGCAGTACTGACTCTTAAAACATAATCTCCTGTTTTTATTACTTTCTCTCTCAATTTCCCATTTTTGTTGGGGACAGAAAGTGAGGCAAAATGGGAAACAGTGCACTATGTGTTTGTTTCTCATCCTGGTCTCCTTCTTCGTTTCTTTGCATGTACAGAAGTTTATAGAGTTTGAAGATGCACTGGAACAGGAGAAGAAAGACCTGCAAATCCAGGTTGAGCATCTGGAATTTCAGACCCGGCAGCTGGAGCTGAAGGCCAAAAACTATGCAGACCAGAGTAAGTACAGTAATGCAACAAACATGCTTATATGGTTGGGCTTCCTTGGAAGCTAGGGTGTTGCTCTGAAGTTTCTTTGTTTCATGCATCTTATTCAAAGCCTGGAAGTTTGACATTCATAACTCCAGTGTCAACTTTTGAGGGGCCTAAGGTGAGAAATATGTTCAACATTTAAGTTGATAGTAGCTTTATTGTTTCCATTGCACTTAGTATTACAAGAAAATATGGCCAACTGCAGCCTTTGGGGACATTATGGAGCTTCAGAAACTTTTTCATGCCTGTTCTGTGTATCAATTATCTTACTGTCTACAGCAGCCCTTGGAATCCCACAGCTTCATAGTGGAGCAAGTACTAGCTGTTTTAAACAAATTGGTATATTACATGAAGTACTATTGGATGAGGTGAGCTGTAGCTCACGAAAGCTTATGCTCTAATAAATTTGTTAGTCTCTAAGGTGCCACAAGTACTCCTTTTCTTTTTGCGAACACCAAATATCTCACCTCATTTTTTGTTTTTGTTCTCCTTTTCCTAATGTGCACAGTTGTGGTGGGCTGGACAAAGCTTCCTCCAGAATTCAGCAATAATGTCCAACACAACTGCTCCTCAGGTAGTCAGAAGAGTTATAAAAGAGCTGTGTGATCCTTGCCACTGGGGGTTGAGGACACAGCCTTCAGAAGCTTTGGATCCTCTAGCAGCTCACATACAAAGAAAAGAACTAATGCTTAACTTGGATTGGCCTTTGTTTACTCATTTATCTACTGGTAGGTACTGGGCTGGGCCCTGACAGACCCACTTCTAAAATTAGTATTGCATCACTTTGTATGTTCACCTTGAGGGCATTTTGATACCTGTGAAATGTGTTTGGGAGTAATACCACATGCCATACAGACATTATTGTCAGGTTTCAGAGTAGCAGCCGTATTAGTCTGTATTCGCAAAAAGAAAAGGAGTACTTGTGGCACCTTAGAGACTAACAAATTTATTTGAGCAAAAGCTTTCGTGAGCTACAGCTCACTTCATCGGATTGTGTTTCTCTTTTTATAACAGGAATGAACTCATTTACCTATTTTCTGTAATATAAGAGACTTCCTTGAGAATTATCTGGTGTTCATTTTGGGGTCTAACACAAATGCTCTCTGTTGGGTGGAATACTTTCTTTTCCAGTTTCACGGCTGGAGGAACGTGAATCAGAAATGAAGAAAGAGTACAATGCCTTGCACCAACGCCACACAGAGGTAGGTTATCATCTCTAAGTAAGTATCATTCTCTTAGTCTACATGTGGATCTACAAACATATTTTAGAAAAGACTATTTGAATGATTAAAAACAAGAGGTGTCTGTAGCTGCTAAGCCCCCTTCAGCCCCCATGAGGTGAAATGCTCTGTTATCCCATTTCCTCTAAGCTTCAAGAGGCTACCACTGCTGTCTAGTTTCCAAGAAGCTTTTTTTCATTGTTTTTCTGCATATGTTTTGTCACAGACCTTCTGCCATTGTACTGGGCTTGAGGTTTGGTATTTATTTGGCCCCACTCGCTTTCATATTAGATCTAGACTTACTGCTCATTCACTGTGTCATCAGCCTTAAAGAATAGCAATGACAGATATAGTTATGCAAAAAAAAAAAAAAAGAGGGTGGGAGAGAGAGAAATGGGTGCTGGAGGAAGATTAAACAGAAGAGGAACCTGTCATCTTTTCACGTCTGTGTGGCTCATGGGTTTTTCCCTCTTCACAGATGATCCAGACCTATGTGGAACACATTGAACGGTCCAAGATGCAGCAGGCTGGGGGAAATAGTCAAACTGAGGGCGGTCTACCTGGGAGGAGGTATGGCCATATCCTTCCACTGCAATATATGCCATTCAGGGGCTTATGGACTGTGTGCGTGTGTGTGAGAGAGCAACCAAAACAAGTTTTCCTCCCCTGCTAGATCACTGGGAATGGACTGTAGTTGAACCTTGCTATTTTGTTCTAGGCAAGTCTTCAATGTAGGCAGAAAAGTACTTGTACATTTTCTGTTTATTTGCAATCCTAGCTCTTGTGTGGGCTTTTGATAAATTACCCTTTTATATTTAGATGACAAGTGCAAAATCTGCACATAGGATGGTCCACAGAAAAAGAGTCATGGAGGACATGAGAAACATGCCTTCCCAGTTCAGGAGTACATTGTCACAATCTGATTTCCTCTGTTTCATCCCCACCCCCCGCCACCTCCTCAAAAAAAGATTTCTGTAAAAAGACCATCCCATATGGACTTCTTTTTTTGCCCAAGGTTTTGATGAACCCAAGATAGTGAGGGTTTTTTTGTTCATCTTCCCATATCCAAATCAGTGAGAATCAGAAGCCAGCAGTGTGGAATCATTATGGGTCCTTATTCTCTTCTCACACTAGTTTTAAAGTACTATAATTACATGGACTTTAATGCAATAACTCATGATTTATACCAGTTAGAGGAGCATCAAATGGATTCTCTGTACTGATCTTACACTCCAGTAATAGTGCCTTCAGAGTGAGGAATGAAGAAAGTGAGTTCCTAAAGAATATGATTTAGTGAAGTGATAGATTACCCAGTACCGCTTGAGGGACATAACTCAAATCCACTCAATTTGATCACAAACTATCCAGTAACTCAGTGAAGAGAAAAATATTCTCTATGTGACTTTAAACTAATGTCAAACAATTTTTTATTACTCATTATTTGCCAACAATGTACTTAGCATTGTAAAGACATTCCCTGAAGAGTTTATAACCTAAATGGTAGACACACCTAAAACAAGATACACTGGGAGACCCAGAGGGAGTTGCTAGCTGAGTAAGCATTTCCTTCTCTCCTATAGAAGGCATTTGGTGTGGGTTAATGTTTGAGAGTCTCAGGAAAGAAGTCTTCAGGGGAGGGATATGACTGAGGCAAGAGTGGGTCCCTAACACATTGGGGCTGGCAGATTGGACTGTGCATAGAGAGGACAGGAAAGAAGGCATGAAGATGTTGGGAGTGAGAGAAGGAAACTACAGAGGAAGCAAAGCTGGCATTGTTGGCAAAGCAAAGAAGGTGAACTGGACAAGAAATAATGGGCAAGCAGGAATCAGTGAGAGAGTTTAATAGAGGAGTAGTGTAGTCTGATAGGGATGATGAAGGATGAGGAGAACAAAGCGGTAAATGAGACAGACAGGGAAAATATTCTGGAATTATGGATGGATTCCCTTTTGGATATTTTAGAGCCTTGTAAACTGATGTACGGGCACAGCAAGTCTCCAACGCTGGGTCGACAGACTTAGGCTCATGCTAATGCGCTAAAAA
This sequence comes from Dermochelys coriacea, assembly GCF_009764565.3. Taxonomy (NCBI): domain Eukaryota; kingdom Metazoa; phylum Chordata; order Testudines; family Dermochelyidae; genus Dermochelys; species Dermochelys coriacea. The sequence continues at coordinate 38,907,438 of NC_050077.1, forward strand.
TAGCTGTATAGACTTTGCAGATCAGGCTCTGAAGTCCACTCCCGTCCTAGGCTTCAGAGCCCAAGCTCCAGCTTGAGTCACAATGTCTACAAGGCTATTTTTAGCACAGTAGTGCAAGTCCATTGACCTGGGCTTGGAGGCTTGCTGCTGTGGGCTGTGTAGATATACCCATTGATGCCAGAGTGCTAGTTGGCTAGAAATGCCTGATGTAGATTGTTGTGCATTGTGCTAAGTGGGAGAAAAATCCCAGCTCCCGGCATAAGGGATTTAAACACCCTGTGTCTGTTATAGCTTCCTTTACTGGACTTTGAACTAATTTAAAACTGGCAGTCTGAGTACAGCCTAAGTGTCGACTCCACATTGTAAATGAGAGTGAGAGACCCTGTGAAGGAGGAATGGTGTGGAGAGCAGCTGAGACTAACTCAGGGCATCTGTTGTCAGGCTCTTCTGTAAATATGCCAGGACTTTTGCCAGCTCTCCTGCAGCTTTGACATTACTTTTCTATCTAACAATTCGTCTTCTGCCAAAACCGCATGGCACAAGCGGAAGGCAAGAAACGTTAGAAGGCTGTGAAGGAATGTGCAGTGTGGCACCTAGCACCAGCTCCCAGTTCTACACTGATGGCATGACAGTGCATGCTGGGATTGGATACTTACTGTTAACATGGATTTATTGTCGCAAATGCAATTGGTAGTACAGCACCATTACAGTGCACAGAATATACAGCACAACCCCAATGCAGGAAAGAAGTGAGGATGCTGAAAGAAAGGACTCACTTAATAACAAGAAAACAATTACTTGAAACTGTTCTGGGGCTGGACAAAGCCTTTTCAATCCTACTGTAATTTCCCTCCTGCCTGAAAGAGGTGAAATGTGCTACAGGAAGGAGAATATCCATGCTGACATGCACTTATATCATTCTGCTATTTATATTTCCTGGATTTGGAGCTGGTGGAGTTATGTGCAACCGTGATGCAACATAGTCTGAGGTGTGTCATGACTGTAACCTTCCATCTTATTTAGCTCCTATGAAGGGCAGCTCAGCCTAAATGAATTTTCATAGTCTAGATGGTTTAACTACATGGAAAGGGCAATGAGATCAGCGTTAGAGTTTTCCCCTCTCCTTCAGGCTTTCAGTGCTTGAGGCAGGCTGACTCCTACAGAATGCACACGGTTTTTCCCACAGCCTCTCTCAGCTTTGCTGTGCATTTCTGACTCATCTCTTCCAGATGGTAGGGAATTAGGCTAAGTGGTTTCTGAACCAGTTCCTCTCTTGGGTTTTGTACTGAAATCCCAAGGATTCAAGGTCTATACGATTGATCTTTCAAACTTATTTTAGTCTTCCATGGATATGACCTTCCAGTATGAAACATTTATATTTGAAACAACAATTAGTGCCAGTTTCCCACTCTAGCTTGAGGCAGAATCATAGAATATCTGGGTTGGAAGGGACCTCAGGAGGTATCTAGTCCAACCCCCTGCTCAAAGCAGGACCAATCCCCAACTAAATCATCCCAGCCAGGGCTTTGTCAAGCCTGACCTTAAAAACCTCCAAGGAAGGAGATTCCACCACTTCCCTAGGTAATGCATTCCAGTGCTTCACCACACTCCTAGTGAAAAAGTTTTTCCTAATATCCAACCTAAACTGCCCTCACTGCAACTTGAGACCATTACTCCTTGTTCTGTCATCTGCTACCACTGAGAACAGTCTAGATCCATCCTCTTGGAACCCCCTTTCAGGTAGTTGAAAGCAGCTATCAGATCTCCCCCTCATTCTTCTCTTCCGCAGACTAAACAATCCCAGTTCCCTCAGCCTCTCCTCATAAGTCGTGTGTTCCAGTCCCCTAATCATTTTTGTTGCCCTCTGCTGGACGCTTTCCAATTTTTCCACATCCTTCTTATAGTGTGGGGCCCAAAACTGGACACAATACTCCAGATGAGGCCTCACCAATGTCAAATAGAGGTGAATGATCATGTTCCTCGAACTACTGGCAATGCTCCTACTTATACAGCCCAAAATGCCATTAGCCTTCTTGGCAACAAGGGCATACTGACTTGTATCCAGCTTCTCATCCACTGTAACCCCTAGGTCCTTTTCTGCAGAACTGTTGCCTAGCCATTCAGTCCCTAGTCTGTAGCGGTGCATGGGATTCTTCCATCCTAATGACAGGTTTCAGAGTAGCAGCCGTGTTAGTCTGTATTCGCAAAAAGAAAAGGAGTACTTGTGGCACCTTAGAGACTAACAAATTTATTAGAGCATAAGCTTCGTGAGCTACAGCTCACTTCATCGGATGCATTTGGTGGAAAATGCATCCGATGAAGTGAGCTGTAGCTCACGAAAGCTTATGCTCTAATAAATTGTTAGTCTCTAAGGTGCCACAAGTACTCCTTTTCTTTTTCCGTCCTAAGTTGCAGGACTCTGCACTTGTCCTTGTGAACCTCATCAGATTTCTTTTGGCAGAACAGGTTGATACAGATTCCAACCTTTTCTATTTGTAAGGCTACCAAAGGTGCTACAGAATATACGTACACAAAGATAAGCCACAATTATTTCTAAGTGGATGGGGATGTTTTACCCTTTATTTGGTGGGAGTCAGTTGCTCCTTCTGGAGAAAATATCTGATATGGTATATCTGCTATAGAGGAATTAAAGTGCTCTGTGGCCTCTTGTAAATGGATTAACTGATGTAAGGGTCACTTGTAGGTTACCCTTTCTGCAGAAACTTTAAATTACTCTGTGTCAGTAGAACAGGAACAAATGAGATCAGAAGATCATGTTTTGTGCTACGTGCCAATCCTCCTGGCTTGACCCTTGCCTAGTTTGAATGCAGCATCCAAGTACAGTAATTCCCATTTAACGTCCTCTCGCTTAACGTTTTTTCGATCTTACGACCGTGTCCATTACAGAACATGCCTTTTAAAGTGTTCAGTGCTTTCCTAATGTTGTTTGGCTGCCGCTTTGTCCACGGCTGGCAGCCCCCCACGTGCCCCCCCCAGTGTCTCCCCGCCTGCTGGCAGACCCCACGGATCCCTACCCTGCCTCCTGAATGCCGCAATCCAGCTGATTGAGCAGGTAGGAGGCAGGGGAGGGAAAGACGGAGGCTGCGCACCGTGCCCTTGCTCCTCCCCTCAGCTTCCTGAATGCCCCAATCAGCTGATTGCCTTGGGCAGGAGTGGGGGAAGCAGGGGGAAGGCGCTTATCCACGAGGTCTGCTGGCGGGGTGGAGGCGCTGGGGGGGCGGGCGAGTAGGGGAGCTGATGCGGGGGCTGCCAGCCTGTTTAATACCTGTATTAAATTGCTTGTTTAAATTGTTAAAATGTATATATGCCTTTTGTCTAGCAAAAAAAATTTTCCTGGAACCTAACCTCCCCCCATTTACATTAATTCTTATGGGGAAATTGGATTCACTTAACATCGTTTTGGCTTAAAGTACATTTTTAGGAACATAACTGCAACGTTAAGTGAGGAGTTACTGTAGATAATCTCAAATTGTATCCACTTCACCTGACAAGCCTGAAGCTAGAGTCTCATGACAGCTGCAGTAGAGAGGTGGAACAGGTAGGGTGGATAGACTTCAAATGCAACATAAAATGTATATAATCTTTTTAAAAATAATCTTTCTTTTTTAAAGAAAGTTCTCACTGCAACTCTTGACAGATTTTGTTCCCTAGAGTCATGGAGAGAGAGGGCTATTCCCACCTCTCCATAACTTCCTAATGCCTATTCAAGTACTCATTAGAAATCTGCAAGTATTACACATTTAAACAGCCAGATCCCAAACCCTTTGAAGTTAATAGAAAGACTCTCATTGACTTCAGTGAGCTTTGGAACAGGAGCCTAATAAGTCTTTAATTCACTGTGTAGTTAAAGAACCAATAGCTCATAGACACTTCCGTGGGTGGAGGAGCAGATGTCCTGGTATAAAACTCTCCTTTACATTAGTCTGTTTTGTCTCTCTCTTATTTTCTGACCTATGAGAACTGGGAAAGCTTTACAGTATACTTTCATAGCCCAATCGTAGAATATCAGGGTTGGAAGGGACCTCAGGAGGTCATCTAATCCAACCCCCAGTTCAAAGCAGGACCAATCCCCAATTTTTGCCCCAGATCCCTAAATGCCCCCCTCAAGGATTGAATTCACAACCCTGGGTTTAGCAGGCTAATACTCAAACCACTGAGCTATCCTTCCCCCCAGATCCTTATGTCACAAGTGTAGTGCGAGGAATTAGACACCTTTGGCTTGATTTCTCTCTCACTTATACTAAAGTAAACAGGAGAAACTCCATAGAAGTCAGTGCATTCTGAAGTGTAAAACCACTGTATGTGACAGCAGAATCAGGCCTTCTGTATTCTGAGTGGTTGTTCCTGCCATTGGCATCTTCCAAAATTAGATAGGGAGTGATATGAGCATGGCTGCATGATGCAGGTTGAATTGATTCTGCTCACATTTCCCCTTCCCAAAGTCCAAGAAACATTAGTTAAATGTGGCTTTGTGCTGTCACTGGGGAAAGGATGCATGATGGAAAGTTTCAAGAATTGTGACAATCTGTCTGCTCACTGTGGGGAGGGACAAAACTGTCAGCATGGATTTCCTGCTCTGTACTGCACAAGTAGCAATGTGAGTGCTGGTGTGTTGCTAGCCTCTTGGGAGGAGAAAAAAAGAGACCCATGCATCATGTGTCTGTGACCCGTGGCTCCTTCTGAGTTTGTACAAACCATTAATTGAAAGAGGCCTTTTTTCTTCATTCCAAGCTTTGCATTGTGCCCTTGTGTGTGTGGCACTATGGTACACATTCATGTTAGCATATGTATTTATGTTTGGGTATGTTCTGCGTTGGGAGTATAAATAATGGATGAGTATAAATGAGCACATATATTTTGTGTGCTTTGCTGAAGTGGTGTGTATTTGTGGGAACCATAAGTGTACATCTCTCACTGCATTCATGGGTTTTTGTATGAGCTCACCTGTGTGTTTTGGTGGGTGGGTGCTGTGATGAGCTCCCCGCAGGGGTCCCACCTGGAACTGGGGTACCACTGGAGCCCCCTGACTTGCCACTCTGGGCTCCCTCTCACACTACTGCTGTGACAAGCTGCAAAGCTCTCCAGCCTACACTTTCACCAGCACACATATAGGTAGGGGCACACCCAGCTGCAGTTACATGCAGGCTCTCTGACTAGCTCCTGCATAGATAGGCTACAGATAATACTCCTTAGGGCATTCTGTGACAAAAAATTAAAAATTCTGCGCACAATATTTTAAAATTCTGCAGGTTTTATTTGTCAATAGATATGGAGGCTCCAGCTTGGCAATAGGGAGCGAATGCCACTGGCTGCTCAAAGGTGGGAGATCACCCTGCAGCCCCTCGCCCCCAGGACATGTACTCAGCAGTGAGGCTGCACCTGACACAGCACAAGGCCTGGGCCTGCTCCAGAAACATCGCGGGCCCTGCCCCTCTGCACTAGGCACTCCAGGTGTGGGGCAGGCAGGCTCAACCAGGCAAGAATCCAAATGTAGAGGGGCTCAGTGTGGAGGGATCCAGGTGTGGGGTGAGAGGATTCTGTGTGGGGCAATCTGTGTGGGCAGCAGGCAGCTCTATCGGGGGGTCTAGGTGTGGGGGGATGTGAATGCACAGAGGCTCGTGGGGGTGGAGTGTTCCGGGTTTGCAGTGGGATTCTGCCGGGGCTTCCAAGTGAAGGTGGTTGGGGCTCAGCATTGTGGGTGTGCAGGTCTCAGCAGGGGGGCCTGAGTGCAGGGGGAGTGGGGCTTGATGGGGTGGGGGTCTGGATGCAGCTAGTTGGAGTCAGTGGCATGGAGGTCTGGATGTGGGGGCTCAGGGTGGGACACGTCAGGGTGGGGTTTGAGTGCAGGGAGCTCCGTGGGGGGTGGTCTGCGTGCAGGGGTGGGAGTCCAGAGGCAAGGAGTCTGGCTGCAGGGGGCTCCAGATGCAGGGGTTGAGGTTCAGTGGGGTGGGGTTTGGGTATGGAGGGCTAGGCGGTTTCTGGATGTAAGGGTGAGGCTTGACAGGGGTGTCTGGGTATAGGAGATCCAGATGTATGGGGGTTGAGCGGATGGGGGAGCAGCTCCCCATATGGTGACACCTCTCCCCACAGATGAGGAGCGATGGGGGCAGGAAGCAGGGGAGGATGCTGAGCTTCCTGCAGCTGGGGGAGGTTTCTGGAGCTGGGTTTGACGCCACCCCAGATACTTCTAGCAGGGGAAGAGGAAGTCCCGTCGCCTCCTGCCTCCAGCCCAGCCGGGATTAGCAGCTGATCCTAACTCAGGGTAGGAGTCACTTGCTGGGGTGTCCCCAGCACTGAAGTGATTTACCTCTCCGCTGGCTGCCTGAAACAATGTACCTGCGTAGCTAGGGAATGGTGCATGACTGTTCTTGCAGCTTCCCTTTGCTTCCATGTCAGAAAGTCATTTTTCTGCAGGGAAGCAAAAAAATCTGCAGGGGACATGAACTCTGCACACATGCAGTGGTGCATAATTCCCCGGGAGTAAGTTAAGGCAACTCCCAGCTCCCCAGGCGCACATCCCCTAGGGAGTATAAACCCCAAATTATACCGTCTTGTGCTGCACAGGGAACTGTACAATGTAAGCTCATAAAATTCGCTCCCTCCCTCAATGTGGAGAGGAATATGCAACAGCCTTTGCCCTGAGTTATGATTCCCATACACTTCATTCCAACTCACTGGTTCAGATAAAGCAAAAACAAGTTCATTAACTACAAAAGATAGATTTTAAGTGATAGCAAACAAATCAAAGCAAATTACCTTGCAAATAAACATAAACGCAAACTAAGCTTAATATACTAAATAGATTGGATATGAACAGCAAATTCTCACCCTAGAATAATAGTATAAGAGATTATACAAGCAGGCTGCAGATTCTTAAGGGGCAACCTGCACTTGCTTTACAGTTTGGAATCCTCAGCTGTTTCATTCACAGGCTAGAAATCCCTCTAACCTGGGTCCAGCACTTCCCCCAGTTCAGTCTTTGTTCCTCAGGTGTTTCCAGGAGCCTTCTTGTGTGGGGAGTAAAGAACCCCAAATGATGTCACTCCCTGCCTTATATAGCTTTTGCATACGGTGGGAAACCTTTGTTCCCAAAGCTTGGTTCCCAGTCCAGTCCGTGGAAAAATACTGACTATCCCAAGATGGTGTCCAGAGACATGTGGCCTGGTCACATGTCCTTGTAGAGTCCTAGCAACCATTACTTGGAGCCTGTCTGTAGTGTTCTCAGGAAGGCTCACCAGATGGGAGATAAGCTTCTCCTAAAGCCTATTATTTTTTCCTAATGGTCCATTGCCCTGAGTAGGTCCTTCCCCACTTACTATCTAGACTGAAAGCATCTTGTCTAGTTGGCATTACCCAGGTGTAACTACATTTGAAATACATATACCTAGTCAATATTCATAACTTCAGATACAAAAATGCTAGATGCATCCAAATAGGATAATCCTATTAAGCAAATCTTAACTTTTCCAATGACACCTCACATGACTTATCTTGCATAACATACATCATAATTATGTCATAATCGTATCATAATAATATCTCTGTGAAGAATATGGTGTGCAGTGTCATAGGTTCATTTTGTGTGATATGCTAGATAGGGGCATATTTGTGTGAGCCCATACATACACTTGGTATGTTTGCTTGTCACTATGACTGAAGTTTGTATAAGCACAGAATAGTGTGTACATGTATGCACAAGAGACATACGGAGAGAGTGTGTGTGTTTCCACATTGTGTGATTGAGTGCATGTATGTAATGGGTCTGCTGTATGGCTGCATGCTTATGAGGCTGTAAGTGTCTCCACTGCTCAGGTATGTATTTGTGTGAGCACATAAACATACATGTGCTTGCATGACTTTTTGCTCTCTAATGGTTGTTTTCTTGTCTCGCTTCTTGTGCGGTTGCCACTCTGTTTTGGCTGCTATGTTTGTCACTGCAGTCATCGCCAGTCATGGAGGAAAAGGTAAATCCTATACAGCATTTTTTTTAAAACTGTCACTTTGGAGACTGGGGTTGAGTAACAGCTGTCTGACTTCTGGGAATATAATGTCCTGGCTTGTGTGTCATCACCCCTACTGATATATACATTAAACTGGTTAATATACATGACAGTTCCTTCTATTGGTACGTGAGAAAGCCAGTCAAACTGCTGCTTTAGCACATCATGCAGAGGCGTATGTTTTCAAGAGCAGAAGATTCAGAGGTTGAATCCAAAAAATCAAATGAGCCCAGCGTGTTGAGGTGATCAGTGTGTCTGTGTTTACTGTCCTAGACTGTTCTGAGGGGCTTCTGCATTCTCCCAAACCTATAAACCTTTCTTACCACACACTGGCAAAACATTGACACTATCTGAGTGAGACATATACAGTAGAATCCTGTTTATCTGAGCCTACGTTATCCGGCTCTCCGTATTAACTGAAATGGGGCTGACGGCTCAAGCCCTGGGCAGCGGGATTTGTGCTTTCAGGCCCCTGGGTGGCGGGGCTCTCGAAGTCTGAGATCTGCCATCTGGGGGTGAAGCCCATTCTCCGGATTATCCGGATTTTTGGTGATCTGATTTGGCCCTGGTCCCAATTATATCGCATAAATGGGGTTTCACTGTAATGTGTTTCATTCTCAATACCTCCCAGAATGCACTTCAATTCACTACCTCTGAGTATAGCCTGGAAAATGGAATTCTGTGATCTGAATTTATAAAGTGTGTTATATGTGTGTGACTGAGATATCTTTCAGTCTTTTAAACATTGCCAGATAAACAGCCATTTCATTAAACTTTCAAACTTTATTGGGAGAGCCTCCTGATTTCCAAGTCTAAGTAACTTAGCTCCTTTATTGAGTAGATGCACCTTTAAACTTCCCTGGGGATTGGCTGATGGAAAATCAGACCCAGGATTGGAGAGCTGCTACAAACTCCTCTGTAGTTCACTTTCCCTCCCTAGCTGGGAATCTGGGCTTCTGTTCTTTGTTTAGCATAGACTACTGTGAAGTACTGGGCATGTTTACAATGTTATCTATATAATAAGATGTGGCTTTCAAACAGAAATCTCGAGAGACTGCGTAATGGAGTGTGATGTAACGGCTTTATCAGCATGTGTTTGGGAAGGTTGCATTGCTCATGAGTGGCAAAGCTGGTAATGAGCTATGCAAGCCATCCTAAAGGAGTGCAGATAAAATCTCTTCTATTGCACTGTCAGGTTTCTAGTGCTACCACTTATTTTGCAGAAAAAAAATATTTTAGAGCCTTATTGGCAGTATTCCCTCTAATTTTTTATGTCTACATGCAGAATAAATGTTATGTGCATTAATATGGAGGTGATGTGTGACACATCACTTTCATATTGGTGCTGTCACAACTCAATGGCCCCCTCCCTCAGGGGGTCCCCTGTGGAGGCAGATCAGCATTGTTTATTGCTAGTGCTGTTGCAGGCATCGCAAAGCATTTTGGGAAGGGTTAAAGGTGTAAGTGTGGAGTGGAAGATTCCTTTGCAGGTTGCAAAAGGCCGAAGAGGGAGGGAGAAAAAAAGGAATGGGTTAACTCAACGATTCAGCTAGGCTTGAAGATAAGGGGTGAAACTGCCACTCAAGGCCAACGCACACACAAACAAGCTCCCTGCTGCTAAACAGCCAAAAGCCTGTGGGAAAGGAGAACTGAACCAAAAAAACCTGAAAAGGGGTGCAAAACTAGTAAGAATGCAAAGGTCAGAATGGGAACATAACAGTCTTGCGACGCTGAAGCCAATGTGTTTTGGGGAAACCAAGGAAGCCTCAAAAGGCCAGTTTGGACTGGTACAGAGAGCACGGGGGACAAAGGTCCCTGGACGAAATGCCCCCAGAAGAATCCAGGATTTAAAACCCTCCCAAGAGCTGAAGCAAGTCAGAGATCAACAGCGGACCCTGGATGATCCGGAACAAAAACTCCTGTCCACCCTCCCCCTCTTCTTCTTACATTACACCCAGGCTTGGCCAGCCTCAAGATATTGCGGGTGTGAGTATGAAAGTGGGTTAGGGCTTGGGGTACTACTCTTTGTTTCTTCCTCTGAGTCATGTGGGGAACCCCCCCCCCAGTGCTTTCTGCTGTTATATTATTATTTTATCAATAAAGCTTTAAAACTCAGTTACTTGGTGTGCTCCGTCATCTCCTCCCTAACGATCCTGCAGCCTCAGCCTGATCACCTGATGCCTCAGGCAGATTGGTAACAGAATCTGTCACCGTTTTGGTGGAGAATTGCGGAGGGGTGGAGTGCACCAACTGCTTTGTCCCTTGGTATTTCATGTTTGCTCCGTCCGGCACTGTTGGTTTTACATTTTAAGGATTTTATAATTAAAGGTGAGTCCCACCCTCAGTCATAGTATGACTGAGAAACGGAGGGAGGTTTGGCATTCCTCTCTCCACCCCAGTCGGCAGGGGAAGGTTGCAGGTGGGTCTACCCCTGGCCGTAGAAGTGCCGGGCAATAGGAGGAGGGCTTAAAAACCCCCACTCCACGCAAAAGGAATCCTCGGTGCATACACCCTCAGTAGTAGTATGACTGAACAGAAGAGGAAAACTTAAGGTCTCTCACTCTGCCCGGGACGGGTTTTGGATTTGGTGTATGGACCCTCAGTCGTAGCATGACCGACTAATATGGAGGGAGGCTTAGCCTCTCCCCGGGGGGGGGGTAAGCATTGTAAGCCCTGGTGCCAGTGTGGGCGGCGTAAAATCTCAAGTAATAAAAAGACCTTCAAAGTGGTACTAACGGTTTGTGATAATATGTTCAGGAAACAGAAGGGTACAGCTGTGGACTCGAGAGTCCTGCAGTTGTGGGCGATGGCATGAACGGTGGGGTCCAGGAAGACTGGGGGACTGGATGCTCGTGCCACAGGGGAGGCAGCAAAAAGGGACAGAATCATTTAGCCCCTTTCAAAGGGGGGTGAGGACATCTGCCGTTTGGAGAGGGCTTTCACCAAAATGGGATACAATCCCTGAGGTTCTGTGGCAGAGCTGCAAAGAAGCGTGCATACTTGGCAAAATTTGTTAGACCCATATGCCAAGTATAAAAAGCAAAAGGGTAAAAATCTAGGGCCAGCTGCGAAATTAATATGGACTGCGGCAGCCACGTGGTGTGAAATGTTGTCAGGGCAAAAAAAGGAAGAAGGGAAGAGGTGTGTAAACAGCTTGTAAAAACTGAGCAACTAAAAGTGCAAATTACTAACCAGGCAGTAACCCAAGCCTATGCCCAGAATAAGTTGCAGGCCTTAAAACAAAACTTCCAGGCAGAAAAGGTGAAATGCACCCCGCTGCAAACACTGGCTAAGCAAGTACCAGTCCTTCAGGGACTCATCAAAGATTTGACCATTCATACCGGAATACGCCTCAACAGCAGAGTGTCCACCATAAAAAGAAAATTAAACAGTTAAAACGCCCGTTGGCATGCATTCTGTCCAGGTGGCAAGCCTCACGGGGTAACCCTTGTAAGTAATATTGTTTAAGGAAAGGGACCAGGAGGGGTGGTTAAGGAGCCCACCCTCCTTGCTAAATTGGTAGAGAAACAAAGCCTGTGTCCATAAAAAGGGACTGTGCAGTGAGAAAAACAGGATCGGGCCCAAACAAGTGAGCAGGCAACAAATAAAAAAAATTAAAAACAGGTTGGAAGCCCTAAGGGCATAGTGGCAAAAGTAAGAAAAGAAGTAAGTGCAAACATAGAAAATTCAGACCCCTAAAATAGTATATGGAATGGTAAAACCTAAGTTAATGAAAAATTTTGGAAAATAAGCAAGTAATTTTAAGAAAAAAAGTAAAAAGTGAACTCTGCAAAGGCTGAAGAAAATTAAGCAGTTAAACGTCGTAACAGTGTTATAAGTGTTATAGAAAAAAATTCTTGTTTTCTTTTCAGCCATTCTAAAAAAAAATGGGGGGGCCCTTTTCCAAAGGAATGTCTGTAAATAATCCAGGCAAAAAAACTATCTAATTAAAATCATTTGACTATAAACAATTTAGTCAAATTTGCTAAAAAAATGTAAGGTGGTTCTATTAAAACTTAACTGCCCCAAATGTATAAAGGAAATAAGCAAAGCAGTGTAAAAGAAATGAGCAGTGTACATTGTAAAAGGGGTTAAAAAAAAAAGCAAATATACCATGCTACTTAATTAAAATCCTTTTAGGGCTCCAAAAGTAAAAAGTAATCAAAACTCTGGTAAAAGTTAATTGCGTCCCTTTTAAGACTAAGTCTTTGAGCTGCTAATGGCTTTAAATCCCAAAAGCAAGCCAAAAAGCACCTGTGTTAATGCAAATTACCTAACTGATAAAGGTAGAAGCCATTAAAACCTGGCCTGTCTATAAAACAAATGCAAAAAATATGGGGGTAATTCCTCTGTTTTGCCTGCAATCAGCAAAAATATTTTAAAAAGAAAAATATTTTAAGCAATAATCTGCCACCCCCAAAGGGGTAAAAATGTTTTAGTTTTTTGTTTTTCAAAAACACACAAAAAAGCTGATACTAGCTAAAAAGCAACCCAAAATACCATACATCTGCTGTCACAATAAAAATTATGTTTTGTGTTCTGTGTTTTGTTTTGTGGTGTTTGTCTTGTTGTTTACACTGTTGTGTATCAAATGCTGCAGAAAAACCTCCTCAGGTAGCAAACACCATATTAAAAAAAATTGGTTTTGAAGCAGGGATTATAAATACTGTAGACTTGAAGGTAATTAACAATAAATTAAATCTCTGTCCCAGCTACAGGACAGCCTAATAAAAAATCATATTGCTATTGCACCCGGAATGTACTAAAATACAAATACTTGCTTTGTCCACCTTGGAACACAAAATGTTTTGGGTAATATCAAAAAACACTACGTAAGCTTTTGATACACTTGCTAAAGCAAAGCAAAAGATCACTGTTTAATACTTATCAATACAAATGACTGCAGTATATTTCTGGCATAGTAAGGCCAGACCTTTAAAGTGGAAAAATTGTTGTTAAAAACACACACCAACAAGCTCTAAAAGCAAAAATATAAAAAGTTAGCCCACTCCTCATATGGCACATAAAATCCTTCTGGCTACCCTAGACTTCGAGCCAGTGGGTTGGGGAGGGAGGGAAGCTATTGGACACCAGGGGTTGTACCAAGTGGACTCCTCAAAAGTGGGTGTACTTGTCCTTGCCTGTTGCTCCAAAGCCCTGTAGTAAAGACATTTCACTAAAATCCTGTATGTAAAATAAATTAAATAATAAAACCAAAGTACTGTATAATGGGCAATGTGTACATGTTAATTCCTGGGAAAAAATGTTTTGAAAGAATGAAAATGTTAGCAACCAGCTAGTAAACAAATGTAAATGTAATGTAAGTACTATGTTTACCAATAATCACATTTACTGTTTGCCACAACCAAAAAAGTCTCAGCTTTGCCCAGTTAAGGGAAAAGCTATGTAAAACTCACAAAGCCATAAAGTCCACTTTAAATTAAATAAAAAGGCCAAGTGTAAGGAAATCATTGTTAAAGACATCCAGGAATGGCAAATTAAAAATATGGTAATGTTGCAAAAGCTGGGGAAGGAGGCCCATGCTTTAAACGTCAAGTGAGTGGGTCCATACCCCATTGTGAATCACATCTCCCCGGTAGTGTACCAGCTTCAGCTACCTGGTAAACTAAAATGGGCGCATGCCAATCAGCTCAAAACATACGTATCTCCCTAGATTTCTGTTCATGGCGTTGTGGGCCTCGGTTGTAAACCAGCCACCTGCTTGAACCATCCGGGTTTCCAGCTGTCCATGGAATTATCTGAATAATTATAATGCTGAGGATGGAAAATACCTCCAAAGGCTCTCCCTGGCTTGAGCTGCTAATGGGGCCTGAACCATAGTGTAGCGTAAGGCTGAAGGAAAGGTGCCTTGAAAACAGTGCATAGTCCAAATAAACACAGCAGAGCCACAGCAAAATACCTGGTGGGTGGCCCTGAACCTCCCCTGAATCCCATGGGGACAAACCCTGTTCCTCCTGTGGTGGCCTGAAGTAAAACTGGAATGGAAAGTCCTTTGGCAAGCAATAGCAATTACTGATCTCGAAATGTAATATTGTTGTTGTAACCTCCTAAACCAGGCAAACAACATCCATAACAAAAGCCAGGAAGGGCTGTAACGGGACAACTAATAATTTAGGAAGTTTTTCATCTGTGCCTCAGTTTCCCCAAATAGGTGCATTTGTGTTGTTCTCTTTCTTTCCCTCTTACTTTGTTAACAAAACAAGGCAGTATAGCGCAAAACCCTGGGACACCCTGAACAGGAGTGATGGGACCGCTCTTGCTGCTTCAGGCCTGCAGAATTTGTTAGTGTGATACAATGTATGTATGGTGGTACATATCTATGGAAGTCCTCGGGTGTCTGACACTTTTGTCCTCCTTCATTAATTTTACCACTGTTCAAAATTGGCCATGGTGGAAAAAAAGGGTCAATTTATCCATTGGCGGCGGTTGGCAATTGTTGCTTAGCATCTTGGGAATGTGGCATCACGTATTATCTAGAATTGGGTGGTCCATCGCGACATGTGGGAGGTGGCTTTCCCAATAACATGGCTAAGCGGGTATGTGCTGACTACATCTTCTGACTATCAGAACATATGGATTGCAGAGAGCAACACCTGGCAATTATGGCCTATAAAGCCCCCTCAAATAATATGTAAAGAAAAGGCAATGCCAGGCTGCTTTTACGAGGTGGGTCAACACCTCTGCTGGGAAGGGGAGGCTTTGGGATATGCCCCCACTAAGGCCCATGTGTTTATTAATACCTCTGCGGTGTGTTTTGACGGACCACCCTACCCCAGGGTGCCCCTTAATTTTCTGTTACACTCTCAGGCACAACTTTTTCGGTGCATTGGCACGCGGTTATGCAAAGTATGGTCAATATCTCTAACTATGTTGTGTTTAATTTTTCATGAATTACACCCAATGTTTTCCTGCCTTTAACGCACACCCGGGAACAACTGACCGTATTCCAAACAGATGCCGCCTTCTTTACCGTGTTGCAGCACACGTTTAATCTGAAAAAAGCTGCCTTTGCCACAGCCATCCGGATGGGGCATCTATGCCAACAGGGGGACGTGTTATGCTATGTTACTAATAAAGCCAGAAGCCACTACGGGCTAATGTATGCAATTGTTGCTGCTCTAACCATTTTGTTTGTGCTATATTGCTGTTTATGTAAAAAACCAACAGTAACCCTAGCCACCGTGTCAAAAAGAAGAGTGAAAACCTAATTGGTGACCCCTCACAACAAAATGTTGACTTGGGATCAATGGGGGGAATTTCACAACCCAATGGCCCCCTCCCTCAGGGGTCCCCTGGGGAGGCAGACAAGCATCATATGTTGCTAATGCTGTTTCAGGCATCACAAAGCATTTTGGGAACGGTTAAAGGTGTAAGTGTGGAGTGAAAGATTCCTTTGCAGGTTGCAAAAGGCCAAAGAGGGAGAGAGAAAAAAAGGAATGGGTTAACTCGATGATTTAGCTAGGCTTAAAGATAAGGGGCAAAACTGCCGCTCAAGGCCAACACACACACAAACAAGCTCCATGTTGCTAAACAGCCAAAAACCTGTGGAAAAGAAAAACCGAACCAAACAAACCTGAAAGGGGGGTGCAAAAAGGAACATAACAGTCTCGCGACCTGAAGCCAATGTGTTTTGGGGAAACCAAGGAAGCCTCGAAAGGTGGGTTTGGATTGGTACAGAAAGCATGGGGAACAAAGGTCCCTGGACAAAATGCCCCCCACCCCAAACCCAGGACTTAAAACCCTCTCAAAAGCTGAAGCAAGTCGAAGATCAACAGCGGACCCTGGACGACCTTTGAATGGAACAAAACTCCAGTCCACTCCTCCCCCCTCTCTTCTTGCATTACACTCAGGCTTGGCCAGCCTGGGGTAGTGCGGGTGTAAGTATAAAAGTGGGTTAGGGCTTGGGGCACTAAAGCTTACTTCCTTCCTCTGAGTGATGTGGGGAACCCCCCGCCCCAGAGCTCTCTGCTATTGTTTTATTATTTTATCGATAAAGCTTTAAAACTCAGTTACTTGGTGTTCTTTGTCATCTCCTCCCCTAACAATCCTGCAGCTTCAGCCTGACACTTCAGGCAAATTGGTAACAAAAATCTGTCACAGTGCACATAACAAAATTCATGTGGTGGTGGTGGTGGGGCAGAGGGGTTTGGAGTGTGGGAGGGGGCTCAGGTGGGGGGCAGAGGGTTTTGGGGGTTGCAGGGGTGTGAGGGCTCTGGCTGGGGGTGCAGGCTCTGGGGTGGAGCCAGGGACTCGGGGCTGGGGCAGAGGGTTGGGTGCAGGGGCTGAGGGCTCCAGCTAGGGGTCAAGGTTCTGGAGCAGGGCCGGGGATGAGGGGTCCAGGGTGTGGGAGGGGGCCTCAGGGCTGGGCACAGGGGTTTGGGGGTGCAGGCTACCCCGGGACTGTGGTGAGGAGAGAGGACTCCCCCCCCCCCCCCCAGCCCTCTCTCACCACAGAACTTGGGACCAGGGGAGAGGTACCTCTCCCTGGGCTCAGCAGCTCCAGCTGGGCTGGGCTGAGGGAGGGGCTCCTCTCCTGGCAGCTCCAGTGGGCCTTGGCTGGGGCAGGGGAGGGGCTCCTTTCCCCTGGCCGCAGCAAGTCCAGGGCAGGTCCTCGCTGGGGCCTGGTGGGAAGGGGCACCTATCCCCTCTACGGCAAGTCCGCACGGGGTAGAGGCATCTCTCCCTGAGGCAGCCTTGAGCCCCTGTGCGGGGCTTAATAGGCAGCTGCACAGCCGTGCAACTTAGAGGGAACTTAGTTTATGGGGCCTGTTTATTTTGCCCCTGCCGCTGTAAAATGAGCCTCCTTAGGCCATGATTCCACTCTGAGGGAGAGGGAACCTTTAAAAATCTCTAACAGTGACCTGAAATGCTTTTCTCTACCTAAAAAGAGTAAACTGTTTTTAAGTATGGGATCTTGGGACCTTCAGGAGTAAAAAGTGCGGTATATCTAAATGCAAAGCTGGGAGTTTCCCCTCAAGTGGTACGAAGGTCCTATTTCTAATCCTGGAACTGACTATTGCGTGTTGGTGTTTCAGGCCTGTATAATGTAGGGAATGGAAATTCCACATTCAGGAGAAAAAGTTTCAGAGTAGCAGCCATGTTAGTCTGTATTCGCAAAAAGAAAAGGAGTACTTGTGGCACCTTAGAGACTAACAAATTTATTAGAGCATAAGCTTTCGTGAGCTACAGCTCACTTCATCGGATGCATTTGGTGGAAAAAACAGAGGAGAGATTTATATACACACACAGGAAACATGAAACAATGGGTTTATCATACACACTGTAAGGAGAGTGATCACTTAAGATAAGCCATCACCAGCAGCAGGGGGGGAAAGGAGGAAAACCTTTCATGGTGACAAGCAAGGTAGGCTATTTCCAGCAGTTAACAAGAATATCTGAAGAACAGTGGGGGGTGGGTGGGGGGGAGAAATAACATGGGGAAATAGTTTTACTTTGTGTAATGACTCATCCATTCCCAGTCTGTATTCAAGCCTAAGTTAATTGTATCCAGTTTGCAAATTAATTCCAATTCAGCAGTCTCTCGTTGGAGTCTGTTTTTGAAGCTTTTTTGTTGAAGGATAGCCACTCTTAGGTCTGTAATCGAGTGACCAGAGAGATTGAAGTGTTCTCCAACTGGTTTTTGAATGTTATAATTCTTGACGTCTGATTTGTGTCCATTCATTCTTTTACGTAACCCCTAACTAAAACCTCTCCAACGCATCATCAAGGATCTACAACCTATCCTGAAAGATGACCCATCACTCTCACAGATCTTGGGAGAAAGGCCAGTCCTTGCTTACAGACAGCCCCCCAATCTGAAGCAAATACTCACCAGCAACCACACACCACACAACAGAACCACCAACCCAGGAACCTATCCTTGCAACAAAGCCCATTGCCAACTCTGTCCACATATCTATTCAGGGGACACCATCATAGGGCCTAATCACATCAGCCACACTATCAGAGGCTCGTTCACCTGCGCATCTACCAATGTGATATATGCCATCATGTGCCAGCAATGCCCCTCTGCCATGTACATTGGTCAAACTGGACAGTCTCTACGTAAAAGAATGAATGGACACAAATCAGACGTCAAGAATTATAACATTCAAAAACCAGTTGGAGAACACTTCAATCTCTCTGGTCACTCGATTACAGACCTAAGAGTGGATATCCTTCAACAAAAAAGCTTCAAAAACAGACTCCAACGAGAGGACTGCTGAATTGGAATTAATTTGCAAACTGGATACAATTAACTTAGGCTTGAATAGAGACTGGGAATGGATGAGTCATTACACAAAGTAAAACTATTTCCCCATGTTATTTCTCCCCCCCCACCCCACTGTTCCTCAGATATTCTTGTTAACTGCTGGAAATAGCCTACCTTGCTTGTCACCATGAAAGGTTTTCCTCCTTTCCCTCCCCCTGCTGCTGGTGATGGCTTATCTTAAGTGATCACTCTCCTTACAGTGTGTATGATAACCCATTGTTTCATGTTCTCTGTGTGTATATATCAATCTCCCCTCTGTTTTTTCCACCAAATGCATCCGATGAAGTGAGCTGTAGCTCACGAAAGCTTATGCTCTAATAAATTTGTTAGTCTCTAAGGAGAAAAAGTGTTTCTGTGGCAGGTTATTGAGAAACTAAACTAAAATTTGAAGCTGTTTAGCGGATTGGAATGATAGAAGTAGTCGCAGGGGAGTGGATTAGTGGGCAGAATGCAGGTGAGGCAGCCAGAGGTATGTGATTAATGTAGTTTATCACATGACTATGCCATCACTAATGTGGTGAGTATGCAAAAGATACTGTATAGATAGAAAACAATTCATCTTTAACTGTACAATATTGGGAAATTGTCTCATAACTATAGTGTCTGCTAACATTAGAAAGTAGCAGACATTTTAGGATGACTCCTCTTGTGTAACATTTCTAAAACAAAACCAAATCAATGTACCTATGAATCTGATATCATTTATGTGCTGTCTGTATCAGAGGATTCCTCCATCTGTTATGAACTGTCCATTTGTGAATAATGGGAACCTCAGGCCCAGATTATAATGGAGGTTGTTTGGGAAAAAAGCAGCATCCCAAAATTCTTTGCTAGGCTACTTGGGAAATGCCCTTCCAGCCCTCTGCCAATCCCAGATGGGACACAGCGAGCAGCAACTCCCAACCAGCACAGTTTCCCTGCCTTGTCAGAAGCTGTCATGGCAGCACAATGGACTGACACATCAGCACAGCATATTCTGGCTTTCATATGAGCAATGCTAAGAATAGAGCTTGTCAGGGTTCCCACCCCACTCCAAACTCTGGGGTACAGATGTGGGGACCTGCATGAAAGACCCCCTAATCTTATTTTTACCAGCTTAAGTTAAAAACTTCCCCAAGGCACAAATCCTTTTCTTGTCCTTGGACAGTATTGCTGCCACCACCAAGTGATTTCGACAAAAATTCAGGAAAAGGGTCACTTGGAGTCCCTTGTTTCCCAAAATATTCCCCCAAGTCCCTTCACCCCCTTTCCCGGGGAGGCTTGAGAATAATGTGAGTACTGACCAGACCCTTTGTCTCTAGGACACTGAAAAATTAATCAGGTTCTTAAAGGAAGAACTTTATTTAAAGAAAAAGTAAAAGAATCACACCTGCAAAAATCAGGATGGAAGGTAACTTTACAGGGTAATAAAAAGATTTAAAACACAGAGAATTCCGCTCTAGGCTCAGCTTCAAAGTTATAAAAAAAACCAGGAATAAAACTTCCTCTTAACATAGGGAAAATTCACAAGCTAAAACAAAAGATAATCTAACGCATTTCCTTGCCCTTACCTAAAATGTTTGTAATCTTAGGTGCTCATTTCAGGTATGTTTTCAGGAGATGTTTTTCCTGCCTGGTCTCTCTCTCTGTCCAGAGACCGAACAAACAAAGAGAGCACAAACAAACAAACAAACACCCCTCCCCGATTTGAAAGTATCTTCTTTCCTTATTGGTCCTTTTGGTCAGCTGCCAACCAGGTTATTTGAGCTTCTTAACCCCTTACAAGTAAGGATTCAGTACAGCTGCTCAGGAGGGATTTTATGCTACCCGTAGCTGTATGTTTATGACAGAGCTACTGAATGTTTTCTTTTTTTCTCCCCAAGGAAATTAAATCTCTCCAGGCTGCCTGCTCACTCCTTAACCTATTGCGTCAGCTCCAGTGTTAGTGCATTTGATCAGGTCTCAGAGGCCTCAGGTTCCATTACAATCATTTCATGCAGGTCAGAAGTGGAGCAGTTATAATGGTCTCTTGGCTGTGTCCCAGGAGAAATGTTCTCCATGTACAGGAGCAGTGTTCCACAAAATCAGCATGGAGCCTGCCTGAGAAAGGAAGCATGTCTGTATTTGATAGGAAAAGACTGACCCTTTACTCCTTCCCTGCCTTTAATGTATTAAATCCAACAAGCCTGTATGCTTGTTTGCTTGTTTTTTTCTGTTAAGTCTTAATATCAGTTTGTTGATCAGTTTGTCTCCTTATCCTGCCGCTGAGCCAAGTACTTCTGTTAATGGGTTAACCACAGCTGGTAGTGTTTTTAAAAAGACACTTGAGGGTCCAGAATAATCAATTCTCGCATGTAGAAGGGTAAATCACACACACCTGTGCCCACTAGGCCCTAGCCCTG
This sequence comes from Dermochelys coriacea, assembly GCF_009764565.3. NCBI lineage: Eukaryota > Metazoa > Chordata > Testudines > Dermochelyidae > Dermochelys > Dermochelys coriacea. The sequence goes on from NC_050077.1 coordinate 38,928,134, forward strand.
GGGAAAGACGTGAATCTCAAGGGAGGGAAGATGGCAATATCAACACTGGCCTCCCCTCCTGGGCTCATTCTGCAAGGTGGGTCAGCTTTAATTTGCATCTGGAGCTCCATAGGAGTCCTGCTATTGGAGGCTGATAAGGGCATTTGCTAAATCAGTGCATCCTCTGGCCATTCTCTATTCCCTGGTCTTTGGGCTGCTCTGGTTATCTGCAGCCATGTGTCCGTGGCAAAAGAGAGCTTGTGGATGCTTTGTTCTGGTGCAAGCTCTTTCACTTGCACCCCTTACTATAACTTTTCTCCACTGGGGCTCAGTCTCACAGTCTGTGCCAGCAGATGTATATACACGTACAGCCCATAAAGCTAGCAGAGCTTCTGCAAACCAACAGGTGGGAAAGATCATTCCAGCTATCTGTCCAAATGAATGATGTATGCTGTAACCTGTCCTGAACTTTCCATAGAAAATGTAACTCATACATTTCATTGATTGGTGAAAACAGCATGTAGTTGCCACTTTCCTGTTTTAACACCTGAAATCATACATTTTGATTATGTATAGTAAAATATCAGAGGCTGGATTGTAATTGGAACAGACTCAGATCTGAGATGAGAAAGACAGAAGGTGAAGTGGGAGGGCCACCTCTACTGTTGCCTGTTCCTGGGAAACCATGAAGGCCACTCTGTCAGAGCTCAGTGTGGTCATGGCTCCACTATATTGGGGCAGGAGGAGGAAGCAGGGGACTATATTCTCTGTGGCATATCTCCCTACTAGGCCTTCTGGTTCCCAAGGGGAAATGCTGCTTAAATTGGATGGCTGTGCCCTCAGCCCCCTCTATAAACCCTAACTTTTCCAACCACAGAAGGGGTCAGTTAAGTCAGCCTATAAAGTCTCTGGCCCTTCACCCCTTCCTATGGGTTCTCCATAGGAGGGATCAATCTGATGCTAGGAAACACTCCCAAAGGGGGTGATTTATAATTTGATTTTTGGCCTGGTAGGTCAACAATTCTTGTATGGCAACCCAACTTTGACAGTGCCTTTTAATGAAGAGATAAGGGTCATCTGTTTAGACTAGCAATAGACACCCAATTTTGAATCACAGAATCAGCTGCTTACTCATTCAGGCTGTGGGAGTTGAGAGTCAGCTCATCACTTCAGGGGTGGGAATGGGATTCAGTCCTTGTGTCATGTGAAACATTCGTCACTGTGTTGGATGAGTACTTTCTTTACCATAAAGATGCTGTGGTTTTGCTAACAGATTATTTCCTCTCTCTTTCTTTAGCAGGAAGGAGCGTCCTAACTCTCTGAATGTCTTCCCCCTTGCCGATGGAATGGTACGTGGGCAGATAGGGGCCAAGATCATCCCCACAGTGGACCACTGGCACTTGAGTGACCTCGGCCAGCTGCAGTCCAACTCCAGCTACAAGGTTTTATAGATTGTCACGGAACAAGGGTTTCCCACTGTCAATAGCATCCCACATTTTCATAAAGACAGAGACCACCATGTGTCCATAACCCTTTGCAGCCTCTCCCTTTTGTACATCAGATCCTTATAACAGAACCCTGGGTAGGACAATAGACCTTCAGATGCTGATAAATTTGACGAAGGATGGAGGTCTGGTTTTGACACAACTCATGTTTTTTGTCACTTTCTGATTTTTGTTTCAGTTCTAATTCCTGCTAGTTAGTGTTTTCTGCTGATGGAGTTTGACCTTGTGTGTGTGTGTGTGAGTATGAGAGAGAGAGAAGTTAAGCACCCCTCTTGCCCAGATCCAATGCTGTTTATGAATCATTTGGTGGCAGAAATGATGGAACCGGTCTGCTCCATCATGGGAATTGTGTCTCACTTGGGGCTGGGCATTCTGCTGCTGTGCCATAATCTGCCCTTTCTAGTTGATCTTCGTTTTAATCTTCCTGTCTTTGGGTTCATCTACACTAGACAAAAAAGGTGCTGCCACCACCACTGATGGTAGCAACACCAAATGCCTACAGTATATCGAAAATGCTTTGTGTCATTATACAAATGGCTCAGCTGCTATAGAGTGATTGATACAGCTGGTTGCATTGTGCCACTGTGGAGCAAGTCTTTATGTCACCTTCACAGTCTACACTGGTGATCTGCTTGCGTGGACAAGAAATCACAACACTGCAGCTATACTAGTGCTGCTGGCCCTCCCACTACCATCCTACAATGCTGTGCTTCTCCTTTCAATAACTGATTTGTGCAGCGAGCCCCAGCAACTGTATCCCTAGCATCAGCCCCAACATCTTCCCCGAGCTAATGCCCTTTTGCCTAGGGTTCCACAAGATTCTCTTTCCTCGAATCCTTTCCAGCAGGCCTGATAGCATTTGAGGTATTTGTGAAGCTGTGCCTGGAGCATGCTGGTCATTTTCCCCCAATTCCAGTAGGTGTGACAATAGCTGTCTCTGCTGGAAAAATGTCAGCTAAAGTACACCAGCTTCTCTGAATGCATTATTTTAAAAAATCTGTTTGAATAAAATGCCTTTGTAAACACATCCATTTATTAATATTAAACTGGGCAAAAGGGAAGCTGTTCTCTTGTAAAATAAAAGTTATAAACCACTAATGCTGTAAATAACACTAAAATGTTGTGGCGGGGTGATGGGGCAAAGAGTGAAAGAAAATACTATTTTCAGCCTCGTATGTTACCCTGGCCTGTCCATTGCATCCTCATTGGAAGGTGCTTCATAAGCAATTTCCAAACACTTGAGGGAAAAACCGAAGAAGGAACATTGGAATGAAATTGCTCTGAGTTTCCAGCTATCCTAACGAGGCCATACTGCCGCCAAATGAAAGATGGATCTTAGTTCACATTCAGTGGCACTCTACCACCACTGATTTCCCCTTAGCTCCCTGGGCTACTGGCCTAGCAGTGTGAGGGCATGGTATCTCAGGGCACATGCACAGGTCCTTGGGTAGGACTGAAACAATTCTTGGAACCCAACCAATGCTGTTCCTTAGAACCAGAAACTTGGGATTGACTGGCATAATGGTATAAAAGTGTGATGGAACACTGACCCTGGAAACTTGGCCAACATGCCCAGAATACCATTCAGATCTCATGATAATTTGCAAATTTCCAAAAAGCCCCTGTTCTGGAGAACTGTGCTGGGAACTGAGATAAGAGTCCCACAGTGCACTGGTATGATCAAGGATGGAGGGATGTAGAAATGGCACAAACGTTTTTCTATAAACTTAATTTGCATTCTGCCTGTGCTGCACCTCTGCTAGGAGACACAGTCCAGCCAATGCTTGCATGCACTCTTTATCCCCATGACAATGCATTCCCTAACACTTTCATTTAATCAGTTGTGTGTATCTTTTGCAGGGGAGAGTAGGGAGAAAGATGGAGTTGCATCAATTTTAATAGACTTAATGAAGCTGCTGCTCTGTAGCACAGAGACTAAAAGCTTCTTACCCATAGCTGTCTGCAGTTTATCAATAACTCACTCTGCATTTCAGGAAAATTCAGCAGAAATTTAAATAAAACTATAGAAACCTTGAATTCTGAGTTCAGGCAGTGGAGGTTACTAACTGTATCTTTTTGTAATTTGTTTATGCTTGTATCAGGCAAAGAAATCAATTTATAATGGAAAGAAAATATTGTGCCTTGCTGACAACGTTCAGCTATGAGCGTATCCATCAGGTAACACAGTGATAAATGTTCCGTGCTTGTTAAGAAAAGCCCAATTATGGGACACTGGGTTTAAGGAAGGTAGCCTCTTGGGGGTGGGTTATGGAAAATCCTGGTTACATAGGTTGTTGAGGTAGATATCCTAAAGCAGAATAATTCATAGCTTGTGGAAGATATAGCATGAGTAAGTGTTGGGTAGTGGAGGATACTAAATGGGTAATGGGTTCACTGATTAGGATGGAGGTATGCAAACCTCTTAATTGCTCTCTGTTAAGCAGTACTTTCTGCTTGAAGTATTATTTAATAAATGCTCTTGCTTGGCTGTTGAAATGCATTGCAGTGCTACAAATATTTTATGGTGACTTTACTATGCTTTTCTTTTGTGATGCTCTTTCTGTGTTGGGAACATAGCTGATGTTCCACTGCTATCAGGTGTACACTGATCTTTTTTCTTCTAACTCTCTGAGCTGATTTTTCATCTTCAAGAGTCTGATTATTAAATATTTTTACATTTTCATTATTATTTATTGTTATTTTGTAATTATTTATTGGTTTTTGCATCTTACTTTTTGTAACTAGATTAGGTTTTGTTTTGCTTTTGTTTTTTTACATTTAACATTTTATATTTTTGAGATTTAGTCCTTAATGCCTTTTGGGTTTGTTTTTATGTACTGTATTTTCAGTGTTAAAACCATAGAATTGTGGCTACTCATGGTGACATATTACTCCTATGAATTTTGGGCTTTTGCAATGCATTTTGGAGGTCATGGCTACACATCTGAAGTTTAGGAGGCTCACAGGTCTGACTCTAGGTAAGTGGTGGCTATGGAGAGTATCCTTTGGTATGTGAAGGATTATGGAGATCACCCCCTGGACTGTATGATAGCTAGTCAGTGAGGAAGATTTGATGGTAGAGAGGGGAAGAAGGAATATCTCAGCAGTGTCTAGTAGAGTTCCTGGAAGGTTTAAAGGAATATCTTGGCTTTATCTAAGGGTTTTGAAGTGGATGTTCCCAAAGCAGACTGGTTGGCTGTGGAGAATATTCCATAAGTAAGTGGAAAATTAAGACGCATAACCAGCAGTGTGTGGTAGACCATGGTGGTTATCCCATGAGTATGTTTTGATTGAAGGGAAGATTATATAAATAAGCAGCAATGCATGGGGCATGCTTTTGATACATAGGTGGAATTGGAGTAGCACCCATGGCATTGGTGGTTTAGTGTTTCTGAATGTGGCTTCTCTGAATAAGGACTGAATTTCAGACTGGGCCACGTATCCATTTCAAAGCTATGAGCTCCTTCTAGGCTGTGGTATTGAGAAGGATGATAGGCACAGTGCATGCAGTAACTCCCAGAACTCTGCCAAATGTCTCAGGCTCAGTTTCTGGGGCAGGGTTTTATTTACATTTTACACTGAATAACGGTGCATTTTTAGCCCCTTTGCTTCCAGGCCTTGGGAGTGTTTGTCAAAGTAACGTCAGTCCCAATGTATTGGAGTTGTCTACGAAACCCTCTGATTTGATACTTGCACATTAGAATGGAAGCACCCAGAATAGGAATTTTAAAAAGTTGTGAGCAGTCTTCTAATCAAATATAGCAGCCTAAGTAAAATGTTCGTATTTCAAATTTGATGCCCAAATCAGTAAGTAGATTCACAAATGACAATTTAATGCACCAAGATGATGATCTGAACATCCATACAGGAGAAGTGGGTGTGCTATTTGGGCTCACAATCCAAAAAAGTCAAGCAAAAAAAGTGGATAAAATTTGATAGCAACGTTGTAAAAAAAACCAAACAAATGCAATTTCAGTGTCTGCACCATAAATAATCAGGAAATGGGTGTGGCACAGGACACTTGGTTTCCTTGCTTCAGTATACTGCAGGAATGAGCATGGACAGGGAGACTTCAGTGTGTTTCTAATTAAAGTAGTATGTCAATAACGGGTACTTTTTCTTTTTTCTTTTTTTTAAATAAATAATGCATGGCTGCCAAGGGTTACATTGCCATTTTTTTCCATTATCTTCATTCCCATCCCACTTGTAACTGTTTTGTTGCATCATAAAATCATATGGAAGGAGGACTGTAGAACACAGACTTCCAAACAACTGAGGTGCAGACAACATTACAGTTCCAAGACTGTGAGGCCTAAGGTAGTAGCTAGTTTTAAAGAGTAATTAACAAACTAAGTAGAAGCAGAACCTTCCTAGCAACTGCACAGAAGATAAGATGCAAATAGGGATGGCAATAACTATAGTAAGGAAACGGGAGGCGCGAGTATATATCAAATGCCTTTTCCACCCAACTGGAAAACATTGTAGTATGTTGCTCTAGAAGTTCACTTTGCTCATGTTGCTCTAGAAGTTCAAGCAATGCTTTAAGTGGCCTCGGGGTGGGAGAGGTGTGTGTGTGTGTGTGTGTGTGGTTAGAAACCCTGCCAAAAAGACCTGGGAGATCTCATTTGGGTCTGAGGCCAATTGGTCGCTGATGAGAAGGTGAACTTGCTGAGTCTGAAACAGTGCTTCCTTAATTGGCAAGCAGGGAGTGCAGCATCAAATGCTGTAGTATTCTTGAAAGCTTCCTGTATTTTTCAGGATGTGTTAGGATGAGAAATGGGACCATAATTTATGTTGAACACTTGGTTGTGCACGTTTCAGGTTGGAAATACATCTCAAGGGTTTATTTATGACGTCTTTTGATTTCTGAACTCTTGGTCCTGTCTTTCATCCAGTTGGGGAGAACCACATGTGTTGTCATCCTGGGTCCATGCCTGGCTGTCTTCTACGTGAGCTGATACAGGCATGTAGCTCTCCCCTACTGGTGAAATAAGACCATTTCAGCTTGATTACCACTTTACTTCAGCTGCCTAGTATCAAAAATACTTACCTGTCCCTTCAAATGAAGTGGTAGCATTAGAAATCTATTAAACAAGTTCTGTGCCAATGACCTACTGTAATGATGGATCCAGAGTATCTATGAAGCCGCTTCAGAGAAGGCTGTATCACTTTCCAGAAATAATTGTGCTTTCCTTCTTGCACTGGGTATCTTGGAAGACATTGACCTGATTTTCAGAAGTGCTGAGCACCCATAAATCCCTGTGAAGTCAAAGGGAGCTGCAGCTGTTTTTCACCTTTGAAAATCAGGTCACATTCCTTTATGAGTAGACCACATATGTCACATAACTTCTGAAGACCTGAAATGCCATCTGTGTTGGTAATAAAGGAAGAGGGGGATCAGTATTTAGACCAGCTAGGATTTGCTTGCTGAGTTCTGCACAGGAACTTACTGTTCATTTGCAGTGCCAAGCAGGCGCAATGAGCTCTGGGTGTTGAGTTTGTGGTACTCATTTCCCATAATTTGCTATAAAGGCAGCCATCAATCCAGTAAATAAGAAATTATCTGAAACATATAGACGTGCTTTTCCCTTTCTGTTTTCTCCTTCTCTGTATTGCCATAGTGCCCAAATGATGAAATGTCTGAATCTGGACAGTCTTCTGCAGCTGCCACTCCAAGCACCACTGGGACAAAGTCCAACACACCAACCTCATCTGTTCCCTCTGCTGCTGTCACACCCTTAAACGAGAGTCTGCAACCCATCAGTGATTACAGTGGCACAGCCAAAAACAATAAGAGGGCACGGGAAAAGCGGAACAGCAGGAACATGGAAGTGCAGGTCACCCAGGAGATGAGGAATGTCAGCATAGGTATGGCAGGTGTTTTCATCTGTATATATGCTTTGCTAGCCAACCTGTTGCATGCCTACTTTGATTTTATAATGCCCATGTATGTCTTTTATTAAATACTGGAAGAGGTCTGGGGGGAGTGAAGGAATAACTAGCTTAGTTCAACTGAAAAACAATGCTCTCTGTTTATTAAGGGTACAGTTGGAAGTAGGGGACTAAAGGAGGATGATATGCTCATTTATGCTTGATGGTAGGACTATGCTTGCTTTTTGGACAGTGGCATGTTTTGTGGAGGAAAAATAAAAGATTCATTGATATGGATCCAATTTCCAAGTTTATTGCAACTGACTTAGAGGAAATTTCTTCTGTAAAGCTCCCAAATGAGTTCCTGACAAAGTGAAACCACAAAATGGTAGAAAAATCTTGTGCTGTAGACTTTGACTGAGGATGCTAGTGTTGAAATCCCATTTTGTAATTATATTAGCAGGCTGCTTGCTACAAGGATCACAGTCCCCTGGCTGGCAGAAGGCAATGTAGTTCCTCAAGAAGTACTTACATACTGGGTGCCTAACCAATAAATCGGTATCTTTTTAGTGATGTAAATTAAGCCAGCATAGTATAATTATCAGCACTGGGAGACAGACATAGAAGTCTCAGCTCTCTCCACCACTGGCCTGTATGGGTTGGCAGGAACTGTCATAGAATCAGAAGATTAGGGTGTGACGGGTTCTGTCACAGAGAGCCCCTTAGGACTGTCACCTGACATGCTGGAATTACCTCTGAGCCCGTTTTCCACGGCAGCTTGGGTCTCCAGAACCCTGCCTTGTTGAGCCAGACACGCTAGTCTGCTGCAACACAAACTCAGGTCTCATCCATGCCGCCAAAGCTGCAGACTTTAACCAAAATCTGCTCAGCAAGTCACCTATATCAGCATCCAGACATTCAGTTCCCAATGGGATCTCCAAATAAATCCGTTTTACCCTGTATAAAGCTTATACAGGGTAACCTCATAAATAGTCCACCCTCTATAACACTGATAGAGAGATATGCACAGTTGTTTGCTCCCCCAGATATTAATCACTTATACTCTGGATTTACTTTGGTAGATATATATATGTGATATATGCCATCATGTGCCAGCAATGCCCCTCTGCCATGTACATTGGCCAAACTGGACAGTCTCTACGTAAAAGAATGAATGGACACAAATCAGACGTCAAGAATTATAACATTCAAAAACCAGTTGGAGAACACTTCAATCTCTCTGGTCACTCGATCACAGACCTAAGAGTGGCTATACTTCAACAAAAAAGCTTCAAAAACAGACTCCAACGAGAGACTGCTGAATTGGAATTAATTTGCAAACTGGATACAATTAACTTAGGCTTGAATAGAGACTGGGAATGGATGAGTCATTACACAAAGTAAAGCTATTTCCCCATGGTATTTCTCCCTCCCACCCCACCCCCCACTGTTCCTCTGATATTCTTGTTAACTGCTGGAATTAGCCTACCTGCTTGTCACCATGAAAGGTTTTCCTCCTTCCCCCCCCCCCGCTGTTGGTGATGGGTTATCTTAAGTGATCACTCTCCTTACAGTGTGTATGATAAACCCATTGTTTCATGTTCTCTGTGTGTGTGTATATAAATCTCTCCTCTGTTTTTTCCACCAAATGCATCCGATGAAGTGAGCTGTAGCTCACGAAAGCTTATGCTCTAATAAATTTGTTAGTCTCTAAGGTGCCACAAGTACTCCTTTTCTTTTTGCGAATACAGACTAACACGGCTGCTACTCTGAAACTCAATAGATTATAAGCTTTGTGATACCTTACAAGAGACCTTTTGCATGAAGCATATTTCAGTTACATTATATTTACACTTATTAGCATATTTTCATAAAACATATGGAGTGCAATGTCACATAGGGTTGGAAGACACCTCAGGTCATCTAGTCCAACCCCCTTCTCAAAGCAGGACCAACCCCAACTAAATCATCCCAGCCAAGGTTTTGTCAAGCTGGGCCTTAAAAAACCTCTAAGGATGGAGATTCAACCACCTCCCTAGGTAACCCATTCCACTGCTTCACCACTCTCCTAGTGAAATACTTTTTCCTAATATCCAACCTAGACCTTCCCCACTGCAACTTGAGACCATTGCTCCTTGTTCTGTCATCTGCCACCACTGAGAACAGCCGAGCTCCATCCTCTTTGGAACCCCCCTTCAGGTAGTTGAAGGCTGCTATCAAATCCCCCCTCACTCTTCTCTTCTGCACACTAAACAAGCCCAGTTCCCTCAGCCTCTTCTTGTAAGTCTGTGCCCCAGCCCCCTGATCATTTTTGTTGCCCTCCGCTGGACTCTCTCCAATTTGTCCACATCCTTTCTGTAGAGGGGGGCCCAAAACTGGACACAGTATTCCAGATATGACCTCACTGTACCAAAGAGGGGGAATAATCACTTCCCTCAATCTACTGGCAATGCTCCTGCTAATGCAGCCCAATATGCCATTAGCCTTCTTGGCTACAAGGGCACACTGTTGACTCATTGCAAGAGAAAGTCGATAGCAAGAGAAAGTTATTAGTAAACATATGAGGCCATCGCTGATGTAATTCCAGTGGTGATAATTTATTTAGACTTGGGATAATTCTGTTTTGCAGCATGTCTTCCCTCTGCCCCTGCCATATACATTGCAGTCCACTACAGGAAGCAGCAGAGGCTACAGCTCCAACACACTTTAAAATAATTTTCAGTATAGTCACATTTAAAATTACTGCTAAACAGCTGGGTATTGGTTAGAAAGTTTGTACTGGGGAGTCATCATCAATGTAGCCTGGAGGAATGTCTTCCATTTCCATGAAGGCTAATGGAATTGCATTGGATTGGATAAATTTGATCAACGTGGACTGCTTAGGAGAAAGTATCTGAATGAATGGGCCAGAAAAACCCCACTGAGACCGAAGATTCTTGTCAGTCCCATAATGGATGCATAAAATCTGCTGCTTTTTACCATGGACAACTAGACTTTAGAATTTGGGGTCGATGGGGCATGAGCTCCTGAGCTATTATAGAGGAGTGCATGTGACATCAAACCTAATTAAGACTTCAGTAGCCTTCTGGATCCAAAATCTGCCCTCAGATATGTGGGTACAACTCCATCTGAAGTCAACATGTATCCGAGGGCAGAATTTGGGGCCTGGATATTAAAGGCATATAGTTTGATACCCAGGGGCTAATTCATCCCTACTATAACTCTACTGAAGATATTAGAATCATAGAAATGTAGGACTGGAAGGAACCTCAATAGTTTATCTAGTCCAGTCCCCTGCACTGAGAGAGAGAGGAATAAGTACTATCTAGACCATCATTGACAGGTGTTTGTCTAACCTATTCTTAAAAACTTCCAATGATAGAGATTCCACAACTTCCTGAGGTAGTTTGTTCCAGTGCTTAACCACTCTGAGAGGAAGTTTTTCCTAAGGTCTAACCTAAAACTCCTTGCTGCAATTTCAGCCCATTATTTCTTGTCCTGTCCTCAGTAGATAAGGAGAACAATTTATCACTCTCCTGTTTATAACAGCCTTTTATGTATGTGAACACTGATACATTTCCCTGCCCCCTCTCCCGTCTTCTCTTTTCCAGACTGAACCAAATATTTTTTTTGACCTTTCGTCATAGATCATGTTTTCTAGACCTTTAATCATTTTTGTTGCTCTTCTCTGAACTTTCTCCAGTTTGTCCACATCTTTCACAAATTATGGTACCCATTGGATGCAGTAATTCCAGTTGAGGCCTTATCAGTGCTGAGTAGAGTAGAAGAATTACTTCTTGTGTCTTGCTTACTACTCTCCTGCTAATACATCCCTAAAGCAATTCAAGGGAACTGAACACCTTTTTTATGGACCATGTTCAAGCTTGATAGTTGAAACTTTTGCCACAGCTGTTATTTCTGCCATGTCCTTAACAAATGTAACATAGGAGCAGCACTCAGTGCTGGGGGCAAATACAGATGACTTGAAATTTCAATATGGTGTGTTTTTTGCAGCTAGAGTTAAAATGTGGGTGATAGAAGTGCATCAGAGCAGAATGGAGAAGACAGGTTTCTGAAACTGAGGTCCAGTTCTGAAAAGAATGGAGAGGGGCTGGATTTTCCTTGTAAAATCATAATAGTTTTCAATGGTTGGGGAAATCTTCCTCAACTTTTTTTAAAAATTAGAAACTTGAGAACCATTGGTATAAGGAGCCCTGTTCTGGCAACAGATGCACACCATGTTTCATTTTAAAACGTGACAAATATTGCCAAGTGTTGCACATTAACAACCTGAAGCAATAAAATAAATACTATAAAGGTATCATGGGTTTTATATACTTCCACACTGAAGCTGTTTAACAGGGTCAATAAACCCCAAATCTGGTGCAGTTGGGATTCTAGTTTACTTTATGAACTAGGGCCTGGATCCTGCAAGAATTTCTGTGTAGGCAGATCCTGTTGCCTATGTGGAGTCTGCCTGTATGGAACAACTTAAAGACTGGGTTCTAAAACAGTTTAATTTGTTGCATACTCTAAAAGTCATTTGGAGCTTCATCTTTCTTCGTTCATCAAATAACGACTCCAGAACATGCATCATATTAGAAACAGATTAGGTTGCATGTATTCGGTACTTTGCTACTTCCACTTCACAATTTCATATAATTAACGGTTAAATCAGATGTCCGCATGAGAATTTGTATATTCAAGTTGTTCCTATTTAAAGTGATTCAGTCATGATTTATAACTCTAATAATTTTTGTTATAGAATAAATTAAATTACTGTATGTTTTTATATCTTTTAAAATGTTGCAAAATGAGAGGGAGGTTTTTGCTGAGAGATTAAAAGGACATTATTTGGTGTTGAATCTTTCTTAAGTGACCTTAACTGTGCCCGAAAAAGATGACCTCATTTAAAACAATTTTACCTTTAGAATTCTGGAGTTATTTTTAAAGTTTAATATCCAGAAGTACTTCATTACCCCAGCCTAGTTACCCCACTGGCTGATGGTATTGCCACTGGCATGCTTCCAAGAATCGCCTATTTCTCACAACTGTTCATGATGGTAGATTCCACCTCTGTCTTTCCCCAGGAATTTTGGAACACACCTTCCCACCTGTAGTTTGTGACTCACTAGAAATCCATCTACATTCTAACTTTTTTAACACTTTGCACATGGTACCATAGCAATCTTGAGAGTGCTCCCCATTACCGTTTTTGATACCCAAAGAAGCTTAAGACCAGTCAGAGAATACAGTCCCTAGCGTGGAATAACTGTTGGCCTTCTTTTTTTCTGGATCTGTCTCTTATCTGTGTATTATCTTCTGTAGGAATGGGTAGCAGTGATGAGTGGTCTGATGTTCAGGATATCATAGACTCTACACCAGAGCTGGACATGTGCCAGGACCCCCGACTGGAGCACACTGGAAACAGGTACTTGCTTTTATCTTTTGTAAATATGCTATTTACTCTCCTTCATGTATCTTTGAGGACTGAAGAGAGACTCTGGGATAAAAAGTTTGCGTAATTAATGCTGCATGGAACTATGATACATGTTAATGCGGTGGAGACACTGGTATATGAGCAATCATTGGATCCTTGCTTCCTCTGCCTAGTGCAGAATGAAGGATCCCTCAGGCACAAAACTCCCTGTTATCATGGGAAGAACACAAGCTCAAAATCTGTGTGAAATCTCCTCCAGATGGTCCACAGTTGGATTGGTTTCACACAGTACAGTTTGCCATGCTCCAATGAGAGAAGGGAAGGTGGCATGATAAAAGAGAGAGGTCAGACTAATGAGGTATGGGGTTTATGGGCTGAAGTGGTGAGACCTCACCTGGAATACTGTCTGGTCTCCCATGTTTAAGAAGGATGAATTCAAACTGGAACAGGTACAGAGAAGGGCTACTAGGATGATCCGAGGAATGGAAAACTTGTCTTATGAAAGGAGACTCAAGGAGTTTGGCTTGTTTAGCCTAACTAGAAGAACGTTGAGAGGAGATATGATTGCTCTCTATAAATATATCAGAGGGATAAATATCGGAGAGGGAGAGGAATTATTTAAGCTCAGTACCAATGTGGACACAAGAACAAATGGATATAAACTGGCCACATGGAAGTGTAGACTTGAAATTAGATGAAGGTTTCTAACCATCAGAGGAGTGAAGTTTTGGAATAGCCTTCCAAGGGAAACAGTGGGGGCAAAAGATCTATCTGGCTTTAAGATTAAACTTGATAAGTTTATGGAGGAGATGGTATGATGGGATAACATGATTTTGGTAATTTAATATTCATGGTAAATAGGCCTAATGGCCTGTTAGATGGGGTGGGATCTGAGTTACCCAGGAAAGAATTTTCTGTAGTATCTGGCAGGTGAATCTTGCCCATATGCTCAGGGTTTAGCTGATTGCCATATTTGGAGTCGGGAAGGAATTTTCCTCCAGGGCAGATTGGAAGAGGCCCTGGAGGTTTTTCGCCTTCCTCTGTAGCATGGGGCACGGATCACTTGCTGGAGGATTCTCTGCCCTTTGAAGTCTTTAAACCACGATTTGAGGACTTCAATAGCTCAGACATAGGTGAGAGGTTTTTCGCAGGAGTGGGTAGGTGAAATTCTGTGGCCTGCGTTGTGCAGCAGGTCAGACTAGATGATCATAATATCTGACATTAGTATCTATGAATCTATGAAAAGAGAAAAAGCCAATTGTCTAGTAAACAGTCGGTCCTGAATTACATTACAAAATCCAGATCCTTCTCAGGTTTCATAGAATATGAGGGTTGGAAGGGACCTCAGGAGATCATCTAGTCCAACCCCCTGCTCAAAGCAGGACCAATCCCCAATTTTTGCCCCAGATCCCTAAATGGCCCCCTCAAGGATTGAACTCACAACCCTGGGTTTAGCAGGCCAATGCTCAAACCACTGAGCTATTCCTCCCCCCACATATAGGTTTGCCATATGTAGGTTGGCATCCCCCAATGAGTGACCTTTTTGGTGAGGCTGCCTGAAGGCCATTCATTTGGTGCATCACCGCTGCCAGGCATATAATAGCCTAGATGTATGTATGGCAAAGAGAGGCAATAAAGGGCAAGTGTTTTATGAAACAGCATATGGTGAGTGGTCTTCATTTGGACAAGCACCGCACAGGGGAGGAGGCATGAAGAATTTTGATGATGCAGGAACGAGGAGTGAAGTTTCCTCTTAGGATGGGGTATGGCCAGAATGTATGAGAGGCATGTGTAATATTCTGAGAACAACAGCAGGAGGAACCACTGTAGCAGAGCCAGTTGTATATGTTGTATGCCATGAGAGTGGCTGATGTTCAGACTGATTATTCTTCATCTCATGAGTAGAGAAGAACCCCAGGGATGCATCTACAGGGAGAGAGCCCTTTAATCAAGGAAATCTGTGCACCAAGAAGACAGACTGGAGGCTGGAGGCTGCCGGCTGGAAGCACAAAGTACAATGGGGTTACTGAGCCTTGGACTTGCTGCTTTATCATGCATAATGCTTCCTAAAGTTTCAGTTATTAAATTGGTCAATCCAGAGGTGGTCCTCTTGCTGCTTTTGCTGCCCACTAGTGAGGGTGTCTGTCTCAGAATATGTTGGTCTGCAGCACTGGTGTTTATCTCCAATTCTTCAGCGCTATCAGATGCTAGTATAGCCATGGCGGTAAAAAAAAAATCCACGTCATAGAATCATAGAAGATTAGGGTTGGAAGAGACCTCAGGAGGTCATCTAATCCAACCCCCTGCTCAAAGCAGGACCAACACCAACTAAAACAACCCAGCCAGGGCTTTCTCAAGCCTTAAAAACCTCTAAGGGTGAAGCTTCCACCACCTCCTTAGGGTGACCCATCCAGTGCTTCACCACCCTCCTAGTGAAATAGTTTTTCCTAATATCCAACCTAAACCTCCCCCACTGGAACTTGAGACAACTGCTCCTTGTTCGGTCATCTGCCATCACTGAGAACAGTCAAGCTCCATCCTCTTTGGAACCCACTGTGATGGGTCTGGCACCGCAGCGCTCCTTTGTGGCAGGATGGGGTGGAGGGGCCTTGCCACTTTTACATTCCCACACCCGTCCTGTAAGGGCGTTCCAGTGTGGCCCAATGGCTGGTTTCGCTGTACTCGCCCCTTAGTCAGGGTAGCGGGACCTAACGGCTTGAGTCCATGTGTTGCCCTGAGTATCGGGTGGTGTGGCCTGACGGCCAGGGTCCACATAAATCGCTCCCCACATTGGAGCAGTGCGGCCTAGCGGCCGGAGTCTATACAATCCCCCTTGCAAATGGGGTGGTGCGGCCTAGCAGCTGGAGTCAATACAATCCCCCTTGCAAGCGGGGTGGTGCGGCCTAGCTGCCAGAGTCTAGATAACTCGCCCCACATGTCGGGGCAGTGTGGCCCAACAGCCAGAGTCCATATAACTTCCTCTCAGGGGGGGAAGTGTATCCCAATGGTGGTGTGGGGGAGGTGGGGGGGACCTAGGCCCACCCTCTACATCAGGTCCTGACCCCAGACTTTCCTATTGGCGGGGTTTCCCCTCGCGCTTAGCTCGGCAGCGATCCGCCTGCAACATGCCAAGGGTCAGTGCAGCTTTAACGCTGCCCATCTCTAAAATGCCCCAGGTCACTTCCTACTCGCAATGTCATCTTCTCCACCCTGGGGAGGGGGGTCCTCTGGTCCGTCCCCTCTTGCCAAGACCTCCGTCTGGGATGTTGGGTGTGTCCTGGCTTGGTTGGCCCCTGGATCCGGGCTCTTTGGCTGTCCCTCCTCAGCAGTTGGCAGTGTGCCTCCTTCTCTTCCGGTGGTCAGCCCAGACTGAGCACCTTTGCAGGCTTTTATACCTGTTCTCCAGTTGGAGCATGCCCAGCAGGGCTTCCGGGGCGGGGCTTCCTCTGCCAGGAAGGAAGGGTTAACTCCTGCGATATCAGTGCAGGGCCACTGTGCCCCATCACACCCCCCCTTCAGGTAGTTGAAGGCTGCTATCAAATCCCTCCTCACTCTTCTCTTCTGCAGACTAAAGAATCCCAGTTCCCTCAACCTCTGCTCGTAAATCATGTGTCCCAGCCCCCTAATCATTTTCATTGTCCTCCGCTGGACTCTCTCCAATTTGTCCACATCCTTTCTGTAGTGGGGGGCCCAAAACTGGACACAATACTCCAGATGTGGCCTCACCAGTGCCGAATAGAGAGGAATAATCACTATCTGCAGGCAATGCTCCTACTAATGCAGCCCAATATGCAGTTAGCCTTCTTGACAACAAGGGCACATTGCTGACTAATATCCAGCTTCTCGTCCACTGTAATCCCCAGGTCCTTTTCTGCAGAACTGCCACTTAGCCAGTTGGTCTCCAGCCTGTAGCAGTGCATGGGATTCTTCTGTCCTAAGTGCAGAATTCTGCACTTGTCTGTGTTGAATCTCATCAGATTTCGTTTGGCCCAATCCTCCAATTTGTCTAGGTCACTTTGGACCCTATCCCTACCGTCCAGCTTATCTACCTGTCCCCCCCCAGCTTATTGTCATCCGCAAACTTGCTGAGGGTGCAATCCATCCCATTATCCAGATCATTAATGAAGATGTTGAACAAAACCGGCCCCAGGACTGACCCCTGGGGCCTTCCGCTTGATACCGGCTGCCAACTAAACATTGAGCCATTGATCACTACCTGTTGAGCCTGATGATCTAGCCAGCTTTCTATCCACCTTATAGTTCATTCATCCAATCCATACTTTTTTAACTTGTTGGCAAGAATACTGTGGGAGACGGTATCAAAAGCTTTGCTAAAGTCAAGATATATCACATCCACCGCTTTCCCCATATCCACAGAGCCAGTTATCTCATCATAGAAGGCAATCAGGTTGGTTCGGCATGACTTACAACTGGCCAGCAGAGTATACCTCATCTTGTCAGACACAGCTGACCACAGTGCCCCATGGATTCATGACCTCCAGGCTAGATTACTGAACTTTAGTATACCTAGGAGTGAAGCTACACAACCTGAGATAAGTTCCTTTGGTACTGAACATTGTTGTCTGTCTGCTTAGCAGAATGCTGTGAACATACCACCCAGCTGCTCCACTTTCTGCATTGATTCCCAGTACAGTAGAATGCAGTTCAAGGTGTTTATTCCAGTATTCAAACCAGTCCATGGGATTGGCTCTGGTTACCTGAAGGTTGCTCTCCTTCAATGATCATGACCTTCCACACCACCTGCGTTCCATTGGAGCCATGAAACTGTCAACAAATAGGAGGAAGCTCATGTGTGCAGGAAAGAGAATTTTCACAGGAATCAGACCAAGAATCTGGAACTTGCTCCCAACTGAGGATAAAAAAGATCCCAGACCTTGCTGTTTCCAATACTAAATGTAAGGTTCATCTCTTTGATTTATCTTTTCCTAAATAAGTCCTTCATACACTCACACATATATAGCCATGCATACATGCTCACTAGAAGAACAAATTTCAGAGTAGCAGCCGTGTTAGTCTGTATCTGCAAAAAGAAAAGGAGTACTTGTGGCACCTTAGAAACTAACAGAGAACAAACAATCCCTACAGGTGGGTAGTGGGTGCCTGCCATGTACCTGAACTGATGGAATTGTAGGATTGAATGGGTGGTCTCCAAGATCTACGGTAAAACAAATGAATACTAATAATCAAGTTAAGAGCTCCAGTTAGTAAGAAACATTCTGGTTTTTATATAATAAGTATACAACAGTGTGATTTTTAAAGGAGTTTCACATTAATCTGTTGATCTGAGCAGGGCCTGCTATGTTGATCTATGGGACACTGGTGGTATATCTTTCATATTTGAAACCCTGAATGATACTTATCATTGATATGAAGCGTAAGGTATATTTATCCCTTACATAGTAAGTCTCAGCCTGTAGCAGTGCATGGGATTCACATGGTCTCAGCCCTTTTGTGAATGAATGGAAAGATATGTAAAAAGATATCTGTATTTTGATTGCAGTGATCTACTTTGTTCGATAATTCAGGAGAGGAATCTTCTAGCTAAAATATTTCCAGGTAACAAGATTCCTTCTTTTTATTTCCTCCAACAACAGCCCAACACAGGGGATTGTGAACAAAGCTTTCGGCATCAACACAGACTCTCTGTATCATGAACTTTCCACAGCAGGGTCGGAGGTTATTGGGGATGTGGATGAAGGAGCAGATCTGCTAGGTAAAAATATTTATAAAAACAGTGTTCACTCCACTGTAGTTAGGGCTGAGTGACAGCTTTAGAAACAGACAATTTTCTTTCTTCCTTTCAGAATTGTGGCTCCTTGTCAATAAAAACAATTTGGGATGGAATTTGGGACAATCTAGGAATGAAATATGTAATAATCATAATAAAACTAACAAAAAGTCATTTTAATAGCTTTGGGCTTTGTTTTGTTAGGACTATCTTTGTCTGTGTGCGTAGGTTAATTTTTATGTGTGATTCTCTTGCACAGACTCCCTGGAAAAACAATTGTGCTTCCTTATCTTTCACCACCAAAAGATAACTTTATAGACACTTGCAACTGAATATGAAGTGACGGGTTTTTTGAGTAATATAGATTTGAAAACAAACCACTGTTCTGCAAGAAAGTAATCATTTTTCTAATTTTATAAAAACTTCAAAAAAATTTCTCTTTTTATATAGAAATATTATAGCCTATATTGCATGTTTTACGCTGCTGTAGAGAGTGTAAAAAATAACGCAGTACACCTTTTAGGGCAGGGATGAGCAAACTTTTTGGCCCGAGGGCCACATCTGGGTGAGGAAATTGCATGCAGGGCCATGAATGTAGGGCTGGGAGAGGGGGTTGGGGTGCGGGAGGGAGTGCAGGGTGTGGGAGTGGGTGCAGTGTGCAGGAAGGGGCTCAGGGCAAAGGGTTGGGGCAGAGGATGGGTGCGGAGTTTACGAGGGGGTTCGGGGAAGGGGGTTGGGGTGCAGGAGGGGTGTGAGGTGCGGCAGGGGGCTCAGGGCAGGAGGTTGGGGTGCAGGAAGGGTGCGCAGTGTGGCGAGGACTCAGGGCAGGGGGTTGGGGTGCAGGAGTGGTACAGGGTGTGGCAGGGGGTTGGGGTGCAGGAAGGGTGCGGGGTGCAATTGGGGGCTCAGAGCAGGGGGTTGGGGTTCAGGAGGGGTTCAGCAGGGAGCTCAGGGTAGGGGATTGGGGTGCAAGAGGGGTGTGGGCTCTGGCCCGGTGCCACTTACCTGGAGTGGCTCTGGTGTGGCAGATGCGTGCATGGCGGCCAGGGCATGCTCTCTGCCTGCCCTGACCCCGCGCCACTCCCAGAAGTGGCCTGCACTACGTCCCTGTGGACCCTGGGGGGGGCAGAGGGCTCTGCACACTTTCCTTGCCTGTGGGTACCTGCCCCGAAGCTCTCATTGGCCAAGGTTCCCCATTTCCAGCCAATGGGAGCTGGAATGTGGAGTCCTCTGTCGTTCCCCCCCCCCCCCGCCCCAGAATGTGGTGCTGGTTGCTTCTGGGAGCAGTGTGGGGCCTGCAGTGCCATGGGGGTGGCAATCCCACAGGCTGGATCCGGCCCACGGGCCATAGTTTGCCCACCCCTGTGTTAGGGCAATCTTGGAAGGGGCTTATTATGTCCTGAAGCCTGGGCACATCACCTGAGGTTCCTGACCAGGACTTTGGAACAGCCAAAGAAGGGAATCTATCCCAGGTTGTAGACTGAACCCAGTGCCTCCTGGGGTAGAACTTTGGGTGTCTAGGCCCCAGTTCATGAGAGCACTTAAGCACATGATTAAGTCCCATAGAAGTTAATACAGTGCAGGTATGATAGACAAAGCCTATAGTTATGTACATCATTCTCAAATCTCAATGTCTTGATTTAAGTAGTTAAGAAGATTTATTTGGTTGGCTTGGACTGATAGGTCCTGATATAATAGAACATCTCTGCTTTATACCTCTCTTGCTTATACTCAGAGCCCCCTAGAATGGCGCCTGCATGGCGCTCAATATATACCTCTGCCAACCTGGAGCCCCCTCAGTTCCTTCTACCGCCCGTGATGGTCATTGGAACTGTGGCATCTTACTCTGCAAGTTCTCCACGTTTCCCTAGCTCTATAGATAGTTGTTGTTAGCTTGATTTGTAGTTCTTGTTTTTGGTTTTAGTTCACGTTAGTCAGGTTGGAGGGTTACCCTCCACCCTGACTTTTCTTCTCGGGGATCCATGCCCAAGTGCCTGGGATTCAAGCCCTGCAAGTCCTGCTCTAAGCCCATGCCAATGTGTGAACCCCATGACTCTTGCCTAAAGTGTCTGGGGGAGGCTCATCAATCTGAAAAGTGCAGGATCTGGAAAGGATTTCGTCCTCGGACTAAAAAGGAGCAGGACTTTCACTTGAAGAATTCCTTACGGAGGCAGCATTTAGTCCCCAGCCTCCTTCGGTGTGGCAGGACCTGGCAACGAGCTCTTCGGTAGTGCAGGTGGCACCACGGTTGGACTCTGACTGAGACCTGCGGCACCGCTGCTCCCCGGCACTGCAGTCAGTGACATCGGCTCGGCACCGCTCCCACTCCCTGAGACAGAAGTGGCACCAGAAGCTGGAGAAGGGTAGCTCTCCTGCACAGAGACCTGCTTCCCTGGAGCCAGCCGCTGGGGCACATCCTGGAGGGGAGCGCCCGAGAGCAAAGGCCATAGCCCCAGCACCGTCGATTCTGGCCACACGGGGGGAACCACTGAGTCTGGTGCCACTGGACTCCCCAACCCACAGCATGGTGGAAGTCCAGCTGTCTTCTACCCTGGACACTTTTGCGGCGGTGAAGGACCTTGTTGCCATGATAGCATCAGGGTCTCCTCTGCTTCACGCCAAGGCCCCAGTGCCCCTGCGGACGGCACCGTCTTGGGGCAAGCAGGCGTTGATCCACCCATGGGCTCCGTTGGCACCTATGGTCAAGCCTCAGCACCGTTCCTGTTCTCGGCACCATTCCCGTTCCTGGCATCGGTTGTACTTGCACTGGTCGTACTCGCGGCACTGTTCGAGCTCGCGTCAGCGCTCCCGATCGTGCCCCTGGTTGCTGTCATGGAGGAGATCCTGGACCCGGCGCTGGTCCTGGCGCCATTTATCATCTCGGCCTAGCTCCAGGCAACGGTGCCGATCCACGTCCCAGTACCACTTCAGGTTTTGGCACTGCTCCCCAGCTTCGCGGCACCGCTCCATGTCTCCCCGTCACCACTCATCAGCGCAGATTCGCTTGGCACTGTCCTGGCCCTCATAATCCAGCTCCTTGGGGCCGTAAACGGGATCTAGGTTTTTGGATCAGACCGTCGCCAGTCGAGCGGTGGCCACCCTGATGCGGGGGCAGGACCATGGCAGGCACATGGGCAGGGACCTGACCAGTGGCCGTTCTGGACCCCGTGGGCCTACCACCACAGTCTGCACCTCCAAACCACTTCAGTCTCTCTGGACACTCAATAACAGACTTAAAAGTGGCAATTCTTCAACAAAATAACTTCAAAAACAGACTCCAATGAGCAACTGCAGAACTGGAATTAATTTGCAAACTGGACACCATCAAATTAGACCTGAATAAAGACTGGGAGTGGATGAGTCACTACAAAAACTAATTTCTCTCTGCTGATACTCACACTTCCTTGTCAACTGTTTGAAGTGGGCCACCTTGATTGCATTGGCCTCATTAGCACTACAAAAGTGATTTTCCCTCTCTTGGTATTCACCCCTTCTTGTCAACTGTTGAGAATAGGCCACTTTCACCTTAATTGAATTAGCTCATTAGCACTGACCCCCTACTTGGTAAGGCAACTCCCATCTTTTCATATGCTGTGTATTTATACCTGCCTACTGTATTTTCCACTCCATGCATCTGATGAAGTGGGTTTTAGCCCATGAAAGCTTATGCCAAAATAAATTTGTTAGTCTCTAAAGTGCCACAAGGACTCCTCATTGTTTTTACTTTTTCTATGGAAAGGTTTGTCCTTCCTAGAGATCAACCAGGAGAATGAACCTGTCACCAAGGAAGAATTTTGAAGACCTCCAGGATCACTCTGAAAGCTTCTGATTTTTCATCCTACATACCCAAGTTGTTATATCAAGAAACATATTAAAGCGTGCCCTCACCAGCCGTCTTACTGAGGATCATAGCATAGGATTTTTCAATCGCCAGCTTTTTTGTGATTCTGCCCTAGACAATTTTCTGGTTCTGATTAGAACAACATAACTCCATACAATCATCAGGAGGCCTCTGTGGCTCATCGCTGGAGAATGGATACTGCTTACAGTCTCAAAGCTGTGGTAATGACGCTGGCCAGCTAGGTGGGGAGGTTTTTATGGATTCTCTTACAAGCCTGGGAAATGGGATGAAGTGAGGCCTATCTGTTTCCTGGAAATGATGTTAATCTATTTAGGCCTTTTGTTGGGTTCTGGTCACCTAATCTAAGGGAAGTTTTGAGTTGGATGATATGAGGCACACGTTGCTAGGACGGGGTGAGGGAAGAGAGGCAGGTAGAAGATTTTAGATGTTATACTTTTATATTTAATCCATCATAAGTTTTAGATGGCTTTGGCTATAAATACTTTCTCAAACTCACGGACAAAAAAGCTAATTTAGTTTACTGTTTCTTCTGCCCTCACACACTCAAAGTTCTAAAGATCTTTGATAAAGCTGCAGTTTAGCCAAGAAGAAGCTAGGGGCTTGATTGTAGTAAATCTGTCCATTTTTCTGCTCTTATCTGACAAGTTGTTATCTCTGGGGCACTTGTTTTTCCTTCAGCCCGACTACAGCCTGAAGAATCACAGAGAAAATGCATGATGTAGACATGGTTCAAACAGTGGAGAGAGAGCTCAACCGGATTCAGAAATTAAGAAGCACTCTTTCTATTTTTGGACCAGATTCTGAATTCTCACCATGTAAATCAATGAAAGCCAGTGGAATTGTTTCAGACAGTCACCAATGTAAATGAGACAGTCAAGCTTTGATTCTCATATATGGAGACCCAAAAATGGGTGCAAAGTCTTCCAAATATATTTTTTTCCAGATGGATTAAGATTCTTAATCTCTGAAGAATGTCATTTGTGAAGCCTTTAAAACAACAGATGTCTACAGAAGTTATTCTTGTACAATCCTCAGGAAGCACATCTATGTCCTGGTTGGAGGGATTTCAGTCTGCCTTTCTGGATGTTTGCAAAGCTAGCTTTGGACTATCATCTCTTGGCACTCTTTTTTGCTGTTTTGGGGAGAATGGTCTAAATTCATTGGTTAATCCAGATTTCTCATTGCTTTGTTATAGCTTCATATACATTTATTCATGTAAGGATGTAGTTCAGAGAGTCGTGTGGAATATAAACAATTATTTACTAGTAATAATTGTTAATTGAATTTCCCTCTTTCCAACTACAACCCTATGAACATTCTTTCTCATTTACTCCTACATGTTCATTTTTTACTCCTCTAATCTCACTGTATTTACTGTAGGTACAGTATGTGTGTGTCTCTCTCTCTCCACACACACACACACACACACCCCTTTCCAGTTTTCACTGCCCATAAAAATCTGGAAGTGAAGGGTGAGGGGCAAAATGGATGCTGGTTATGGACTATGGGAGGGTCTTTCTTTTCACTGCTAGGTGACCTGGCGGTGTTTACTTTGGCGACCTTGCTTTTCATAAAAGGGGTTTTGTGATGAAGAGAGAGATTCAGCTAATATACTAGTGGTAAGTTATATATTATTTCATCACAGAAGTTGAAGCCAAATTACAAAGCCAGTCCCAGTGTTGGGGTAAAAAGACTGTTTTAAATACTATGGCTGTCTTTGCAGATTAAGGCATCCTTTGACTACATCATTGGTACGATGAGATATGGTTGGGAAAGACAAATATATCATTCACTTAGGTGAGAAGGAGGAGTGGGCGGGATGTGTGAACTAGCCTTTGGCCAGCAGTTTTAAATAGAACATATCATAGTAAAACAAAGGTTCATCTAGCATAGGAAGACACAGCCTCATCAGATTTTTGTCTGCAAAACTGACAACTAAGGCATGTGGTTCCAGGTTCATTGTGGGTTATCTTCCCTTGATTTTTTTTTTTTTTATGTTTTGTATGTAGAATCATGCCATCTGCAGTCATGGCAGGTCCTGTCCTTACTATTTCATGCGTTTTGACATTGAAATGGCTGAATCATTGTTAATTTTTTTAACAAAATTTTGATTTTGTTGGTTTCAGTCACTGATTGATCCTTTTTTCACTTCCTTTTCTCCCCTGTCTCTCTGTGCTTCGCTGGACATGGCCCTTAGGGGAGTTCTCAGGTGTGTATCTCTCCTCTGTTCGGTTCCTTATTTTCCTTATCCTTGCTGAGTTTAGATTGAATGATGTGGTATACACGTGATACTCCCCTGCTGCTGTCGAATCACAGTTGGCTTTGCAGCCTTTGTTCTGCCTTTTTCGTATTTGGTTGGCTTGGATTGATAGGTCCTGATATAATAGAACATCTCTGCTTTATGCTCACGTGTCTGCTACGTCTTGATAAGCTTTTTTGGGGGAGGGGGTGGCTTTCTGTAGGATCGCTCCACTCTCTTAATAGGACCATGGGAACGCCCTACTATGTCTTTCCCTCTAGTCTGGGTGGAAAGTTCCTTTTTGTCAGGGCAGGAGCTGTACCCCAAGTCCAATCCAGGTGGGCACAGAAATCTAGCTTAGGTACTTCTCCTTACTCCAAATGAATGAAGATTGAGATGGACTTGAAAGTGGCAGAACTTCTGCTCTTTGTTGAAGCCTTGTCCTCCTGGCTAAACATTTTGCAGATGCTGTCTCTGTGCCTTCCTATTACGCTGTTTTTGTAAAGGAAACTCACTGCCTTAGGGCCACATTCTGCCATCAGAAGAAGTCCCTGGGAGCCCTACACTTGGAGAATTTGCTCCTTCTCTTACAGTGCACTTAGGGCCTGATCCAGTTCCCAAGTTGGATTGGGCCTTTACTGCCTATCCAAGGCAGTTGATGTGCAGACACAAATGTCTTTAGAGGCAGCACAGACATGCTAAGTGACTTCATGTCCCATCAACTCCCTGGGAGTTGAGAAAGCCAGTGCCTCTCAGGATTGGGCCTGCAGAACACTGAGAGAGCTTTGCCAAGGAAAGGGAAAGCAGCATGCGTCTTCCTTTCTTTTGGTCTGGATTTTCTTTATCATTCTCCCATGAAAGACCAAAGCCTAAGATATTTCCCTGGGAAAAACCTCACTGAAGTGAGTGGGCATGTGGAATGTTCCTGTGTAAGGAAATGGGCTTGACCCTATGTATCGAGAGGAAGGGCACCCTGGATATAAACTATGATTTTCCCCCCATTTTAATTTCCCTCTCCTGCTGTCTTTCCCTTGCCCTGTCCATGCTGTCTGGTTAGTTACCTATGTTGTCAGGGTGGGAGTCCCAAAGATGCATCATAACTCAGGGCAAACGACTAAGATGGAAATGGAAATCCTGTGGAGCATAGATTGATATCTCAGGCTTTAAATCCCTGGTAGGCCAAGCTCTAGTGAGCAGGTTATAGACTTGCCCCTACTGAGGATCACAATGTACACCATGCACACGTACATGAGTATGTATCACCGTATCACACACATCATAGTATGTATCACGCACACACACTCATACACACTGATGAGCTGCTCTATTTGCTGTTTACAGTTTGGTACTTAATGGCTGCTTTTTTCTCTTCCTTTCTTCCTCCCCTTTGTCCCCATCTCTTTCTGTTTCCCCTTCTCGTATGGGATGGCTCTCATAGTGCGGGATGATTTCTTTGGTAAGGCAAAGGCCATTTTTAAAATACGTTTTTTCTTAACTCCTTTTGTCCACCCAACATCTCTTCATGCTTCTTGAGTTCTCTTGGTTTTGTTTTTTGTGGTGGTGGTGTTATCTCTTAGACACAGGAGACAATAACTCAGTTTCTGTGGATTTGGGCTTTTCTTTTGTTTCTGGATGTAGTTGATTATCCACTTTGATGCTTCAGACTGTGACTGTCTGTCTGGATATGGAAGATCTATAGTATGGGATGACTCTATAAAATCTCTCTTTCTCTTCCTAGGTTTTTCCTCACTTTGATTGTATGCAGGGGTACATGAAAAGATCTCTTTTTAATCCCACCCCAGAGTTCTCTTCATATAGATAGGATTGTCCCTCTGCTAACTTCTCAGCGCTTCCCCACTCTGCGCACTAAGGTCAGGTTGTCTTGGAATACCATTCTGCTGCTCTGGGGAAGACTGTGTCCTGTCCCCTATTTCCATAAATAGCCCTCTGTACCATTCCTGGGGCAAGGTGTCATGTCGTTTCCACTGTGCCACACAGGCAGTTTCTGGGAAGATATCTGTGGCTAGGGCAGTGTGGAGCTTCTAGTTCTGGGGTGATTGGCTCATCCTCTCCATCACAGCTCCTTTCTCTATTGGAGATGCACCAGTACCCAATAAGTAGCAAGGGAATCAAAATGCAGAAAGGATTAATCCAAAGAAGGTCCTACCATGAACTCCCATTACCCATTCCTCCCTTCTGCTTCTGGAACATCATTATGCCATTTCTGAAAATGCTACTAGATATACATTTAATTTAGTTTATGCTAAAAGTCAGTAGGAGGGGGTGGAAATGTCACTTTTAGGGATGTAAGTAGGGTTTAAAAATAGTAACTGTTTAACCTATTAAAATTCTATCAGTTAAACAGTTAACCATTAAGGAGTTCTGCCCCGCCGCGCCTGGGACTCCGCTGCCAGCCGGGGCGCAGGGCTTTGCTGCCTCCTCACGCCCGGGCACAGGGCAGCAGAGGAATTTAATCATTAACCCAAATCAATAAGGCTGATGCTCATCGGTTAACTGGTTAACCTTTTACATCTCTAGTCACTTTATAACCAGAGTCCCATGCCCATAATCCCTGTAGATAGTTCCATATCACATATGTGATCATCTATAGGAGGAAAGAAAGGGAGAATTGCTCATTCCTCTTCCCCCACAACAGAAATACATTTTTAGGAGGTTAACACCCAGACTGGAGTGTTTGTCTCCCACTTCTGAGGTGTTTATAGTGTCCCACCCCCAGCACCCTGAGAACACGTAGCCTGAAACATCAAAGTGATTCATTTCCTGTCTATTCAGTATTTTGTAAATTTTACTTTTTAAAATGCTGCTTCTTCTCCATCCTTGCTGGGAATTTGCTTTTGCCATCATGAAACCATACCATCTAATTGTGGAAAGAGGATCTGTGTGTTGAAGTGTTGTTTCTCTAACACCCATTTACTTCAAGTGTGAGTCGTTTATTTTCCTGTAAAAGTGAATTAAATAACACCTTGAATAATTTCTCTTTAAAAATATCTATATCTGTTATAAAGGAAGGAATTTTTGTACACCAAGGTAATATAATGGAGAACTTGAACGCAAGCCACGGCAGTTGTGTGAGCTCTTTGTATTTCACCATCTGTAGTAAGAGAATGCTATCCAAGCATCAGTGTCATGCCATGAGGGGAGGAGGGTTGTCTCTATGCTTCTACCCCCTAGAATTGTGTTTAGCCCCCATTGGGGAGTGGGCTGTCTCTAGAGCTGTAACCCCAAGAGTCCCTTCCAGCAGGAAACTGTCCTGGATGGGTTGGTCCCCTTTCAGCATCATTTAAAAGTATTGAACTCAGCCTTCAGTCTTAGGCTCAGATCTTTAAAAATGTGCATGCAAAAGTGCAACCTCCTAGCCCTGTATGCGAGCTGCATTTGTGCCATGGCAGCACACCTTTTACAATTTGGGCCTGCAGTGTTGTGGCTCTGAATTAATATCTTTAGAGATGCTTAAATAAAATTAAAGAAACAAGGGGGCGCCCTATGTAAAACCCTGCTAAGATTGCAGTAGTGGGAGGAGGATGGTGCCAGGGAGCCTTCATGAGCATGGAGTTGTCTACAAGAACTCTGAAAATAGGTATATTTAAGGACTGGGGATTTGGCTTCTATACTAAGAAAAGCAAAAATCTTGTGACACCCAATGATGGGTTGTAAGTTGGACAACACTCTGCATTGCTATAAATCTGTGGACATTAAGAACCCCTGAACTCCTAGCTTCCCTCCATAGCAGTCACTATAAGGAACGGTTGTAGTATGTCAGGGTTGGAGTGGGAGTCTTAGACCCAGCTTCTCCTAACCAGCTTTAGTGCAACCATCTCCTTGGCCCACCCCCTCAAGGAAGGTGAGTGGTTTAAAAAAAAAAAAAGTATCGTTTACAGAAAAGACACATGGACACATTTGCTGCTGTTATGTATTATTTCAGCAGGAGGCACTCTGCAGCAGGACACACAGCTGTAAGGCTGCCTAACAAAAGCTATTTCTCCTCCTAAGCATCAGTCAGTTAGTCCAAAATAAGGCTCTGTGTTTCTGGAGGTGCAGATCAAAACTTCCGGGCCTCTTTTTTCAGGAATGGGCAAAGAAGTGGGGAATCTGCTGTTGGAGAACTCGCAACTTCTGGAGACCAAGTAAGAAACCTTTGCATGTTCTGAACTGCTTATCTGTATTTATACGCTTCCTGTCATCTTGGAATGATCTGCGTCAGAACTCCTGCCTCATTGAGACATGTTGGCATCTGGTTTGGCAACCTTTCTTTGATGGTGTTGGCTCCTTGGAGTTCCTCTTCCTCAAGCCATGTTTGAGGGGCTTTACAAAAGAAATATGCATAGGACAGTCACTTGACTGAACATTCCACACACATGGTTGTAGAACCTGACCCCCTGTTGAAGCCAATGGCAGGCTTTTCATTAACTTCGTTGGCAGCTGGAGCAGTCCAGAATGGGCACAGGTGACTGTTAAGAAACTATAATGTTCTGAACTCTTCACTGCAATGTTTGCCTTCTGCGAAACATAACTGCGACTCACAAATGTCTTAGAATTCTTTGAACATATCAGCAAAGTGGTGGATAAAAGAGAACCAGTTGAAATAATTTATTTAGACTTCAAAAAGCCTGTCGACAAGGTCCTGCACAACAGGCTACTAAAAAAGTTAAGTTGTCATGGGGTAAGAGTCAAAGTATTGTCATGGATCAAAAACTGGCAGGAAGACAGGAAACTAATAGTAGGATATTATCATGGCAAAAAGTTAACACCTGGGTGACTCAGGGTTCCATACTACATTCTTTGTTATTACATTTATATGTGATCTGGAAATGTGGATGAGTAGTGAGATAGCAAATTTTGCAGATGTTTAGGTTAGTCAGACCTGAGACACCTGAACAAGCTAGGTGAACAGGCAGTATGATGACAAACAAATTCAATGTTGATAAATGCAAAGTAACGTTGTGCGTTGGAAGGAAAAAATTTAGTTATTCACATACTTGTCAGAGTTTAAATTAATTGTATCAACACAAGAAGGAGACTTGGCCATCATTATAGACTGGTCAAAGAAGACTTCTGTTCAGTGCGCAGCTGTTGTCAGAAAAGCTAACCAAATGTTAGAATGAATAAGAAATGGGCCGTAGAATAATACAGAAAAAAAATATAATGCCATTACATAAGTTGGTGGGACATCCTTTTATAGAATACCTGTGTGCTGTACGGGTCGTCCCATCTCAAAATGAATATTACAGGAGGAGACAAATTAGACGGGACATAATAAAAATATATAGAGCCATGAATGACATCAAGAAGATAGATTAGAAACTTCTGTTCTTTCTGTCTCATAACTCAAAGAAACTGAAAGGAGGGAAATTCAGAGCCAATAAAAGGAAATACTTTTTTAAACAACACACAATTAAACTGTGGAACTCACTGCCACATTAAATTGTTGAGGCTAAAAATGTAACAATATTCAAAAAATGGATCCGATGGCTATCAAGAATATCCACAGTTATTATAATGAATGATAACAAAAAATTGTAGAAAGGATATTAAACTTCATGCTGTGGAGCTTAAGCCAAACTTTATTAGTGATCAAGATGTGACCTAACATGGGCGGCAGATTACACCATGTCTGCCTTTTGTGGTGTGCTCACTTGTTCCCCTGAAGCACCTGGTGCTGGCCAATCGAGACAGGATTTCAGACTAGATAGTCTGATGCAGTCTGGCAATTCCTGTGTTCCTATCTACTTCCTCCCACCACCCCAGCACTTTTCTTTGAGTTCCCACTACACTGAACGCTTTTGTGGCATGTGTGATTTTTTTTCTCAGCTGCCTGTAGGAGGCAGTTTCTGTTCTCAGTGCATCTCTCTTTACTGTTCCTTTCCCTGCCTTAAAGAAATGCTTTGAATGTTGTGAAGAATGATTTGATTGCTAAGGTGGACCAGCTATCTGGGGAGCAGGAGGTGCTGAAGGGAGAGCTTGAAGCAACAAAGCAGGCCAAAGTCAAGATGGAGAACAGAGTCAAGGAACTGGAGGAGGAGCTTAAAAGGTGAGTGCTGCACCCACTGCCCCAAACAGCTTCCTGATATTTGATTGGTGGAAAGAAAGGCCACAAAAAAACCCTAGCCAATTCATATACCTCTGCTGTCAGCTTAATTCTTTTCCCTCATGGAATTTATTATTGGAATTCAAGGGCACCTCCTGGCTTAAATATGAAAATTGATTTTCTTGCTTTTTAAGTAAAAAAAATTTGTATTGATTTTTTTTTTTAAATTGCATGAGAACTTTGTCAGATTTTAACATTTCTCAGTAGTGATAACAACCCATTGTTCCAGGGCTCGGACACAACTGTCACATGCCCTTACATTGTGCCAGCACCTTTTTGAAGCTACTGTCTTGTTCTCCAGAAACTCAGCTTTCACTTTCAAAGAATATCTAGCTGTTATGATTCAGAAGAAAACTTCAGAAATGTGGCCAGAATGCAACCATAGCAGAGATGTCTATGTGAGAATGCCAAGAGCCTGGAACAATAGCTCTCAGAAGGCTGAACTGCCCCATTCATTTCATTAGAGGGTTATCTCAGATGCCGAGTAATGATATTTAAATGTCAACATTGTTTACTATTTACTCCCTCCTGCTCAGAGTGAGATGGAGAGTCACGGATCTGCACAGTTGCCTCTAAGTGACATCTCATTTTGGTGCCATAAGTGGGTGGCATTTGGGAGATACCACCATTTATTATTTTCCCCCAAGCCAACCCCCAGGAACCTAGCAGAGTCTATCATAGTTTTCAGAGTAGCAGCTGTGTTAGTCTGTATCTGTAAAAAGAAAAGGAGTACTTGTGGCATCTTAGAGACTAACAAATTTATTAGAGCATAAGCTTTCGTGAGCTACAGCTCACTTCATCGGATGCATACAGTAGAAAATATAGTGGGGAGTTTTTATATACACAGAGAACATGAAACAATGGGTGTTACCATGCAGACTGTAACAAGAGTGATCAAGAAAGGTGAGATATTACCAGCAGGAGAGCGGGGGGTGGAGGGGGACCTTTTGTAGTGATAATCAAGGTGGGCCATTTCCAGCACTTTAGAAGAACAGTAGGAGGGGAAATATTCTGCTGCTCTCCTTTCTTCCTTGTGTCAGGATCCTGAACTCGACCATCTCATGGTCACTACCTCCCAAGTTCCCATCCACTTTTGCTTCCTCTACTAATTCTTCCCTGTTTGTGAGCAGCAGGTCAAGAAGAGGTATCAGGGTAATTGATATCAGGGTAATTGAAGTCTCCCATGAGAACCAGGGCCTGTGATCTAGTAACTTCCATTAGTTGCATGAAGAAAGCCTCGTCCACCTCATCCCCCTGGTCTGGTGGTTTATAGCAGACTCCCACCACGACAACACCCTTGTTGCTCACGCTTCTAAACTTAATCCAGAGACACTCAGTTTTTCTGCAGTTTCATACCAGAGCTCTGAGCAGTCATACTGCTCTCTTACATACAATGCAACTCCCCTACCTTTTCTGCCCTGCCTGTCCTTCCTGAACAGTTTATATCCATCCATGACAGTACTCCAGTCATGTGAGTTATCCCGCCAAGTCTCTGTTATTGCTATCACATCATAATTCCTTGACTGTGCCAGGACTTCCAGTTCTCCCTGCTTGTTTCCCAGGCTTCTTGCATTTGTGTATAGGCACTTGAAATAACTGACTTATCGTCCTCCTTTCTTAGTATGAGGCAGGAACCCTCCCTTTCGCGCTCTCCTGTTCCTGCTTCCTCCTGGTATCCCACTTACCTCAGGGCTCTCCTTCCCCCAATGAACCTAGTTTAAAGCCCTTCTCACTAGATTAGCCAGCCTGCTTGCAAAGATGCTCTTCCCTCTCTTCGATAGGTGGAACCCATCTCTGCCTAGCACTCCTCCTTCTAGGAACAGCATCCCATGGTCAAAGAATCCAAAGCCTTCTCTCCGACACCACTTGCGTAGCCATTCGTTGACTTCCACGATTCGACGGTCTCTACCTGGGCCTTTTCCTTCCATGGGGAGAATGGACGAGAACATCACTTGCGCCTCAAACTCCTTTATCCTTCTTCCCAGAGCCACGTAGTCTTCAGTGATCTGCTCAAGGTCATTCTTGGCAGTATCATTGGTGCCCACATGGAGAAGCAGGAAGGGGTAGCGATCCGAGGGCTTGATGAGTCTCGGCAGTCTCTCCGTCACATTGTGAATCCTAGCTCCTGGCAAGCAGCAGACTTCTCGGTTTTCCCAGTCGGGGTGGCAGATAGATGACTCAGTCCCCCTAAGGAGAGAGTCCCCAACCACCACCACCCGCCACCTCCTCTTGGGAGCGGTGGTCGTAGAACCCCCATCCCTAGGACAGTGCATTTTATGCCTTCCAATCGGCGGAGTCTCCTTCTGCTCCCTTCCTTCAGATGTATCATCTGGTCCACTCTCCATATTAGTACCTGTGGAGAGAACACGAAAACGGTTGCTTACCTGTATCTGCATTGCTGGTACATGGACGCTCCCCTTTCTTCTTCTGGAGGTCACATGCTGCCAAATTTCTTCACCGTCCTCCTGTCCCCGCTGTGCATCCTGCTCTGAATCTTCAGAACATTGTGCCCGTAGAAGCATATCCTGAGGTCTGTCCAGGAAATCTTCAGTTTCTCTTATGCAACGCAGGGTCAGTACTTGTTTCTCCAGACCTTGAACCTTCTCTTCCCATATGGAGACCAGCTTGCACTTCGTACAGACAAAGTCGCTTCTGTCCTGTGGAAGAAAGACAAACATAGCACATCCAGTGCAGGTCACAACAACTGAACACTTCCCATCCATATTACCTTCCTTCTACGAGCTTCCTTAGGAATTGTAGTAACTACTCAGAGAAGCCAGCAAGATGTAAGCCTCAGTGGGCTCTCCCCAGGCAAGCTCCCAGGCAAATTCCCTCTGTTAGCTCTGCTGTTCGCCGCTCAGCTGGTTTGCAGCTAACTGGCTTTTTATAATAAGCCCACTCAAGGGTCACCTGGAACAAAGCACTCCCAATTCACACTTTTCGAACAACCAGTCAATCACACGGTCAAATTGTCCCCACAACAGACACTCAGATACCCACCAACAGAACCTCCCTAATGCAGCCCTTAGCGTACCTCCTCTCAGACACATCCCAGGCAAACTCCCTCTGTTAGCCTCTCTGCTGTTCTTCGCTCAGCTGGTTCACAAGAGGGAAGCTTTCTTTAACAAAAACTCCTGGGGCTGTGTTTCCTATTTTTCCTATGGTTGCACAGTGGCTGATTAGGTAAATCCCAATTGTATTGTGATTTTTCAGGGCATACTGCAGACCTCATTGCTTCTCTCAGATGGGAATTGGTTACCAAATACAGAACGTAGATTTGCTTATGCTTATATCTTGTGGAGAGTGCGTTGCTTTAAAGGGACATTGTCAGGTTAAATAAATTTGTTTCCATGTCTTACTAGGAATCCTTTAGGTTACTAAAACTTCAGTTCTTTAAAAAAAATCTGATATATTCTTTGCTATTTATACTGGATTTTTGCTTTTTTTTCACATCTATTGGCTTGTGCAATGACATTGGACTAGTTAGTTTCATACTTCTTTTGGTCAGTTTCACTTTGGCACAGCACTTCCGTATTGGGGTTGCAAACCCAGCAGTGGAATGTTTCTTTTTAAATATGAGGTAAATATATTACGCTTGGTGTGAGATGTTCACAAAGTGCATTGGAGTAATGCCCAGTTTCACACATGACACTCCAGGTCATAACTTAGACATATCTTAGGAGGAACCAGGGATGGATCTTGCAGAAGTCAATAGGTCCTTGCTCTGCAAGTAGACCCATTGATTTCAGTGGAACTGTTCACAGAATCAGGCCCATGGTGGCTTGTTTGTACAGGTCACAGTGGGAAAGAGGCTTGGTAAATATATTCTATACTTTCATACTCTTTTATGTATAATGCTCCAAAGGGTGACTTGGAATCTGTCCAGCAACAGCTGCCGACATATTACTTTCTGATTTGTTTGATTTCTTCTTGTTTTCTAGAGTGAAATCTGAAGTGATCGTTGCCCGACGAGAACCCAAAGAAGAGGTGGAGGATGTAAGCAGCTATCTCTGTACAGAATTGGTATATTACATTATTAAAATGCCTGTGGGGGAGGGGGTTAATATTCTTGTTCTGTATTACTTTATCTGAATTGAAGCTCAAAGTCGCTGAGATACAGATCGCTCTGCCCTCGTTGATGGGGAGGGCAAAGCTGGCCAACCCTAGGTTCTTACTGATGAACATTGCCAGCCGTTGGGCTCCAACATATGATTTCCTCTGTATATGCCTGTTTATGTCAAATCATAGGCTGGCAGGGAGCATCACTTCTCAGTGACTAAGCACATCATGTCCTCAGGGTGCCTGCTGTTCAAAGAGGTAGTTTCAGAGTATATCAGTACTCTGTTCAGCATTGCTAGAACATTGTCCTCTTTAACGTATTCCTCCCGTAGCATCTAATTTTCCTTTTTATTCAAATTGCAATCAGTTTAACTGGACAATCTGTGCTGGAGTCCATTATGATCTTGCTTACACAGATGAGCTTGTTTGATTATGTTAGTTATGTTGTAGCCTGAAAGGATTTTATTCAGTGTGTCTTGCACTGACCTGAAAACTCTAGCCAGTTCCATAGCAATAACCATTTTAACTTAATGGCTTTACATTCTCCCAATTTTGAGACAGAAAACTTTTTTTACACTCTGTTTTTTCATAATGTTTTTGAACTATCTAGCACTGGCCACTGCCAGATGCAGGATGCCAGAGGAGGGGGACCAGCGATCTACTCCGTTCTGGCGAGTCTGATGGTTCTTGCTCATTTCTTTGGATATTTTTTGCTAAGGTTAAGAATTTCCTGTTTTTCAACCTAGCCCAGCTGTAGCCAAAAACCAGACAAACCAAGGAATGATAGAAATAACACCTGGAAATGTCACCTCTTATGTGACACGAAATCTGATCCACCTACGATCTCCATGCTAGCACAAAGAAAAGACGTTCTGTTCTTATTGGCTGAAATGTATTGGGCCAAATTAATCACTAGTGTAATTCCATTGATTTAACTGAAGTTACACCAGAGATGAATTTGGCCTATTGAAAGCTTTGAGTTTGTGGCAGGTTTGCAAATCACTCCTGTGAATGCTGGATGAAGGGTTCTTTTTTGAGCGGAACTGTGCCAATAGACCTGTGTTTAAAAAAAAAATGCAACTTCCACTAGATTTTTAAGAGTAATTTACTTTTCAGTTACATACTTCCTCTGTCTGCCACTCAGATGAGTTAATTTCAAGGAGAAGAAGGCAGTTTCTTTAGCTGGCTAGTTTCCACTAGCCCATTTTGGTATAGTGCTACACCATCCAAAAGAGCTACATTAGCCTTTTGGGCTGAAATGGGGATATCAACAATTATAGACAAAACCCAGTGCTGCTTCCTGGTAGCATGTTTCCAGCACATTTAAGGTTTCCTGTAGGCAGCCTTTTTCCCCAGCTGTGGGGGGGGGTCTTTGCTGCTTATCATGCATTGCTCTCATTTCTCTTCCCCTGAGGGGAGTGTCGCATGTAAAATCTTTCCCTTTTCTGGTCCATATGTAGATCCACCAGCTCACAACAGCCATACTCGCCTCTACTAAAGGAAAGCCTACTTATGTTCTCCTCCTCAGGGAATCAGACAGAAGGTTGTTAGCAGGGACCGGGGGCTTTGGCCATTTTATAAATGTGGACATTGAGATTCTTTTTTGAGTAGATGCAGATGAGTATTCCATTTAGGTATATGTACCAAGCAAGCTGAAGCTGGAGCTGGAGACCTTTGCCTAGCAGTACCCTTAGAGTCTCATGGTACCTCTCCTGGCTATATGAGGCAGTGCTGCCCTGACCCCCTTCAGTTCCTTCTCACCGCCTGCGTCTGAACTCAGAGCTCTGCTTGGTTGTAGACTCCCACCCTTGCATTTAATCTTAGCCTAGTTGATTGTATATAGTTAGTTAGTGGTAGTTAATAGTCAGTAGATAGCATCCCCTGGTAATGCGCTCACTGTGGTTTAAACATTGTTCTTCGTGTGGAGGGGCAATTTCCAACAGCGACCTCACGTGGTGCCTGCTTTGTCTCAGCAAGCCCCATTTTAAAGAGAGTAATTTGATTTGTAAATCATTCAAGAACTGGATTCAGGTGGCGCAGGACCTTTGCCTCAAGCAGCTCCTGCTTGAATAGACTATGTAGCCTGATCTGGTACCAAGGCCTCCTTGGACTGAAGATTACCCTTGGGCTCAGAGAGTACTGCTGCCTCTCCCAAGAGATGGAGGAGAATCCAGGATGTGACGGACTGTTTGCCGAGACTGATCAAGACCTTGGACCGCTACCCCTTCCTACTTCTCCACGTGGGCACCAGTGATACTGCCAAGAATGATCTTGAGCGGATCACTGCAGACTACGTGGCTCTGGGAAGAAGGGTAAAGGAAGTCGTGTTCTCGTCTATCCTCCCTGTTGAAGGAAAAGGCCCAGGTAGGGATCGTCGAATTGTGAAGGTGAATGCGTGGTTAAGCAGGTGGTGCTGGAGAGAGGGCTTTGGATTTTTCGACCATGGGATGTTGTTCTGGGAAGAAGGATTGCTAGGGAGAGATGGGATCCACCTAACGAAGAGAAGGAAGAGCATCTTCGCGGCAGGTTTGCTAACCTAGTGAGGAGGGCTTTAAACTAGGTTTGCCGGGGGATGATGACCTAAGACCAGAGGGAATGGAGGAGTGGGATACCAGGAGGAAACACAAGGAGGAGGGTACAGGACGGGAAGCCTCCTGATTCATACTGAGAAAGTAGGGCAATTGGCTAGTTTTCTTGGGTGCATGTACACAAACGCAAGAAGCCCGGAACGAAGCAGGAAGAATTGAAAGTCTTGGCACAATCAAGGAACTATGATGTGATTGGAATAACAGAGACTTTGTGGGGCAGTTCACATGACTGGAGTACTGTAATGAGTGGGTATAAACTGTTCAGGAAGGACAGGTATGGGAGGAAAGGTGGAGGAGATGCATTGTATGTAAGAGAGCAATATGATAGCTCAGAGCTCCAGTTTGAAACTGGAGAAAAGCCTGTTAGTCTTTGAGTTAAGTTTAGAGGCGAGAGCAACAAGGATGATGTCATGGTGGGCATGTGCTATAGACCACTGGATCAGAAGGATGAGGTAGACGAGGCTTTCTTCGTACAACTAACTGAAGTCTCCAGATCACAGGGTCTGGTTCTAATGGGGGACTTCAATCACCCTGACATCTGCTGTGAGAGCAATACAGCAGTGCACAGACAATCCAGGAAGTTTTCGGAGAGTGTTGGGGACGACTTCCTGGTACAAGTGCTGGAGGAACCAACTAGGGGCCATGCTCCTCCTAACCTGCTGCTTATAAACAGGGAAGAATTGGTAGGGGAAGTAGGAGTGGGTGGCAACCTAGGCAGCAGTGACCATGAGATTATTGTGTGACAGGGTCAGGCCAGATGGCTACAGGAGAGTGATAGAAAGTATATATATAAGCCCCAGATTAAGCAGGTCCCTTTTCCCTGAGTAAAATAATGGGCTGTTCCAGAACAATCAGGAAGTCGCTGGAACCAATTAAGGCAGGATAATTAGGACACCTGGAGACAATTAAGAAGCTATGAGAATCAATTAGGACAGGCAGGCTAATCAGGGCACCTGGTTTAAAAAGGACCTCACTTCAGTTAGTGAGATGCGTGCAAGGAGCTGGGAGCAAGAGGCACAAGAAGCTGAGAGGTGCATAGTCATACTGCTGGAGGACTGCGAAGTACAAGCGTTACCAGACATCAGGAGGAAGGTCCTGTGGTGTGGATAAAGAAGGTGTTGGGAGGAGGCCATGGGGAAGTAGCTCAGGGAGTTGTAGCTGTCACACAAGTGTTACACGAAACACTGTAGACAGCTGTGATCCACAGGGCCCTGGGCTGGAACCCAGAGTAAAGGGCGAGCCCAGGTTCTCCCCATTCCCCTCAACTCCCTATTTGTGACAAGAGAAGGTGACCTGGACTGTGGGTCCCACAGAGGGGAAGGTCCCTGGCCTATCCCCACCAACCCACTAGGTGGGACAGCAGAGACTGCAGGGATTGTTCTCCTCCCTTTGCCCATGCTGGCCAGTGATGAGGTTAGCTGAATGAATGGCAGGTTTGAGCCACTAGCAAAAGTGGCCAAACTGAGGGCTGCCATAAATCTCTGAGGCGAGCAAATCCGCCAATAAGCGCAGGACCCACCAAGGCAGAGGAGGAAGGAACTTTGTCACAGTTGAGTTCAGCATCCTGACAAAAGGAAGAAAGGAGATTATCAAAATACGGACCCTGGACTTCAGAAAAGCAGACTTTGACTCTCTCAGGGAACTAATGGGCAGGATCTCCTTCGAGACTAATATGAGGGGGCAAGGAGTCCAGGAGAGCTGGCTGTATTTAAAAGCAGCCTTATTGAGGGCACAGGAACAAACCATCCCGAAGTGCAGAAAGAATAGCAAACATGGCAGGCAACCAGCTTGGCTTAACAGTGAAATCTTCGAGGAGCTTAAACTCAAAAAGAAAGCTCACAAGAAGTGGAAATTTGGACAGATGACTAGGGAGGAGTATAAAAATATTGCTAGAGCATGCAGGGATGTAATCAGGAAGGCCAATGCACAACTGGAGTTGCAGCCAGCAAGGGATGTAAAGGGTAACAAGAAGGGTTTCTACAGGTATGTTAGTAACAAGAAGGTGGTCAGGGAAAGTGTGGGACCCTCACTGAATGAGGGAGGCAACCTAGTGACAGACGATGTGGAAAAAGCTGAAGCAGTCAGTGCTTTTTTTGCCTCGGTTTTCACAGACAAGGGCAGCTCCCAGACTACTGCACTGGGCAACACAGCATGGGGAGTAGGTGAGCAGCCCTCAGTGGTGAAAGAACAGGCTAAGGACTATTTAGAAAAGCTGGATGCACAAGTCCATGGGTCCAGATCTAATGCATCCAAGGGTGCTGAGAGAGTTGGCTGATGTGATTGTAGAGCCACTGGCCAGTATCTTTGAAAACTTTTGGCAATCGGGGGAGGTCCTCGATAACTGGAAAAAGGCAAACATAGTGCCCATCTTTAAAAAAAGGGAAGAAGGAGAAGCCAGGGAACTACAGCCTCACCTCAGTCCCTAGAAAAATCATGGAGCAGGTCCTCAAGGAATCCATTTTGAAGCACTTGGAAGAGAGGAAGGTGATCAGCAACAGTCAGTATGGATTCACCAAGGGCAAGTCATGGCTGACCAACCTGATTGCTTTCTATGATGAGATAACTGGCTCTGTGGATACGGGGATGCGATATATCTTGACTTCAGCAAAGCTTTTGATACGTCTCCCACAGTAGTCTTGCCAATAAGTTAGAAAAAGTATAGATTGGATAAATGGATGATAAGATGGATAGAAAGCTGGCTAGATTGTCTGGCTCAATAGGTACGGATCAATGGCTCGATGTCTAGTCAGCAGCCGGTATCAAGTGGAGTGCCCCAGGGGTGGGTTCTGGGGCCGATTTTGTTCAACGTCTTTATTAATAATCTGGATGATGGGATTAATTGCACCCTCAGGAAGTTCACAGATGACACTAAGCTGGAGGGAGAGGTAGATACGCTGGAGAGTAGGGATAGGGTCCAGAGTGACCTAGACAAATTAGAGGATTGGGCCAAAAGAAATCTGATGAGGTTCAAAAAGAAGAAGTGCAGAGTTCTGCATTTAGGAAGAAAGAATCCCATGCACCGCCACAGGCTGAGGACTGACTAGCTAAGCAGCAGTTCTGCAGAAAAAGACCTGGGGATTACAGTGGACAAGAAGCTGGATATGAGTCAGCAGTGTGCTCTTGTTGCCAAGAAGGCCAATGGCATAGTGGGCTGTATTAGTAGGAGCATTGCCAGCTGATTGAGGGAAGTGATTATTCTCCTCTATTTGGCACTGGTGAGGCCACACCTGGAGTATTGCGTCCAGTTTTGGTTTCCCCCCGCCCACTACAGAAGGGATGTGGACAAATTGTAGAGAGTCCAGTGGAGGGCAATGAAAATGACTTATGAGGGGAGGCTGAGGGAACTGGGCTTATATAGTCTGCAGAAGAGAGGAGTGAGGGAGGATTCGATAGCAGCTTTCAATTACCTGAAGGGGGGTTCGAAAGAGGATAGAGCTAGGCTGTTTTCAGTGGTGGCAGATGACAGAACAAGAAGCAATGGTCTCAAGTTGCTGTGGGGGAGGTCAAGGTTGGATATTCGGAAACACTATTTCACTAGGAGGGTGGTGAAGCACCGGAATGGGTTACCTAGGGAGGTGGTGGAATCTCCATCCTTAGAGGTTTTTAAAGCCTGGCTTGACAAAGCCTTGGCTGGGATGATTTAGTTGGTGTTGGTCCTGCTTTGAGCAGGGGATTGGACTAGATGACCTCCTGAGGTCTCTTCCAACCCTAATATTCTATGATTTTGTGATTCTCTGTGATCAGTGCTAAGGAAGAGGTCTCGTAAGACCAATCAGAACTGCTCCAGGTCGTGGGGTGACTCCTCTGCCTCCTCAGGGAAAGCTGGCTCCGGCGCACGGGATGGTGCGAGTACCTCTGACCCTTTCCCGGTTCCAATTGGGAAGGGCAGAAACCCGATACCATTGACTCTGGTTCCAGCCTCTGGGTGTCTGTTTAGTCTGGTGTCAATGAGGGCGATGCTGGTACCAATTAACCACTGTGTCAACGAATCAGGCTGCAGGAGATCTGCTCTGCCTTTCCATTTTGTCCTCACTGTTGATCCAGGACTTTCTGAGGCTCCCTCCTTCAGCAGCCCCTCTAGTGGAGTATGCCGCCGAACCTTCGTGCCCCTCGGGACCACATCTAGATGCTCCCCTCCCCATAATGGGCATGGAGCTGGTACCAGAATCAGTGCAGGGGATGTCGGCGCTGGGACCCTCTTCGGCTCCACTGCACTTGATGCTGCAAGTGCACCCATGGCACCTCTCACTGCCTTCAACATTCGAGCACTCCGATACTGCTGTTTGTGCTGGGACCAACAGTGCCTGTGGCACCGGCATGCTAC
This sequence comes from Dermochelys coriacea, assembly GCF_009764565.3. Lineage (NCBI taxonomy): Eukaryota > Metazoa > Chordata > Testudines > Dermochelyidae > Dermochelys > Dermochelys coriacea. The sequence goes on from NC_050077.1 coordinate 38,969,856, forward strand.
ATATTAACAGTACTGCCTTCATCGGAGGTGTTGATTCCCGCCTTGTTTTGGGCAATGGATGAATTGGACTAGCTGTTGGCTTCATTGGGCATTACTCCGCCCATGTCACTGAGATCCTAGGCTCTGATTCAGAGTCGGAGTCATCATCCTCCTGCTCTGCATCACGTAATGAATTCCAGGGGCCACCGATGGACCAGTGTGGCTTCCAGGATTGGCGTGTGTCCTATGGCCGGGATGGAGGTCCCTTACCTGGCTCCTACTGGCTTCCAATGCCCTATCCATATCAGTGGCCTTGGACTCAGTGGGACACTCCTCATTCATGGAGATCCTGCTCTTTGTCACGTTCAAAGCCAAAGTCACCTGCTAGGTCGATGGTGGTGGCCTTGGATGAGCCACAGGCCCAGGCAGCAGTGGTCTTCCTCCCTGCGGAGCTACCAGAGACCTCCATCCCGGGTACATCTTCCTGGGAGCAAGAGCTGGTTCTGGCTCAGCTAAGACCTTTGTCCTCGTTGCCAGATGATGCTGTGCTGCCGGGTTCATCCTCCCTTTCTATTCTGGAGGACTGGAAGGTGTACCAGGACCTTTTACTCTGTGTAGCCACACCCCTGGGCATCCAGGTGGAGTTTCTCCAAGAGAACACACACAATCTGGTGGACATTTTAAGCCTGCCATCCCCAGGAGAGTGGCACTCCCGATCAATGATGTGCTCCTTGAGCTGAGGAGAGCCCTGTGGAGTATACCGGCATTGGTACTGCTGGTGGCTAAGTGCATGGAAAAGCACTACTTGGTTCCCATGCAGGGATTTGAGGAGTTTTATTGCCACACAGCCCCAAATTCCCTGGTCATAATGGTGGTAAACGACAGGGCTCAGCAGGGTAGGTTCAAGTTTACCCCCAAGGACAGAGACTCCAAGCTGTGGATTTTCTGGGCAGGAAGATCCATACCTTGTTGTTCCTACAGATGAGGATCGCCCATCAACAGGTTTTGCTAGGCAAGTCTGATTTTGTCAATTGGTCAGCCATGGCTAAATTCGAGGACTAGTTGCCTGAGGCCTCATGTGAGAAGTTCCGGGCATTCATTGTGGAAGGCTGTTTGGTGGCCAGAATGTTCCTGCAGTCTGCCCCTGATGATGCAGACACCTCAGGCAAGATCATGGCCTCAGCAGTAACTATGAGAGAAGACTTCCTGGCTGCAAAACTCTGGGACCGCTCTGGGGACCACTCTGAACATCCAGCAAGCCATTGAGGACTTATCGTTTGACCGCCACATCTTGTTCTTGGACAAGACGGATGACACTTTGCACTCCTTCAAGGATTCCATGGCTGCTTTGAGATCCTTGGGAGTGTACATGCTCTCTGCACAAAGATGCCACTATGGGGTGCAGCAGCAGCAACAGTATTGTCCACAGCGCTCCTTTCCCTCTGAAATAGCAGGACTACCCTAGAAAGAGGGATAGAGCCCACAAAAGGAAGCAGTTGGGCTCAGGCTTCAGACAGTCCACATGTCCTCCCTCAGTGCAGGCTTTTGACTCTGTAGTCCAGAGCATTGGTCCAGTGACTACCCCACCCTTTCCATCCCCTTTTACAATGCTTGGGACTTGATTACCTCCAGCAGCTGGGTCCTAGACAGTATCAGATCAGGTTACGCAATCCAGTTCACCTCCATGCTCCCTTCCCACATCCCTTCTGTCCTCTGCAGGGACCTCTCTCACCTCCTCATGAAACAGGTCAGCTCTCTGTTGAAGACTGGAGTGGTGGTGGAGGTTCTTCCGGAACACCGGGGGCACAGTTTTTACTTCCAGTACTTCCTGATACTGAAATTCAAGAGCAGGATTCTCAACCTTTGTGGCCTCAACAAATTCATCAAGTACGTGAGATTTTGTAGGGTCATTCTATTGGCTATCCTCCTGCACTGTCTCAGAACAACTGGTTCACTGCTCTGGACCTTCAGGGCACTTACTTTCATGTGGGAATTCTACTGAACCACAGGAAGTTTCTGTGTTTTGTGATAGGAGAATGCCACTTTCACTATACGGTTCTCCCATTCAGGCTCTCTTCTGGCCCCCGAGTCTTTACCAAATGCATGGTGTTGGTCATGGCATATCTCAGGAGGAAGGGAGTTATCATACCTTGATGACTGGTTGCTGAAGAGAAGCTCCAGAGAGGAGGTTCTTGCCCACATTGACACCACGTTGGGTTTGCTCAACCATCTGGGACTCATTTTAAAACACTGCAAAGTCAATCTTGGCTCCCACTCAAAAAATCGAGTTCATCAGGGCCCTGTTAGATTCCAGGAGGATGAGGGCATTCTTGCCAACCGAGGCAATTCAACGGCTCTGCCTCACTGTGCAATCTCAGCCTTCCATGATAGTCCATGTATGTATGAGCCTGTTGGGCCACATGTCCGCTTGCATGCAAGTGGTCCAGTTCACCAGGTTGTGCCTTTGCCTTCTTCGGATGTGGCTCAGGATTGTCTGCTGTCCTGCCTTGCATGCTCTAGACAGTTTGCTTCACCTTCCTCCACCAGTCCTGGATTTCTTGCACTGGTGGAAGTATCCTTGCAATGTGTGCCAAGGAGTCTCCTTCATGAGGCCCTCCCCGACCAAGTCTGTTGTTACCAATACTTCCCTTCTGGGTTGGGGGACATATCTGGACTCATTGAGGGTGTAGGGCCTGTGGTTGGAACAGGAAATCTCACTCCGTATCAATATGTTGGAACTTTGCGCCATCCACAATACATGTTGTACCTTCTGAGACCACATCAGACACACACTGAATCATAGAATCATAGAATATCAGGGTTGGAAGGGACCCCAGAAGGTCATCTAGTCCAACCCCCTGCTCAAAGCAGGACCAAGTCCCAGTTAAATCATCCCAGCCAGGGCTTTGTCAAGCCTGACCTTAAAAACCTCTAAGGAAGGAGATTCTACCACCTCCCTAGGTAACGCATTCCAGTGTTTCACCACCCTCTTAGTGAAAAAGTTTTTCCTAATATCCAATCTAAACCTCCCCCATTGCAACTTGAGACCATTACTCCTCGTTCTGTCATCTGCTACCATTGAGAACAGTCTAGAGCCATCCTCTTTGAAACCCCCTTTCAGGTAGTTGAAAGCAGCTATCAAATCCCCCCTCATTCTTCTCTTCTGCAGACTAAACAATCCCAGCTCCCTCAGCCTCTCCTCATAAGTCATGTGCTCTAGACCCCTAATCATTTTCGTTGCCCTTCGTTGTACTCTTTCCAATTTATCCACATCCTTCCTGTAGTGTGGGGCCCAAAACTGGACACAGTACTCCAGATGAGGCCTCACCAGTGTCGAATAGAGGGGAACGATCACGTCCCTCGATCTGCTCGCTATGCCCCTACTTATACATCCCAAAATGCCATTGGCCTTCTTGGCAACAAGGGCACACTGCTGACTCATATCCAGCTTCTCGTCCACTGTCACCCCTAGGTCCTTTTCCGCAGAACTGCTGCCGAGCCATTCGGTCCCTAGTCTGTAGCAGTGCATTGGATTCTTCCATTCTAAGTGCAGGACCCTGCACTTATCCTTATTGAACCTCATTAGATTTCTTTTGGCCCAATCCTCCAATTTGTCTAGGTCGTTCTGTATCCTATCCCTCCCCTCCAGCGTATCTACCACTCCTCCCAGTTTAGTATCATCCGCAAATTTGCTGAGAGTGCAATCCACACCATCCTCCAGATCATTTATGAAGATATTGAACAAAACGGGCCCCAGGACCGACCCCTGGGGCACTCCACTTGACACCGGCTGCCAACTAGACATGGAGCCATTGATCACTAACATGGAGCCATTGATCACTGGTTCACATATTCCCTGACAATACCACCGCAATGTACTATGTGAACAAGCGAGGGGTGGGAGGTGCATATTCCAGGTTACTCTGCCTGGAGGCGATCAACCTGTGGCAATTTTGCATTGAAGGAGACATCACTGCAGTAGCAACCCATTTGTCAGGGGAGCATAATCATCTTAATGGACCATCTCAGCTGGGTTTTCTCCCTGAGCCATGAGTGGTCTCTGAAGGAGAGTGGTCTCTGGGCTGTCTTTGCAACATGGGGTATCCTCAGGATCAACCGCTTTTGACGAGGAAATACAGGAAGTGTTGGCTATTCTGCTCTCGACAGGGCCTCCACCCAGGCTCCTTCCAACATTTTCCACTGCAGCTGGTGATTGACTCTTCTGTATGCTTTCCACCTATTCCGGTCATTCTTCAAGCTCATCCTCATGCTCAAAGCACAAACAACATCAATAGTGTTCCTCGGTGACATTTCCATACTGGACATTTGCAGGGCCACCATGTGGTCATCCATACTTGTATTTATGGACCACTGTGCTATTACCTCATCTTCCAGAGCAAGCACAGGCCTCAGAAGAGCGATCCTGTGATCTTTATTTCAGTAGACTCGGAGCCCGGCTCCAGATTGGGGTACTGCTTGTGAGTCACCTAAGCAGAATACATGTCTGCATCTAGTCGAAGAAGAAATGGTTACTTACTGTAATTGTGGTGCTTCAAGGTGTGATGCAGTCGTGTATTCCATGACCCACCCTCCGTCCCCTCTGCATCGGAGTCTCCTCTCCTGGGATTTCAGTGCGAAGGAATTGAGGGAGGTCAGGGCAGGAGCCACAGCCATGAGCGCCACTCCTCTACGGGTACTGCTAGGCAAAAGGCTCTGGCTTTGGTGTGCTGGGTGTAAGTGGAATACACGTCTGCATCACATCTTGAAGAACCAGTTACAGTCAGTAACCTTTTCTTATTGGGAGTTGGCAGAGAGGAACTAACCAGCTTGAGCCCTGCGCTTGTGACTTGCTGGATATCTTACCTGAACAATCTCCATATGGCAGGAAATTCTCCTGAGCCACACAGAAATTCTCTTGTCTTTCAAATGTCAGTAATTGCATGCGCCTCGCATTTCCAGTGACTCATTTTTTCGAACTTCACAGGTAACCACTAAGAACATTGGAATTTTAGATTTTGAGGGTTGAACCACTTAGTTTATTTCAGTCTGTAAAAGCCTAGTGCTGGGGAGCTCTTTGAGTGCAGGGATTATGTGCCCATGTTTCTCCCAGGTCTGTGTCTAGTGAATCATAAGCAACATTCTATCCTCCCCTTACAAATGGCTTTTCCTTCCTGGTCCTGGTAGCTGAGTACACCTTCTAACCCAAAATGCTTGTTGTGCCCCATCCTAACCTTTAGCCTTTAGCACTGGTTAGCTGGGGAATTACTGCACATGGGAATTTTGACCATGTCCTTTTCCCCATGCTGCACAGGGGTTAGTGGGAGGAAGTGCCTCCTTGGCATCCTCCCCAGAGAATCAGCCAGACTCAGAGAGAGAGCAGGTGAGTGCAGTCATGCCAGGTGACTAGGGAAAGCGTTTTCCTTGGTGATCTGTAGCAGCAGTTCCCCCTACCCCACCATTTTCTCTTCTTATTGAAAGTGAGCAGGATGCCTCCCATCTCTTCCCCCTCCATTATGAACAAATGCTGTTACATGGTGCTCCCTGCTTTTTGTCCCCAAACTGCTGCTGGAGCCATTTGGCTACAGGTAGAGCCTCAAGTGGGAGGGGAAACATTACACAAGATAGGCAGACAATTATAAAAAAGAAAAGGAGTACTTGTGGCACCTTAGAGACTAACAAATTTATTTGAGCATAAGCTTTCGTGAGCTTCATCGGATGAAGTGAGCTGTAGCTCACAAAAGCTTATGCTCAAATAAATTTGTTAGTCTCTAAGGTGCCACAAGTACTCCTTTTCTTTTTTGCGAATACAGACTAACGTGGCTGCTACTGTGAAACCTGTTATTAGCAGACAATTATGTCTTTCATTTCCTGACTTCCTCTTTACTAACCTCAACCCCTTTCCATTTCTTGTTGGCTGAAGCAGTGCTCCTCCCCCCTGCAGGACAACATTCCCATAGCACAGCGCCGCCGCTTTACCCGTGTAGAGATGGCCCGTGTCCTGATGGAGCGCAACCAGTACAAAGAGAGGCTAATGGAGCTACAGGAAGCTGTCAGGTGGACAGAGATGATCAGGTGAGGCTGGGAGTTCCTGGACAATAGGGTTGGGGTACAATCTGGTCACGCGTTTGGCCTGTAGGTCGGACCTTACAATTTGTGGGGCCCAAATAAAGAAATTAGGTTGTGAATTGCCGAAGGTTCTCAGAACATAGCGAGGTCTCTGATGCTTAAAACCTGTTCTTTTGGTTCCTGTAGCTGGGGCTGGGAATGAGTGTGTGAGTTGTCAAAGATACATGGAGGCCCTGAGTGGTTTTGTTTAGGGTTGGTCCTGCTGGCTAAGGTGAATCTTGCAGAGTTCCCTGTATGTGCCTTATAACATGGGAAATGAGGAGTGAAGATGGCCCCTAATTTAATGGTTTCAGAGTATCAGCCGTGTTAGTCTCTATCAGCAAAAAGAACAGGAGTACTGTGGCATCTTAGAGACTAACACATTTATTTGAGCATAAGCTTTCATGGGCTATAGCTGACTTCATCGGATGCATATAATGGAAAATACAGCAGAACGATTTTATATACACAGGGAACATGAAACAGTGGGTGTTACCATACACACTATAACAAGAGTGATCAGTTAAGGTGAGCTATTACCAGCAGAAGAGAAAGAAAAACCTTTTGTAGTGATGATCAAGATGGGACATTTCCAGCAGTTGACAAGAACATGTGAGGAACAGTGGGGGGGGGGGGAATAAACATGGGGAAATAGTTTTACTTTGTGTAATGACTCATCCATTCCCAGTCTTTATTCAAGCCTAATGTAATGGTGTCCAGTTTACAAATTAATTCCAATTCAGCAGTCTCTCGTTGGAGTCTGTTTTTGAAGTTTTTTTGTTGTAATATTGCAACTTCTAGGTCTGTAATTGAGTGACCAGAGAGATTGAAGTGTTCTCTGACTGGTTTTTGAATGTTACAATTCTTGACGTCTGATTTGTGTCCATTTATTCTTTTACGTAGAGACTGTCCGGTTTGGCCAATGTACATGACAGAGGGGCATTGCTGGCACATGATGACATATATCACATTGGTACATGCGCAGGTGAACGAGCCTCTGATAGTGTGGCTGATGTGATTAGGCCCTGTGATGGTGTCCCCTGAATAAATATGTGGACACAGTTGGCAACGGGCTTTTTTGCAAGGATAGGTTCATGGGTTAGTGTTTTTGTTGTGTGGTGTGTGGTTGCTGGTGAGTATTTGCTTCAGGTTGGGGGGCTCTCTGTAAGCAAGGACTGGCCTGTCTCCAAAGATCTGTGAGAGTGATGGGTCGTCCTTCAGGATAGGTTGCAGATCCTTGATGATGCACTGGAGATGTTTTAGTTGGGGGCTGAAGGTGACGGCTAGTGGTGTTCTTTTACTTTCTTTGTTGGGCTGTCTCGTAGTAGGTGACTTCTGGGTACTCTTCCGGCTCTATCAATCTGTTTCTTCACTTTAGCAGGTGGGTATTGTAGTTGTAAGAATGCTTGATAGAGATCTTGTAGGTGTTTGTCTCTGTCTACATGCCTCCAGCTTTCATCCAGACCACACTACACAATCCATTGTCTACAGCCAAGCTCTATGATACAACCGCATTTGCTCCGACCCCTCACAGAGACGAACACCTACAAGATCTCTATCAAGCGTTCTTACAACTACAGTACCCACCTGCTGAAGTGAAGAAACAGATTGAAAGAGCCAGAAGAGTACCCAGAAGTCACCTAGTATGGGACAGGCCCAACAGAACGCCACTAGCCATCACCTTCAGCCCCCAACTAAAACCTCTCCAGCTCATCATCAAGGATCTACAACTTATCCTGAAGGATGACCCATCACTCTCACAAATCTCGTGAGACAGGCCAGTCCTTGCTTACAGAGAGCCCCCCAACCTGAAGCAAATACTCACCAGCAACCACACACCACACAACAAAAACACTAACCCAGGAACCTATCCTTGCAACAAAGCCCGTTGCCAACTGTATCCACATATCTATTTAGGGGACACCATCACAGGGCCTAATCACATCAGCCACACTATCAGAGGCTCGTTCAGCTGCGCATCTACCAATGTGATATATACCATCATGTGCCAGCAGTGCCCCTCTGCCATGTACATTGGCCAAACCGGACAGTCTCCATGTAAAAGAATAAATGGACACAAATCAGATGTCAAGAATTATAACATTCAAAAACCAGTCGGAGAACACTTCAATCTCTCTGGTCACTCAATTACAGACCTAGAAGTTGCAATATTACAACAAAAAAACTTCAAAAACAGACTCCAACGAGAGACTGCTGAATTGGAATTAATTTGTAAACTGGACACCATTACATTAGGCTTGAATATAGATTGGGAGTGTATGTGTCATTACACAAAGTAAAACTGCCCCCCCCCCCCCCCCCCCGTTCCTCGCATGTTCTTGTCAACTGCTGGAAATGGCCCATCTTGATTATCACTACAAAAGGGTTTTTTTTTTCCTCTCCTGCTGGTAATAACTCATCTTAACTGATCACTGTTGTTATAGTGTGTATGGTAACACCCATTGTTTCATGTTCTCTGTGTATATAAAATTGTCCTACTGTATTTTCCACTGCATGCATCCGATGAAGTGGGCTGTAGCCCACGAAAGCTTATGCTCAAATAAATTTGTTAGTCTCTACAGTGCCACAAGTACTCCTGTTCTTTTTTCCCTAATCTAATGAATCTCTGTGATTGCAGCGAAAAATGAAAAATAATATCTGAGCCCCCAGTTACCAGGGGCTGACTGTGGCCCTGGTAATGATTTGAGCTGATACCACTTTAAATTGACAGCATTTGTTTCCACATCATACACGCATAGAGACACAATCTACTCCAGCCTCCTTTCATTACTCAAGATGGCTGTACCTCAACTCCTTTTGTTCATGTCATCCTTTGAATCATATTGTCAGAATAAATTCTTGAATGGAGGACTCCAAGTCTGCCCCCTCCCCTCTTTGCAGCTGGAGCCAGCCAGCTGCCCTGAAGCTGGGTAAAAAGGGAAACATCTCCTTGGTATGATGCTGAAATTAATGGTTATCTGAAACATTTGTCCTTAGAGCTTCCCGGGAGCACCCATCTGTCCAGGAGAAGAAGAAGTCCACCATTTGGCAATTGTAAGTTACTGGATGGTCTGTGCAGACTTAAAAGAGGATAGTGTTGCTGTTACTATTTTAGGCACCAGCCTGATAGCACGAGAAGCAGAACTGAAGTAGAGATGAGCCAAAAATGTAAGCTGTTATCTGAACCACTATACCCCAAAAACCTCCTGGTCCAGGTCCAGGTCCAGGTAAAATGGAAATCAAATCTAAACTACATATGGCTTTTGTTTTACAAATCCTGTGAAGATTACTTACATCTGAGACTGGAGAGGTGTAACGGACTCTCTCACATATACTCAGAATCAGTTTACAGCAAGGGACAGTAATCATAATAAAACTGATTCAGAACAGGGTAGCCTCCACTGGTGAAACCAAACACAGACACAAGCCCATCTCTAGTGCTAAGGATCACTGCGCTCAAACCTGGGCAATTCCATGGAAGGATTTTCAGGACTCCTGTTCTTGGTCTTGTTTCGTCTGTATTTTGAATTTGTGTTGCAGATTGTCCTTCTGCTCTTCTCATTCCTTATTTGTTGGCTTCTCTCCATTCCCAGCTTTAGTCGCCTATTCAGCTCTTCCTCCAGTCCCCCGCCTGCAAAGAGGAACTACCCGTCAATGAACATCCACTATAAGTCTCCAACAGCAGCTGGGTTCAGTCAACGCCGCAGCCATACCATGTGCCAGATCTCTTCTGGCAGCCGCACCCTTGAATTCTTCCCTGAAGAGTGAGTCACCTGCTATGCGCAAAGCCAGATCCCTCTGCAGATCAGCCAAGTGGCAACCAAATTGTTTTAAAATGGGCTTTTTCTCAGAGGACTGTGGCTTAAATGTTACATTAATCAGTTTAATGAAGAAGATGGATCCCCTACCTGTGTTACCTGTTAAGGATAGTGTTTAAATCTGTACTTAGCTGTGGAATCTCGCCAGGCTCTTGTGTATATCCACCTGACCTTTCACCCCTCACTTCTCCCTGGGGCAGGCTTAGCAGATTAGCAGTATGAGCTCTTATCTTCCCAAATGTGTTTTTGGTTTTATCTTGTGCTCTGTAGGCCATGATGAGATTTCATCTAGATGAGCCAGAAGCAAAGTGACCCTGCTGTGATTCAGTTGCCCACCAGGTCTGGATCAAGTCCTGAATACTATTGTCTGCACTGGCTATGTGGGAGGATGAAGAAGGGCTTTGGTAGAGATACTGAGGACTCCACCAGCAGCCTCTTTCCTCTGTCCCCTCCAGGGCTCAACTGTAGACTCCTGGGTGCTTTCTCAGCAGCACTGCCCAGGCTACTGTATTTGATTTTAACACTTACAGTGCTGGAAGAGGGCCACTCAGCTGTTGCTGCTGCAGAATTGCCCCCTCCCTCTTTGTGCCTCTGCTACTGTGGACTTTTAATGCTTTGTTTATATTGCATGTGGTCTGTGATTTTCAGCTTTTAGTTTTTGAGGAGTTGTGTTTTGTGGAAGGAGTTTGGATTATGTGACAGTAGAGTGCTGTTCCCTATGCAGCTTTACAAGGGATTTGTTGGAAGGGCACTGGATCAGGAATGGAAGAGGTTCTCTCTTGACTGTGAAGCTCTAGACCTTTTGCACACTGTTCAACTTCTCTTTCGTACATTTTATCCAGCAACTGGCCTGCGACATCTGCTCTGTTGGGTGGACTGTATCCTGGTCTTAATGACTGAACCATGTTAATGAAGTGTGGGTTCTCATACTGTGGACCCCAAAGTAGGTCATGACCCCATTTTAATGGGATCGCCAGGTCCAGCATTAGACTTGTTGGAACCTGGGGCTGAAGCTGAAGCCCAAGTTTCACCCCCACCTGGGATGGCGGGGCTCGGGCTGTGCATCCCCTACCCCCCCCCCCCCCGAGGTCATATACTGACTTTGTTGTCAGAATGGGGTTAGCAGTGCAATGATGTTTGAGAACCTGTCATGGGGCACAGACTCACCGGCGGTGCCTCCTGCTGGTTGTCTCAGGGAATTAGCATTCCAGCCTCCAGAGCACCCTCTTCAGGTCAGTGTATCACCTTGCTGCTGGCGCCCATGTCCCTCCCAGGACCCCGGTGCCCCTTTCACTGGGTGCTGCCCCCTGGCAGTACCACACAGTTCTAGGTCTCCCCCTCCCAGGGGAATCCCCCACCCACTATCCCTACCTCGCCTCGGTCGTAGGCTCCTGCCAGTCACCAGCTAGCCCCTGTGCCCTAGGGCAGACTGCAGTATGAGCCCTCATTACAGGCAAGGTTGGGTTTGGACCTGCTGCCTCTTCCTACCCGTGGCTGCCCCTGCAACCCCCATACCTGATAGGCCTTCCCAGGCCTGTAGCCTGGGGCTTTCCTAGGCCAGAGCTCCCTGGCTCCCTTGGCCTTTCCCCAGCCCTGCTCCAAACTAGGTCCTCTATTCCAGTCTCTACAGTGAGGTCCCTCCCTCTCAGAGCTAGAGAGAGAGTGCTCTCTGGGCCTCTGGCTCACAGCCTTTATAGAGCCAGATGGGCCCTGACTGGGGCATGCTGCAGCTGAGGCTGAGGCTGCTTCCCCAATCAGCCCCAATGCCTTTCTTCTGAAACAGCCCTCTCTCAGGACTGTTTTAAACCCCTCTGGGCCGAGCAGGGTATCCACCCCGCTACAGAACCCCTTTGCTATGTTATAGATTCCTGTTAGTTTCATGCTGTCCAGAGTGTTCTTTTGCTGCTTTTGTTTGTACGTTGGAATGATAAAAACAGCCCATTGAGAGTTGGGACTGATGTTCAAAAAGCCTCTATTATTAGTAAAATATAGCCAAAGGCCAAATTTTGCCCTGTTATGCCAGTGTAAATCAGGAGTTACTCCACTGGAGTCAATGGAATTTCCCAGATTTACATCTGTGTGATTAAGATCACAATTTGGGCTTCAGTAAACAGTGTCATGTGCTGTCTCAGGGGAGACCCACATGAGAGGATGACCGCCAGCGTGGATTTGATTTAAATCAAATTGATTTAAATCATTATTTAAATCACTAGTCAGGAAGACTCGATTTAATCATGGATTTCTACATAAAAGTGCATTCTTGTTTTTTGTTATAACCTTAATACATATTCTTCACAATTTAGAGATGGATGTAGGTTTCATTTTTAGAAGGTACACATTATACATTTTTAAGTGATTTATTTTGAAAACTTTTCAGATTAGTTTTACAGCTATATCAGAAAATGAATGATTGTTTGGTTATTTCATTTACCAAAGATAATTGAAGCAGATATTGATGAAGTCATTGGGAGATAAACTATCTCCAATTCAACAGGTTAATCATTAATATTTGGAGGATTTTTTTGCCATGCTGTATTAGGAGGAGACCATTACCAGACAGACATTTAAATTGTTTTATTTAACTAAAACAACGTTATGTATTGAAGAAAAAAATCCAGAACAGCAAACATATAATATTTTAACAAAACAAACATATGAATTTTTGAATTTAAACATTCAAGTTTTTTTAAATCAGGTTTGTTTTTATTCACATTATTTTTAACTAAAATAGTTAAATGAAATATTAAAAAAAAATTAAATCTACTGTGTCAGCCAGGTCAACATGAGAAACTTAAAATATTGGCTTCTCCAGCTAACTCAGTCGTCTTCACCTTCATTTTCCAGTTTGTTCATAATCTGGAAAAGAAAAACAAGCTTTCCTGCTATTTCACGTCCCAAATGATTTCTCAATTTGGAATGAATAGTCCAAAGGAAGAAAATATTCTTTTTTTACACTGGCAGAAGAAGCTACTGCTATTAAAATTGCAGTTATCACTTCAACAGTCTCTGCATCCAAGTGCTTAAGTGACTTCCACCAGTTCACTGGTGTGACTTTCTTTAAACATCATCAGCAAACATATTTCTTGAATGGTTCACCCTTAGCTCTGAAGTTTATTATAGTTGGCATTATGGAGGGATGATTGCTGGATGTCCATGTCATAGCCAATTCCTCTTCTTCAGCAGTTAAGGTTTGACCCTGTTACCCAATACTGAGAATATTTGCAAGAAAATGAGATGGAGATAGTGCTTGTCCCATTCTTTTTTTTAATGCTTGTAATTTAACTCTGTCATTGCATATTTCTCTTTTTAAGATCTCACTCAGTTCCTTCCAAATTTCAGCAACGTCATCAATAAAACAGCTGTTTCCCTGCTTTTTATTAAAGGCTACAGAAATAGGCTTCAGGGTACTCAGCATGTGTTCAACATTTCTCTTAAGCCCAGTGTTGAGAACTTTGGCTGTGACAGTGCCAGCTATTTGTTCACGATTTTGTTCACAAACTGTCATCAGATTAGGCCGGTTCTTGATATAGTGCTCAAAACAGTCCACTTCTGAGTTCCATCGCACACCTTGTGGGAGAGTTAGCTTGGTTCCTCCCACTTTTTTCAGAGCAGCTGCTGTGAAGTGGTTGTTACGGAAGTATTTTGCCATTTCAACAACATTAGCCTCTATTTCTGGAACACTGGTCTTTGGCTCAGAGCTGCATCAAATGAGCACTGCAAACATATGTTATTAGCTTTGGACTCTCTTAACTCTCTTCTAAATAATTTCTTCTTATCTTGGATACATTTGCAGCATTGTCTGTGACCAAGCTGTGTACTAGACATTTGATTTTTTTTTCACAGTTTGTTATAGGTTTTACTGCTATGTCTTGTAAGTATTCTGCTGTGTGTGCATTTCCTGATGTATCAATTGTTTCTGTAAGGAAGACATTCCCTTCTTCTGTTGTCACACAAGCACATATAACAGGATCATTGTGGACATTGCTCCACCCATCAAGACTGAGGTTAACAATTTTACCCTCTAGACCTTTTGCACACTGTTCAATTTCTCTTTCATACACTTTATCCAGCAATTGGCCTGCAACATCAGCTCTGTTGGGTGGACTGTATCCTGGTCTTAATGACTGAACCATGTTAATGAAGTGTGGGTTCTCAAACGTATGGAAAGGAGAGTTTATTGCATTAACAAACTGTGCAATTTTTTAATCAATTGCCTCTTTTTGTTTTTCTGCTGATTCTTATCACAAACTTATCTATGGTTGTTTCTGGATGATGGAGATTTTTTTTTTCTTTTTGCTGCACGTGATATACTGTGGCTATGTGACATACATGATGTGACTGAAACACTATAATTGGCCAATAACTCTGATCTTGAAGGTGGATAATCTTCAGACCAAATAAATCAATGGAGTTAGTTAATTATTATTACCGTACTGCTCCTTTAATATTATTCATTGCATTCACAGACACTCAGGACTATTTTAAAGGTGAAATTGTAAAAGGAAAATCTGCCTATTTCAGCTATTTATTTTTTATCACAACTGCATCTAAAATCATAGTACCATAGAGTAACAACTATATTTTTTGCTCAAACATGAGAATTCAAGAATAGTCCAGAAGGAAGACAGGCAGTCCTTAAGAAAGAAGTATGAAATAAAAAAGTTTATCAACCTGAAGATCCTGCAGGTTCAGACATGTTCCTTTCATCATCTTCAACACAGCTTCCTCCTGAGAAGGAACACTTCTCATGATGTTGTTTCTTTCGGGCAACCAGGCCTTGCATTTCTTTGTTGCACTGTTTGCATTTTGCACGCGTGCCTGTCTTACTCCCAAGTAGAGGGGTATTTCATTATTTAATTAAAATATTCCCAAACTGGGTCTCTTTTACAGCCTGCTGCCATCATAGGTTTTCCTTTCTAGTGAGAGAATGGTATGGTAGATCTCAAATCAATGAAGGCTACACTTAGAAAGACCTCAAGGCTTCTGGAATATGCTGCTCAAACAGTTTCACTTTTGTTTCTACTGCCTGTCCCTCCCTTCTCACATTTATCTCCAGACTTCTTCTCCTTGTCCAGATCTATTCCGCCCCCAACAATCTTCTATTCATTGAACTTTCTGAAACTTTGCACTTTTAGAGAGAGGTAAGGGATTGACTCTGTGTACACACATTTGCAGAGGGACACTAGGGTTGAGGTCTGTTATGTCTCACCTCAATATAGTATTTATTTATTTATTTATTTAAAACATTTTTTGCTGTTAATAAGCATGTTCTCTCTGGAGACACAAATCCACAATCCGAGAACTGCAAAACTAAGCATCTCCGATGGAATCTTCTAGACTGAGCACTAAATCCCATTGGGTAAATAGAAAGATTAACCTAAATAATCTAAACAGAAGCCCCCTGGAATCCCATAAAATCCCTAATGCATGAACTCTTGGAACTCATTTACAAAACTTTTCTTAAACATTACATGAATATATTGTCTCATACTATATAATTAGAATTTATAATCCCTACTCGATGATGAGATATCTTTGAGCTATAATATATCTTTATTAAAACTATCTTTAGATCCGATTTTTTAATTTATTTATTTTTTAATTGTTGATTTTTATCCACTCTGGTGACCACCACAACCTGATTCCTCACATCAGGTGGGACTGGGAGCATCATGGAGGTGATGTTCTTGGCTTCTGAACTGGAGATGAAGACATGTCACTTCTTCACCCAGGGTCAGATTTACACCTCATGCGTCCCTAGGCACAGCGTCTTCAGTGCCTCCCCTGCCTACAGCTGCCCTTCGTGTTTTCCATAAGAAATTAAACAAAAAAAAATATATAAACACAGCCTCTCCAGGAAGGCACGAGATCCACCAGTATGCATGGTGCTCCCAGCCTGAGGTGGGGAGCAGCCCACCCACCCCAGGTGAGGCACATGGGGGGGACTGTACCTTTCCCCATGGCTCTGCCTGTGCAAGTGAATGGGGCACTGGCCACCTCCCTCCCTTTCCCTTCCTGGCACTGGGCAGAGGCAGTGGGGCAGCCGAGACTGGGAAGGGACTGGGACGCTCCCAGCACCTGCAGCAGCTGTCCCGCCTGGCTGCGGCTCAGCTCCTCCAGGCGCCTGACTCAGACGCTCACCCTGCTCCAGCCCCACAGGCGGGGCAGCCACCACCCGTGCCAGGAGCCTGGCTGCCCACAGGGGAGCTGTATGTATTACATTTTTTAACTTTTAACCCACTTTTGACTTCTAAGCGCTCCTAGGCATGTGCCTACTGTGCCTAATTGGAAATCCGGCCTTGCTTTGCACCCTCTACTTGCTGGCCACTTGTTCTGCAGTTTCAAAGGAGCTGCTCACCTTCTCAGCAAGCCAACAGAGAGGGTTTTAAGATGTGGAAAAGATTAAACAGTTGATTGGAATGAAAGAAGGAATATCTTCCACCTGAGGTCATGGGGTCAGTAAAATGCAAAGGAACCTAAGATGATAATCTTAGGGTCTCCCATGAATGTTTGTCTCCAAGAAAGCTGATTCTTCATCTCTGAAGGTTTCTAGGTGTGTTCCCAAGGACCTGTCCTACCACAATGGGTGAGATGGAAGGGAGCTAGAGATTAGGGCTTCCCTGAGTCCACCTCTCAACAGTACTTTTATCTCTCTTGTTTTCTGCTCCTCCTTTTCTCCTTGTCAAAGACACTTTTATTTCCTGCTTTGTATTCTTTGACCTCTGACTGTTTTTCTTCCACCTTCCATGGCAACGCTTCCTTGACCCTCTGCCTCTGTTTTTAACCATAGATTGAGAAGTAACACTGTTGCTTCTCTCCTCAGTGACTGTACGTCATCCACACGTCGTGAACAGAAGCGTGAGCAGTACCGCCAGGTCCGAGAGCATGTGCGGAATGATGACGGTCGATTACAGGCCTGTGGGTGGAGCCTTCCCGCCAAGTACAAGCAGGTAGGAACCATTTGCTGCAAGGCTAAGGGGAAAGAACAGGTGATTACAATCCGAAATGAAACCAGTAGAGACCTAACTCCCCCAATTGGTAAATATACTTTTTATTGGTACAGCATTTGAATTAAAGATATTGTAGACACATGCTGTCTGTCTGGTGGGCTTGGGTCAAATTCATCCTTTCTATATGCCCTCTGCAATCATTGGAGGGGAAGTTCTCTTGCATGGAAGTTTCTGAAAGAACTCCTTCTGGAAGTAGCAATAATTCTTCCTCCACCAGAGCCCATTCTTATTTTTATTTACTTTATTTTTTTCAATTTAGTCCATACACAGGCTCTGAGCACCCTGCCAATTATTTAAAATTACAAACCCAGTTAGCTCTCTGGTCTGCCTAGCAGCAAGATCAAATACCATCACCCCAATATATTGGCTTACACCGTAACCCCACCTACCTCTCATCAAAGGGCAAGTGATGGAAATGGGTGCTGCAATGTGCCCTGAAAGTTGACAAATCCCCAGGCTGCTTTGGAGCTGGGTGGGAGGGCATTCCAGTGTCCTGGAGCCCTTACAGAATTCTCTGCCAGCCACCTGCTCTCGTTAAATCAAGGGGGAATATACCAGTAGTGTCTGTGCTGACCATATGTCACATTCTGGGGAGGCAATCTAGACCAGTGAGGTGTTGTGTCATTGCTTGCCCTGTAACTCTTAAGTGCTTTAAAAGGCTCTGCTCTGTGGTGGTCTTGTCTGGATGTTTCTAGCCAGCAGACAAGCCTGCACTGAGTGTCTGTGATTCCAGCAGCCATGCTCCGGTTACACCTGGCAAGATGACCCCAACACAATCCCAGATTTTTCCAAAACCGTGTGCTCTGCAATGTCCAGCTCTCTCTTTGACTATTCAGAGCGATTTAAGGTTTGTTTGTTCCTTTAAAGATACAATATCCAACAGCTTGTCACATTAACTAGAGTTCACATTCACTTTAATTCAAACACAGCAGTGGGTTGGGTTAGATTAAAAGTAAAACAAGTTTATTAACAATACAAGATTGGATTTTAAGTGAGTTCAAGTATAAAGGGTAGAGTTAGAAATGGTTGCAAGCAAATACCAGTGAAAAATGCCTTCTAGCAGCTAAGGCTTAATAAAACAATCTGCAGCCTTTATTCAGGCCTTTATTCTTACCAATCTATCTTTCAGCAAGATGGCTGACCACTCCTCTGGTCAAGATCTCCCACAAAGTTCAAAGTACTCAATTCCTTAATCGTCTCAGGTGAAAAATAACTGGGGGTTCTTTTCCCCCTTTTTTTTTTATAGCCTAGTGAATTTTTCTGAAGATTACCCACCAAAGTAAAGTTCATTAAGCTATTAGGAAGGCAACATGGAGTCTGGTGGTGGAGGAAGCTCCATGCTGGTTTCTTCCCTCCCTTCCCGCAGTGTTTGGTAAAATGCAAATTATTCTCTTTCCTGCAATCTCCTCCCCCTGCTGTCTTGATGGTCTTGTTTATCTTCTATGTTGTTTGCATTCCCATTATCTCTTAATGTACATTGAATGTCATTCAGCCACCTAGAAGGCATCTCCCTTTGTCTAGAGTGGAATAACTTTAGCTCTGCTTGGCAGGACACACAATTTCCAATATGTTTGTAATTTTGAGTTTGTGTTCATAGAATCATAGCATATCAGGGTTGGAAGGGACCTCAGGAGATCATCTAGTCCAAACCCCTGCTCAAAGCAGGACCACTCCCCAATTTTTGCCCCAGATCCCTAAATGGCCCCCTCAAGGATTAATCTCACAACCCTTAGCAGGCCAATGCTCAAACCACTGATCTATCCCTCACCCCCCCATCCTCTTTGGAACCCCCTTTCAGGTAGTTGAATGCAGCTATCAAATTCCCCCCTCATTCTTCTCTTCTGCAGAGTAAATAATCCCAGTTCCCTCAGCCTCTCTTTATAAGTCATGTGCTCCAGCCCCCTAATAATTTTTGTTGCCCTCCGCTGGACTCTTTCCAATTTTTCCACATCCTTCTTGTAGTGTGGGGCCCAAAACTGAACACAGTACTCTAGATGAGGCCTCACCAATGCTGAATAGAGGGGAACGATCACGTCCCTCGATCTGCTGGCAATGCTCCTACTGGTGTTCTGTACTTACACCAAACAGTAATATTAATGATCAGTGATTTCTATTGATAGCGTACATGACACTTTTTGGATACAATTTATGACTTTAGTGAGTTGGAGTACACTTAACTAGTCATGCCAGCTGTAACTCACTCACTACCAGATACAGTGAGCCCCTGGCCCTCTTGCATTGGAATGCTGTTAGAGTGACACTATAACTCTGGCAGTGTATCATGGTAAGAGAGGTGGTCTCACAGGTATACTGGTTCCAGGCCATTTGAGGCTTCATTCCATACAAGGTGTATGATGAAGCATACGCAGGCATTGGCAGTGAGTAACTGCAAGGTCTTTCTAAGGCTAATGTTTCTTGTTACACCTTTATGGCTATAGGTCTATTGTTGTAGCTGGCTTATAATCATATCACACTCTTGTACTGTCTTTCTCTGTCTCCTCTTCCCCCAAAGCTGAGTCCCAATGGTGGCCAGGAAGACACCCGCATGAAAAATGTCCCTGTCCCTGTGTACTGTCGCCCTCTAGTGGAGAAGGACCCCACCATGAAGGTAAACATTCAGCTATAGACTGTTCTATATACCATTGTGATTGTGAGTGGTGCACATCCCCGGGTATGGATTATGGTCAAATTACTGGTGCAATTTTTAGGTTGTTTGAAATTTTTGACATGGCCCAATTGTTCAAAGTTTCTGTTAAATCTGAAGACTTCTACTCCTGCTTTGCCTTTGGAATGGCTTATTTCTAATGCATATAGGACAACAGTACATCTGTTTCTAAGGATATATTTGGCAGCAAATTTTGGTTGCCAGGAGACTGTGGTTCTTTCCTAGGTTCTTTGCTTGTTTTTATGCATGACTTACACAGGATCAGCAACCACCTGAGTTTATAAAGCTCCCCTTACAAAGAAGCCTTAGAGCATTGTACAGTAAAAGGATATAAAAAATCAGCAAGAGCAGTTGAAGGCAGCTATGAACATATTTCTTTAACCTCCATGACTGATTAGAAATCGCCAATCTGAACCAAATTTAGCTTTGGTGTTTGTAACTCAATAGACTTCTCTGGAATTGTCTGCTTATGCCAGGCCTGAATTTATGACTCTCTGAGTATCTTTCGCAAACTTGAAGAAGAGCTCTGTGGAGCTCAAAAGCTTGTCTCTATCACGAACAGATGTTGGTCCAGTAAAAGACCTCTACCCCGATACAGTGTGGTCCGATATAACGCGAATTTGGATATAACTCGGTAAAACAGCGCTCTGGGGAGCAGGGCTGCTTTACCTCGTTATATTCAAATTCATGTTACTGCAAGCGGTTCTCTGCGCCCCCCCCTTACTTGCTGCAGCCCCCCTGCCCCAGCTCGCCTCTGCCTCCTCCCACGAGCATGCCACCTCTCTGCTTCTCCTCCCTCCCAGGCTTGCCGTGCCAATCAGCTGATTTGCAGCAAGCCTGGGAGGGAGGAAGGAACAGGAGGAGAAGTGGAGTGGCAGTGGCGCATTCAGGGGCGGAGGCGGAGTGGAGGTGAACTGGGGCGGGGGGCTCAGGGAGCGCCGCAGCAAGTAACCGAGGGGTGTGGGGCAGGGTGCAGAGGAACTGCTCCCCGCCCCAGCTCACTTCGCCTCCGCCTCCTCCCCGACTGTGCCACTGCCACTCCGCTTCTCCCCCACTTCCTCCCTCCCTCCAAGGCTTGCCGCGAATCAGCTGATTGGCGTGGCAAGCCTGGGAGGGAGGAGAAGCGGAGCAGTGGCGTGCTCATGAGAGGAGGCAGAGGTGGAGTAGAGGTGAACTAGGGTGGGGAGCAGTTCCTCTCCCTACCCTGATATAATGCAGTCTCACCTATAAGACGATAAGATTTTTTGGTTCCCGAGGACCGCGTTATATCGGGGTAGAGGTATATTCCCTCCGCCACCTTGTCTCTCATATTCAGAGTTGATTTTCAGACTGCAGTTGGATATTAAATGGTAAGAGAATTCTTACATTGCTGGCTGTTTGTGGTCTGAGATTCTCAGCATAGCCTGACCTATGGGGATGCTTCTGTTTTGGTCTGTTTTTCCCCAGAGATTGTTGATTGTCCTAGTGTTTGGGGATAGGATTCCATCCCCAACATTCTCATAAAAACAATGTGGCTTACAGTGGATTAGGTAGTTTCTAGCACAGGAGAAGATGCAAGTCACTTCAAACTTGCAGGAAACCTGTTTCTCAGGGCCCAATCCTACATTTGTTATGCATGCTTAACGCAAATCGAAGACAAATCTGTTTTTTGTCTGCATGTGTACTGCAGAGTCCTGTCCTAACAGCCCTGTTTCCAGTTGTGGACTCTGTTAGTGCTGCCAGTTCTGGTTATTGACATGTAAAGAAAACATTCTGCTTCTCCACCTGGGAGAGTCTGGGGACTGCAATGCTGTGGATTTTGATTTTCAATGCTTTGATTTTAGGTCACACACAGAGTTTATTATTTTCTTTCTCTTTTAATATCTGCTAATCATATTTGCTAAATTGTCTCTTTGGAAATGCAGTGGCTTCTACTAGACAACAGATTTCCTCTTTCCTTTCTCCCCTAAATTAACTGTGGTTTCTGGTAGAAATCAACCTACATTTTTGTAGGTGTTGGGTATGTGCATGGAATGCTCTGCAGGGGTATTTGAATTGATTAAGGTTCTGGTCCCCAAATAGTTCTTAGTCTGTTTAGATTTCTGCTTTGATCATTTAGTTGTGGTGTGCAGCTGGAGTCAACCTGATGGGGTGGAAGCCCTTTGAACAGGATTCTGGGAGTGGACAGAAGTCAGATCCTGGACGTGATCCTCTCACCTGTGACCGGGAGGTGGAAGGAGAGAACACCAAGAGTAACCACACATCTCCAGAAAAGAAAAAGGTCAGAAAAGAGACCCTCTGATTCTCTCCCCCTCTTTCTGTCCCTGCCCCCCTTATATGGCACACTCATCATCATAGTATTAGAACTCTGTCTCTCATGTACTGGCTGTTTGCATAGTCTTTCTTCCTGTTACCATTGGTTTAATATCTATGCAGCATTGTCCAGTGATAAGAGCAGGTGCTATTCCCAGCTCCACCAATGACTCTGATCTTGGATAAGTCACATACCCTGGCCAAGCCTCCATTTCCCCCTTTGTAAAGTGGTTGGAGATCTACAGATACAAGGTGCTTTATTAGAATAAAAGGATCGTTTGATGCCTAATGACAATGCAGTCTTTCATAAAAAGTATCAGGATTCAGGCAGGAACAGGATGTATTGAGAATCATGGTATTGGAGCTTGGGTGCAAGATGGCTAATGCTGCTTCTGTAATACAGAAGTCTTGCTGTCCAGCTATCAAGCAGACAGATGCAGTAATGGCAGGCAACACAATGGCTCATTTCATTCAGCTTTCCATATGGCGAAATGTTAGCAGCTATGAGAATGGAAGGGGCTAGAGCCAGTGATGACTGACTTGTAACTGATAACTAGTGAAAGTGCAGTAGAGCTGTAGGTTGCTCTGTAAATCGTTGCAAGGTTGTAGCTACTCTTGGCTTCCATGTCTTCCCACAGTAGGATGGCTGCTAATCCTCTGGGAAGGAGGATAATGCTGCTATTGCTGGTAATAACTGGTGGGTTTCACCCTCAAGCCCATCTGCCTCCCAGCTGTATTTTGAGCTAAGAAGTGGGGTTATTGCTAGGTGTGTTGGTGAGCTCATTCCTTGCCCTGTTTTACCATAGCAAGAGAGGTTTTATTGGAACAAGCTGCTGCTTCTGAACTTCCCATTCTAGAAAGCAACTTTTTTCACCGAACATAAACCCAGTAAGATACTGAACCCAATGTTACAACAGTTTGAAGCCACCTAGAGGGAATGCATGGCTGTTCTATGATTTATGTCTGGGGAACTGTGATGAATTTTAAAAATGGATTGGTTGTGCTAAGTAGTAGCATAATAGACAGAACCTTCCTTACTTAGGTTGATAGTTCAAGTACAGCCCAGGTTGACAGTAACTAAATGTTGTTACTATCTGACTGCTGTTTGGTGGCCTCTATGAAATGAGTTCCCAGTGTCACTAATTGTAAGTCTCAGAAGCGAGGCTTAGGACCAAACTCCCCACTTGCCCCATAGATGGTCTCTGCAGGCCTGGGCTGAGCTATGCTGGGGCAGCAGCATAGTGGAAGTTTGCATTTTGGCTGCCTATTTTTATGTATCTTCAGATGCTAACAAGAGGTGTTAGCTCTCCAGAGCTGGCAGGCTGGTCTCTTCAATACAAATGTTGTCAAAGATTGAATGGTTAGCTAGAGTCTCAGGAGTGCTGATTCTCTCCCTTCATTTTTATCTCCTGCAGGCAAAGGAGCTGCACGAGATGGATGCCACATCCAGCCGAGTCTGGATTCTCACGAGTACCCTTTCTACAAGTAAAGTCGTGATCATTGATGCCAACCAGCCCGGCACAGTGGTGGATCAGTTTACTGTCTGCAATGCCCACGTACTCTGCATTTCCAGCATCCCTGGTAAGTGAGAAAAGGCATCTTTCAAGCTTGAACAGACTCATCAACTCCTCAGATTTGTGCAAATGATGCTTAGTTGTTCTGTAGCTAACAAGTGGGAGCTGCTGTGACCAGTTCAGCAACTGTGTCCACAGATGGTCACCCATAACCTTCCTTCATGTAGGACCAGACTGTGGAGACTTTACCTATGTTGATGAGCACTTATTCATGTAAGCAGTTCCTTTGACTTCCAGAAGTCTACTCATGTAAGCAAGTGCTCACCAGGCTGATTTCAGAGTAGCAGCCGTGTTAGTCTGTATTCGCAAAAAAGAAAAGGAGTACTTGTGGCACCTTAGAGACTAACAAATTTATTTGAGCATAAGCTTTCGTGAGCTACAGCTCACTTCATCGGATGCATTCAGTGGAAAATACAGTGGGGAGATTTATATACACACACAGAGAACATGAAACAATGGGTTTTATCATACAAACTGTAAGGAGAGTGATCACTTAAGATGAGCTATTACCAGCGGGCGGGGGGGAGGAAGAAAACCTTTTGTGGTGATAATCAAGGTGGGCCATTTCCAGCAGTTGACAAGAACGTCTGAGGAACAGTGGGGAGTGGAGGGGGAATAACATGGGGAAATAGTTTTACTTTGTGTAAGTAAGGGCTCCACAAACCTGGCCTTGATATGGAGGCTGGGCAGGACACTCTCCAAGGGCCTGTGGTATCTTCATGAGACTGGTAAACTCACCATCAGAATGTTACATCTCCATGGATATCTCAGGAATACTGCTAAGCCAAAATAGAGTAGAGTGGCTATTACACTTATGGAAGAGTCTCTTCCTTTCCCTTCAGCGGCTAGTGACAGTGATTATCCTCCAGGCGAGATCTTTCTGGAGGGAGACGTGAATCCAGAAGAGTCATCTGGAACAGATGGAGTCCTTGCAGGAATCACTCTGGTGGGTTGTGCAACCCGGTGCAACGTGCCACGCAGTAACTGTTCTTCCCGTGGAGACACCCCTGTGCTGGATAAGGGACAGAGTGAGTCTCAGGACTAAGGTCTCATGATAATCTGGTTTTCACCCTGTAGCCACATCCTTCTTCATCTGAGTACTCCCCTTCCTGGCCTGAAGTCCTTGGGGATCCCCAAGAAGTCTTGCAGTCTGGTCTAAGTCATAAACACCTTGGCCATCCCCTTTGTTTATGCCTTTGAGACCTTCTATTTAGAATCCAGAGTGTTCCTTTCCTCTTCCTATGAATAATCCACATCACGCTGTACAGTACTGGGGTTAACAGAGTGGAATCTTTTGGACAGATGACATGTTCTTGATCTCTCACTTTTGCTGCTATTCTTAGCATTTTCCTTTCCCAACCCATGTCTTTCTATAAACTCACTAATTCATTGAGGTGAGCAAAGAAGTCAGTGTGGGAACGGGAGTAAAAATACTCTGATCAGATCCTCAGTGGAACGGGCTGCCATAGAGGGTTTCTGACACCGTACCAGACATAGACCACACCTCACCTTAAAATACTCTGTCTCCTCTCCTTCAGAATAGAGATCTCTCTTGAGTACTCTCCTCATCTATACACAGCTTGGGGAATCTATAATCGCAGACACAAAAGCTGTCTGACTTGCAAGAATAATCATAAAACCAGAAGCTTTTTTATATATATAGTTCCTCCTTGTTTCCCATCCACCTTACAGCATATTCCCCTTCCCTAGGTGAGGTGGCTGCAGTCAACAATGGGAAGATCTATCAGTCCCAGTCCACGGAGGAGGCAACAGAAGCTACAGAGGTACCAGAGAGTGGTGTAAATGAAACAGAACCAGCTCAAGTCCGGCCTGGTCCACTTACAGAGCATATCTTTACAGATCCAGCTCCAGCTCAGGCACCTGTTAGACAAAACAGGTAGGCTGGATGCATGGAGTGTGCTCTTTGTCTTATACTTAGATATAAGCTCCTTGGGGCAGGGATCGTCTTTTTGTCCTGTGTTTGTACAGCGCCTACCACGGTAGGGTTCTGATCCACGATAAGGAGTCCTCGATGTGATGGTAATACAAAAAATAATAATAACAATAATACAGTTGTGTACCATCAATCTTTGCCTGCATCAGCTGTTTGTGATGAGTAAAATGAGGTAGCTAGCCTGGTTTTTTTGGGGCAGATTCAAACTCTCGTCACTTTCATGCCAAACCAATATCACAGATGGGATAAAAGGGTAGAGAAGAAATAAAATGAAACGAACATGGTTCAGCCAACAGTCATGGTTTGGCCGCCCCTTCCTCCTTTCCTCCTTGTCTGCCCGCCTGCCTCCTCACCCCCCTCCCACCTGTCGCTCACCTCCCTGTTCGCCTCCTCACCCCACTCGCCTGCCTATCTCCTGCCTTACCTTCCTGCCCGCCCACTCATGATTTTATCAAAGCGTGGGGCCCCCCAAAGCACGGGGCCCGAGGTGGTTGCCCTGATTCACCATACCCAAGGGATGGCTCTGGCCCCAGATATGACCTGTAACGAACTTGAGAGGTCTGTTTTGTCTCTGCAGTGAGAACGGGCAGCAAAAGACAGAGTCAAGCACAACACTGCCAGAGCAGGAAGTGAATGGTGATGCTGTTGGAACAGGCACCAGTGCTGCACCCACGATGTGGCTTGGAGCACAGAATGGCTGGTAGGTTCACTGCTATTTTACGGAACCCTATATGTCACCCACATTCATAAAACCCCATAGAACTAGATATCATTGCCTTTAATGAGTGCATCCTTGCTGCACCAGCTGTTCTGAGTCCCCAGTTCATCTTAGGCAGAGCAACTCACCCACACTTTGCAAATTCCTTTGATGCTAGAGTAAAAGACTCAACCCCTACCCCACAGTTCAGCCTTTGTAGGTTTATTGGCCTTCCTGCTAACCATTGTTGTCTGCTCCTTTCTCCCAGGCTGTATGTGCACTCGGCAGTGTCCAACTGGAAGAAATGTCTGCATTCGATAAAGCTGAAGGATTCTGTGCTGAGCCTGGTGTAAGTTGGTGGTCCTGAGTTGGGAACTCTAAACCAGGGAATTTGTTACTTTTCTTGTCATTAGTTGATTCTTTGCCTGGCCATCTTTTCATCACCCTGGTAGTGTTCTGTAAATCAGTAAAGGTCTGTGGGGAAGGGGTCTCAACCCACTCCCTGTTCACTGAACCATTTAAGCTTCAGAGGATATTTCTATACTGCACGCTAAGCCCAGGTCTTAGGGACCCAGGCTTACAGATTCAGTGTTTCCAAGCCCATGCTTGAGCACCACACTGCATTTTAAATCTGGGTTTATAGTTGCTGGATCTGGTTCTCTCAGCTGTGTTAATGCATCCATTCTGCACTACAAAGACTTTCTGATTTGGGTCTGTGGCTAGACTTGCATCCACACTGAAAAATGACGGTGGCTTGGACTCCCATGGCAGGGTCCTAGAACCCAGGTCCTGAGTGCTTGCTAACCTGAGTTATGCTGATTTGTGTGTAGGTGGAAGTGGGGCTTGGACTCAAACCTGAGTCAGAGCTCAGGCTTAGTGTGCAGTGTAGACATATCCACACTGAGCTACCTTCTTTCCCAGTTGCAGGCTTGTACTGAATACTGGAAATAAGTAAGCAGGGGTGGGGGGACAATAGCTCAATTCTCCTCTCACTGACTCTAGTGTAAATTAGAAATCAATGGAGTTACATTATTGCAAAGCCAGTGAAAAGAAGAGGGGAAACTCAGCAGGGCATTAGTGAGCCCCCAGCTAGTTTAATAATGAAGGCATTAGTGCTACCAATAGAATAAAGAAGCTATGTGTGTGACTCTCACATGGTGAATGTTGCCAGCAAGTGCTGGATTTAGCAGGAATAGAGGCATGACCATATGTGTGATTTGTCTAGATACAGGAAATGATTTATAACCAAGAGAGTGGGAGAAGGAATCTCTCATTCCCCAAACCAAGCAGACCATTAAAACATCCAAATCCAGCAGCATTTCTTGTTATTGCCACCTTCTCATGAGCGTTTTCTTCTCTATTATTTCAGGCATGTGAAAGGCCGGGTTCTTGTTGCCCTGGCAGATGGAACATTAGCCATTTTCCACCGAGGAGAAGGTAAGGATCAAAGCAGCAAAGGTGAACTAGCCTGCTTCAAAACAGAAGCAGAGTCTCTGGAAATGAATTAAGCATGTCAGTGCTTCCTTCTGATTCAAGATGGCAGGGTGCCAGATTGCTGGGGAAATAATATTTCCTTAAAATATATGGCTACTATAAAAGTATCATCATCCTAATCATTACAGCTCCTTTTACTTCTGGGTTGTAAATCTTTATCCTGCTAGCTGCAGGCTGATTTTGCATCCCTAGAGATCATCTCTGTTACACTGCAGCTCCCAGCTGCATTCACACCTGAGAACTTCAGAGCAGTTTCCAGTTGTGACCAAAGTTCTCAGAGCAAGACTTCTTTCTCAATTACTCGTTGAATTCTCTGAGTGTAATCAGAGCAGTGGAGTCAGTACAATACACTAAGGTGGACAGGCTGCTGTTTGCCTGGAAACCAATTTTGATTCAACCTCTGTTATGCTTGGTTAGGCAATGTGAACTTGGAGTTTAGGTCTGATCATTCATACATTCAGAACATTCATTTTAAAGATACAATAATCCTTCCTAACCTAGAAGTCATATGTCTTCAGAAGAAGCCTGATTGCTCTAATAGTTGGAGCATAGGTCTAGGAGGTGAGAGATCTGGGTTCTGTCCATGGCTGTGAGTGATTTTGGGCAAATCATTTAACTATGCTTCAGCTTCTCTGTTTGTAAAATGGGGAGAATAATGCCCCTTTACAGAGAAGACTGATTCATTCGAACAAGCTTTGAGATAGTCCCATTGGATTTGCTTCCCCACACTTCCCGCCGCCGCTTTTTTTGCTGTAGCTCATTAAAAAGCTTAGGGGAGTCTATTCACCTTCTCACAAAAAGAATGGAGGTTTTAATCAGCCAGATTTTGGGAGTTTTAGCACCCAACCCCACATGCACTGCCATGTGCTTAGTGGGCACGAGGCTCTGACCCAAGTAGTAGTATCAATTTATGGCCTGTTAACAGATCTAAGGAAAATAACCCTTGGTGTGCGTGTCCTATAATCCATGATCCTTCACTGCCAGTCTAACAGGAGTTCACACACAATGATATGAACATTCAGAATCTCCACATTCTATTTTGATATAATAAACAACCTGTGATTCATTGTGTTGCTTATTATGTGAGTTTTCCTGTAGAAATTCTTTTCACTTTTGGCAGCACAAAGATTTGTGTAGTCTTCAGGTTATGACAGTTATGTATCAGGATTTCTCTCCTGTGTTTTATCTTGTTCTAATGGTATGAATTGTATTTCTGAATAATTTATTCTTGAGGGTTCTTGGCCAGTCTTGTGCTCCTCCGTGAATACTCAGAAAGCTAAGAATATTGATTACCTATGGCTGCATTTTAAATAACTAATACAGCTTTCATTTACAGGAAAGTATGAGACAGTCCCAGAATTAAATGGAAAAGAAAATGAGTGTTGTGCATAACATCTGATGAAGTATACAACACCCCTTCTAATGTCTTTGCTTCTCCCTAGATGGTCAATGGGATCTCAGCAACTATCACCTGATGGACCTGGGTCACACCCACCATTCCATCCGCTGCATGGCTGTTGTGTATGATAGAGTCTGGTGTGGCTATAAGAACAAAGTCCATGTCATCCAGCCCAAGACAATGCAGATTGAGGTGAGGAGGCTGTGTGTGCATATGTGTTTGTGCGTGCGCACGCATGTGCATATGTGAAAGTGAGAGTAAAGATAAGTTGCTGGCTCCCGGTGTATTTGTTTTTCTAGCTGCTCTTCTGCAGGGAAGTGAGGGAATGCAGAGCCTTTGTATCCTCGTTGCTGATCCATGTTGGTAGGGGAAGAACTGTAACAGGAGGTCACGTTACTCTGGAAATCTGCCAGAATAGCACTCCTGACACACTCCCTCATTCCTCCCTGAATGGAATCTTCAGATCACATCTCAGTTTAGCACTTCCTCTCATTTAACTGATGAGGCTGGACTGGGCATCTGTACCCGGCCCTAGTGTGTATCACTTGGTAGGAAGTCAGACTCGTGCTTGGCCGCAGGCAGTATATAACTGCAAAATAGACAGGTGTGGGCAGCAAGCTGTGGGGGTTCCACTTATTGAAGAGCAAGAAGCTAGTTTAAAACCCATCTTGTTGAAATTGTGATTCGTTGTAATGTAACAGTGTAACAGGAGTAACAATGCCTGTAGGATGCAACTGCTATAAAAGGGGGACGAATACAAACAGTAAATCCACAACCAGTAAATTCACCTCACTCACCACCAGCAAGATCCTCATCCTTGTGCTTTTAAAAACTTGACTGAGAAGTGCTGGGAGATTCCTGTTGCATTGTTTGCAAAGTACCCAGAATAAGGCAAAATGGTTTCATTTCATTTCACTCTTTGGTATGAGCCATTTCATTAATGTCCTAGTTCCAAAGCAGTCTATTAGAATATCTAAGATTGTAACAATTCTCTCTAGGGAGAGGAAACCAGAGGAACAGGCTGGCCAATCACACAGTTGATCTGAGGAGCTTCTGCATACTGTAGTGGAGGTTTCAGAGCTATCTCCTTAGTTTATGCCTCTGCCCCAGGAGTCTTGAAAGCCAACAAGTGCCCCCAGCCCAGGTATGAACTCACGCTGCTCCCCCTATGTGGCCTTTCAGAAATCCTTCGATGCCCACCCACGCCGGGAGAGTCAGGTCCGGCAGCTGGCATGGATTGGAGATGGGGTGTGGGTTTCCATCCGCTTGGACTCCACACTGAGGCTGTATCATGCCCACACCCATCAGCACCTCCAGGATGTGGACATAGAGCCTTATGTCAGCAAGATGCTAGGTGAGAAGGCAGTGCCAGTCAGGAAACGGCCTGTTTGTTATTCTTGTGGGCATGGAGCATCAGTGTTGTTAGGCAGCATTGCTCCAAGTGATACTGTCTTCACTGATTCTGCAATTCTCATTCATGCTTGGTAGGCACTGGAAAGCTGGGCTTCTCGTTTGTGCGAATCACAGCCCTGCTTATCGCTGGCAACCGCCTCTGGGTTGGGACAGGGAATGGTGTCGTCATCTCCATCCCACTGACTGAGAGTAGGTGATGTTCATCAGACATTCTTCTGTGTTTTCTTGATGTTCGCAACGCCTTTATTTGCTAATTGCGCTAGGAAGGAGTGGCTCTGGCAGACTAATGTATCTCCACCATGATCCTGTGCATTTTGGTGCCACAACTGGAATTCTGGTCACAGCAGTGTTCAGGGAGAAGGGAGGGAGACTGGCAATGAAGATAGCTTAGTTTGGTTTTGCACCATGTTACAGAAATGCATGCCTCAGTCTAGAGCATTCTAGGACATCATTATGGACAGTTCAGTGAAGATCTCATCTCAGTGTGCTGCTGCAGTTAAAAAAGCTAACAAGATGTTAGAATGCATAAGGCTGTTGAATAATGCAGAAAAATGTACAATGCCATTATATAAATTGGTGGGACATCCTCCTCTAGAATATTTTGTGCATTACTGATCATCCCATCTCAAAATGGATATTACAGAATTAGAGAGGGTTCAGAGATGGGCGACAGGAATGATAAAGAATGGCATGATGAATAATATGGAGGATATTATAATACTGTGTTCTAGAGTGGCTTGGTTTGTGGATTAATCTTTCTAATGAGGTAACCTCCATTCAGCTTGGAAGGACTGAGAGAAATAGGCTAACGCCATAGAATAAGGGAAAGTCTGAAATGTTCTGCAGTGTTCACATGTAGTGATGTTGTTTGAGGTTCCTCATTTTGCCTAATCTCACTGGGAAGCCCTGGATCTAGTTTGACACCATCCTAGTTATGGAATTAAGAATTCACTACAAGTTAATTTGCCCCATGTAAAGATCAAATGGACATTTTGTTGCTGGCCCTCACAGTCCAGTTGAAGCTGTTTTCTCCTGTGAGGAGCAGATGGCTCCATCTATACACAGGCTGCTGTTGAGCACATAGGCGCCGACTCCATGGGTGTTCAGGGGCTGGAGTACCCACTAGGAAAAATTGGTGGGTGCTCTGCACCCACCAGCAGCCAAGTTCGAGCACACACCGGCACCAGCAGAAGCTGGTGCCTATAGTTGAGCATGACTTTAATGTGGCTGGCAACTGTTGACTGATTCTGAAAACATTTCATGATGCTGTAGATAGCTGAACTCCCACTACAGCATCTCCCAAGGCTGAGGATGCAGAAAGTTCATTACATCAAATCAGAGACTTAGTCCAGTAAAAATCAGTATCTTAAGCCAACTCTATCCAGTAAAATGAGGAGACCCAGCAAGTGCCAACAGACAAAACTCTAGATCTGGGGGTGAAGGGGCACTAGTTTAAACATTCAGTAATTCTACCCTTTGCCTGCCAATCCACATCTAACTCACTTTCCATTGTGGAAAGTTTTCTCCTAAGTGGACTTGATCATACTGGAATTTGCAGTCAGAATAGCAGGGCTCCCTCTTCTTCCCATGGTACTGGCAGATAAAGGAATGCTAAATAGAGCATGTCTGTTTGTTTTAT
Organism: Dermochelys coriacea; assembly: GCF_009764565.3. NCBI lineage: Eukaryota > Metazoa > Chordata > Testudines > Dermochelyidae > Dermochelys > Dermochelys coriacea. The sequence continues at coordinate 39,001,895 of NC_050077.1, forward strand.
AGAAGGAGCAGCAAATCCACTGTAGTCCTACTGGACTGGAATTGTCCACTCCTGCTGCTATTGACACCAATAGCACTGACACTAGTCGTCAATGAATTAGTCATTAAATCCAACTCTCTGTGATCGTAACCTCCGAATCCCAGTTCTGAGCCCATATCGTAAGGCCTGTCCCTTGGGGATGCTGTCATAACTGTGAGTTCAAGTCAATTCACATTGTAAGCAAATTCCACTAGTCTCTGATACTTGTGTAGAAATGTGATTTTTGAAAATGCAGTAAGATTTCACTATGAAGCTGAATTTTTCTCTCCCCTTCCTGATGCTGCAGTGTGTTCTTTTTAGTTAAGAAAGAGGAAAGCAAGAGCAGTGTTTTCTTACAAAGCAACTCTGAATTGATAGCATCCATTGGTGCCTTCTGTAGATTTAAAAGTTTATGTTTCTCCTTCCTGCAGTTTCTCCCAATAATTGACTTTTTATTCTCTTCTCATCTACCTGTTTGTTCCCATGTCCCTCTGTTTTTCCACTTCTTGCCTGTGCCTAGCCGTAGTCCTCCACCGAGGCCAACTCCTTGGGCTCCGGGGTAAGTCCAACACCACCTACCTTCCTTCTAGATTTCAGATGTCATTCCTTGTCTACCCATCGACCTTTCCAGTCATTTTCTCATCCCTTTGTTCATCCATTTATCTGTTCACCTCTCTCATTTTAAGTTGCAGTCACTGAGAAAAGACCAGAGATAATATAAATTGCCTCATTCCCCTTGGGCTGAGAACATTTGAACTCTTCTTGGCAGCCATCCCATTTGTTTTATTGTGAAATTGAGTACTTTAATCTCTCCAATTAGTTTCATTGTTGGGTGGCTCAGATTAACCAAACTGTTCACTTTGTAACCCTAGCAGTAGGGATCTGCTTAGCCAGATGTTCCCAGGCAGACAAGGATAGACTGTCCACTCAGTCTTGCAAGATTTTCTCTGAGCGCCTTCATTTTCCAAAACAATTATGGCCTTTGCCACTGTGGGACGTCATATCCAGAAATAATTGAGCAGGACTTTTAAAAGCATTAAAAATCATTTGAATGTATGCAAGTTAAGCCAGTGATCTTGAAAAGTTCATGATTCAAGGCTTAAGATGACCATCTGCAGGGGTCAGGAAGGAATCTTTTTCTCCCAGAAGCATAGCACAATTACCCAGGATCACTCTTCCTTTTGAAGCATTAGATACTGGCCATTGCTAGAGACAGAATATTGGGCTAGAAGAATTAATTGCCTGATATGACTGGTCCTATGTAACAATTAAATGATGCCAGCCAGTGTTCCCTCTAATTTTTTATGCCCATGTGCGGAATAAGGACTCTTCCCCCTCCCACCCCCCCAGCTCTCTTGCCGCAGCAGCTTGGGTGTAGAGGCACCTCTCCCCAGCTGCAGCAGCTCCGGCAGGCCTGGGCCAGGCCGAGGGAGGGGCTCAGGTCCGTGTTGGGGCTGGAGGAGGGGTGCCTCTATCCTGGCCGCGGCAGGTTCAGGGCAGGTCCATGCTGGGGTCATCGGGGAGGGGCACCTCTCCCCGCAGAGGCAGCTCTGCACTGGGGCTTATTGGGAGGGGCGCTTCTTCCCGCCGTGACAGGTCTGCGCTGGGGCCAGTGGGATGGGGCTCCTCTCCCACTGTGGCCCTGAGCCCCTGCGTGGAGCTTAATAGGCGGCCATGGAGCTTAGAGGGAACTTAGATGCCAGCCAATTGTACCTGCTCATAGCAAACCAAATCACAAAGATGCAGAAAGCCCTTACTGTTATGGTCTCTCTTTTTGACCAGCATTCATTCTTCCCTCCTGATATATTTGAGCCTGCTAGCTGTTCATCTCCTCTGATTTCAGGATTATTTCTGCATCATTTAATAACTGAAATAGAACTCAGCCCAAAATATATAACTCTATTGAAACAATAGGTCCTTGTGGTAGCAGGATTGAAATAGCAACCACCTTATGATAGAATCATAGGACAGTAAGGGACCTTGAGAGGTCATTTAGTCCAGTCCCCTGCACTCATGGTAGGACTAAGTATTATGTTTTAGTTCTTCCAAGTGACTGATCACAAATGGAAACTTTGGATTCACTACAGTGTCCCTCTTAAGATTAAACTAGCTTGGGTCATAAAGGGTAACAAGAAAACATTTTACAAATACATTAGAAGCAAGAGGAAGACAAGGACAGGGTAGGCCCATTACTTAATGATGAGGAACATACAATAACAGAAAATGCAGCAAAGTCTGAAGTGTTAAATGCCTTTTTTGTTTCAGCTTTCACCAAATAGGTTAGCAGTGATTGGACGACTAACATAGTGAACATCAGTGTAAATGGGTTAAGATCTGAGGCTACAATAGGGAAATAACAAGTTAATAATTACTTGGACAACTTAGATGTCTTCAAATCAGCAGGGGCTGATGAAATACTTCCTAGAATACTTAAAGGACTGTCTGAAGAGAACTCTGAGCCATTAGCAATTATCTTTGAGAACTCATGGAGGACTGGACAGATCCCAGAGGACTAGAAAAGTGCAAATATAGTACCTGTCTATAAAAAGGGACTAAGGACAACCCAGAGAATTATAGACCTGCCAGCTTTACTTTTGTACCGAGAAAGATAATGGAGCAAATAATCAAACAATCAATTTGTAAGCATCTAGAAGGTAATAAGGCGATAAGTAAGAGTCAACATGGATTTGTCAAGAACACATCATGTCAAACCAACCTGATAACCTTCTTTAACAGGCTTAAAGCCTTGTGGATGGGGAAAGCAGTAGATGTGATATATCTTGACTTGAATAAATCTTTTGACACTGTCTCACATGACCTGTCTCATAGGGAAATATAGCCTAGATGAACTGCTATAAGGTGGGTGCACAACTGGTTGGAAAATGGTACTCTGTACATTGAGAGTAGTTATCAATGGTTCACGGTCAAGCTGGAAGGGCATATTGAGTGGTGTCCCGCAGGGATCTGTCCTGTCCAGTTCTATTCAATATCTTCATAAATGATTTGCATAATGGCATAGAGAGTACACTTACAAGGTTTGTGGATGATAACAAGCTGGGAGTGGTTGCAAGTATACAAGATTAGAAATGAAAGTGATTTTGACAAACTGGAAAAATGGTCTGAAATAAACAGAATGAAATTCAGTAAGGACAAATGCAAAGTACTCCACATATAAAATGGTAAATGACTGTCTAGGAAGGAGAACTGCAGAAAGGGATCTGGGGGTCATAGTGGATCACAAATGAAATATGAGTCAACAGTGTAACACAAAAAAAGCAAACATCATTCTGGGATGTATTAGCAGGACACAAGAAGTCAGTCTTCTGCTCTACTCCGCACTGATAAGGCCTCAGCTGGAGTATTTTGTCCTGTTCTGGGCACCATATTTCAGGAAAGATGTGAACAAATTGGAGAAAGACCAAAGGAGGGCAACAAAATTGATTAAAGGTTTAGAAAACATGACCTGTGAGGAAAGATTGAAAAAACTTGGTTTGTTTAGTTTGGAGAAGAGAAGACTGGGGGGAGGGATATGAGAACAATCTTCAAGCACAGAAAATGTTGTTACAAAGAGAAGGGTGATAGATTGTTCTCTTTAACCACTGACAACAGGACAAGAAGCAATGGGCTCAAATTGCAGAAAGGGTGTGTAACTGTGCCTCCGTGGGTCACAACTGAGAATACCAAATTCAGGACAAACTGCTGTCACCCCAAAACTGGTGGTTATTCTCCCATAGGATATACCAAACCAGCAACAAATGTAAACTTCTGTTTCATCACACTGGCTAACAAGAAGTCAGAAAAGCAGTCTCCTTAGGCATGCCAATCCTTATATCACCACCAAAAACACTAGACTTAATGATGAGTGGTTATTTAAAAGAAATTTAATCAAACAAAAAGGTTCTTCTGATCCCAAAGGACCAGCCACATACCCAGGTGAACATACAACAGAGATCTTACCCAATAATCACGCTGTTGCCAATCCTTTAGTAACTAAAATCTAAAGGTTTATTTATAAAAAGAAAGAAAGGTGTCACAGAGTCACTGGGCGATGCTCTGGAACTGCTCTGTTTGAGACCAGTCAGGACTCTGGGGAAGCCGCCTCCTCTCTCTGAGCACACTGTCACCAGGCCAAGAAGCTTACACAGATTCATCTTTCCTGGGTCTGACCTCAGAGCAGTCAGCATCCCTTTCCACACCGTGCGTTTTCTGCAGTGAGTCCGCCCATGCAGGGCTCCTGGGGAAGCCAGAGGGCCCTACACTCCAACTCTGCAGTCAGATGTGACTCTCAGCCAGAGAAAACAGAAGGTTTATTAGTCAACAGGAACACAGCGTAGAACAAAAAAGAACAGGAGTACTTGTGGCACCTTAGAGACTAACAAATTTACTTGAGCATCAGCTTTCGTGAGCTACAGCTCACTTCATCGGATGCATTCGGTGGCATAGAACAGAACTTATTATCACAGAAATCAGTGACTTTCAGCCAAGTCTATCTTGGGGGAATCCTGGGCCAGATGCCCTGCACTCCCCCTTCCAGTCCCCCACAGCAGACTGCCCAGCTTCCAGTGACCCGACCCCCGACATGCCCGTTGCTCCTCCTCCTAGTCTGTCCTGCTTCCCAGGCAAAAGGTGTCACCTGGTCGCATCCCCCTCTTGGTTTGGTCATTGCCTATGTGCAGACAGCTGAGCAGCCTAACCTGCCCCGAGGGCCTCAGCGAAAATCACAAACCCAATTCCCATCACCTAAGCATTGGTGCAGTACACAGGGAAACTGAGGCATGCGCAATATTAGTATGGGACAGTAAGACTCACATGCAACATAAAATGAATAAACCCCACTTTGTCACAAAAGGTGAGAGTTAAAATTGGTTAAAGGAATCAAATATATACAATAATTGCAAAGTTCTTGGATCAGGCTTGTAGCAGTGATGGAATAAACTGCAGGCTTGTTAAGTCTCTGGTTGCTTCCAAGTCATTGGAAGGTCCCCAGTCCCTTAATTAGAATGCTCCCATTAAGTTCATAGTCCAGAGGTTTGAACAGGAAAGGGGCAAAATGGAGATGCTTCCAGGGCCTTTTATAGCTTCTTCCAATTGAAGGGAAACCCATTGTTCTCACTGTGGAAAATTATAGGTAACAAGATGGTGTTTTGGAGTCACATGGGCAAGTCACATGTCCATGCATTCTTTGCTTAGTCACAGCAGAAGCCATTACCTATACTCCAGATAGAACATTCACAGGAAAGTCCATTAAATCTAGATAGGCATCTTCCATGGTCCATTGTGAGTTAAGTCCCCCTGGATGAGCCATTTAACTCAAATAGTCCATCACAAGGTGCTGGCTAAACACCTTGTTGAAGTTTCCACATGAGCAAAGATTTGAAATACAGGTACATAGTTCATATTTATAACTTCAGATACAAAAATTATACATGCATACACAGCATAATCATCTTCAGCAAATCATACCCTTTCTGTTGACACCTTATTTGATACACTTTGTATAACATTTGTTGCAATTATATAACAGTCATAGCAACAATGATCTACAAGGTCATATTTTAATCAGATAACATCACAGGAAGATTTAGATTACACATTAGGAAAAACTTACTAACTGTCAGGGTGGTTAAGCACTGGAATAATTTGCCTAGGGAGGTTGTGGAGTCTCTATCATTGGAGATGTTAGACAAAGAGCAGGTTAGACAAATGCCTATTGGAATGCTCTAGATAATACTTAGTCCTGTATCAGTGCAGGGAACTGGACTAGATAACATACTGAGGTCCCTTCCGGTCCTGTATTTCTAAAATTTCTACTGGCCTGGGTGTGCGTGCGGGGGAAGGAGTCTCCCTTCTTGAGTAACGACTTCTAGTCTGTTTTCACTGGTGAAAGGAGGAGTTCATTTCTTCAGAGCCTGATCCTCCAAGGTGTTGAGCATCCTTAGCTCTCATTGAAGTCCATGCGAGCCAAGGATGGTCAGAATCTCTGAGGAGTTCTTGAGTGGCCAGATGGTTGAACTCAAGGTATGAGGGCTTAGGCTGGTGGCAGAATTCTCCTCGGATTAGGAAAGGAACTCTGCTCCATTTGACTCAACAAGCCCAAATGCTATTGGGATTGAGAGTGCCTTCCCTAATGTATTGCCAGCCTGAGCACTGACAGATTAGCATGAGTCCTTGATTTGACTTTCAAACTGAGCAACTTCACCAACCTGGGAAACAGCCACTACTTTCCAGGTGCATGAAGGCCAAGAATCCTAACCCTTTCATCAGCAAACTGTGCCCATCTACGTACCATGACTGGTCACTTGGGCAGAAGGCTGATGCTCTGACTCTGCAGACACTGACTCAGCCAGCCTGAGTTCAGAAGAATGGATATTGTAGCTCTAGAAGGCCTTTACTGAGATGCCCTGGACATCCTTACTCCAGCATGTGTAGGGCTGGGATTACTCTTCCAACCAACCCCCAGAGAGGAGCATTTCCCTATTACCCGTTTTATAAGAAGCACAGTTTATTAGCAAGAGTGGATATGACTGTGCCTCTTTGCCAGTAGAGAGAGAGGGCCTTGATAATCTAGTAGGGTCTCCTCCATGATGCACAAATGATGGCATTAAACAGGACCTTTAATGGGCATCTGCACTTTTAAAGCTTTTCCTACGTGACTCATGGTTTGTGTTTTTCTTACATACTTCTCACTCTGACTGATGGTCCATAAATGGGAACAAAGCTACTACTTGGGGTTTTTCTCCTCCCTGTCTTCAGCCAATAAGACCTCCCCAACATCAGGAGAGGGGAATCGCCCTGGCGGAATCATTCACGTGTACGGTGATGACAGCAGTGACAAATCTGCCAGCAGTTTCATCCCCTACTGCTCCATGGCTCAGGCACAGCTCTGTTTCCATGGCCACCGTGATGCAGTCAAGTTCTTTGTCTCTGTTCCTGGTAAGGTGACCAAGGCACCTCCTCATGAGGATTCTTGCGTTTACATTCTTCTATTTGGCCATCTTATCCCCTAAGACATCTGTGGGCTTTGCCACTGCAGGGGAGACTGAGCTGCGCACTATAGAATGCTATGGATGACACTGCACCTTTTGTAGCTCTGTAGGGATCAGTTACCCCTTTTAAGGTCCTTTGGTTTTTGTGTCTGAGTTTGAATAAAATCCAGTTTTGCAGCAGCGGGGACTGGATTGGCAGAGCAATCACCTAAATTTGTATCCTTTATCTGAGCATTCTGGGAATGTGGCAGAGGTGCTGACAGGAGACCCTGTGCTCTTTCAGGTAACGTTCTCGCAACCCTGAATGGGAGTGTGTTAGACAGCCCTTCTGAGAACCCCAGCACAGCAGCCACTGAGACCGAGGGGCAGAAGCTGAAAAATGTTCTGGTGCTGAGTGGAGGAGAAGGGTACATTGATTTCCGGATCGGTGAGCTCCTACTTTTGGGAAGGGGTGAGGTGGGAAGGGTTGTGGGTAAAACATGGACCAATGGGATTTGAGATGAAACTGTGTTGCTACATAGTGAGTTCAGAAAATGATTTCCACTTGTCATGTCTCCTGCTTTAGAGGAAGCACTTTGGCATTTTCCTCTACTGTTACCCACCCTTTTCCAGGACACGTGGTTGGCTTGACCCCATCTGTCCCAACTGGCTGTCTCTACCCCTGTCACCCAGATCAATCTCCATAGACAGTCATCAGAAAAATACTACAGCATTTTCTACTAACAGCCCAAGTGCTGCAGCCTTTGAACTGTTGTGTTTTGGATCATTCCTGTTGTTGTAAGGATGGGCTCCTCCAGGAGAATGGGGGAACTGGTCAGTACATGAAATCAGAGATATTGGAGGGCCATGTTTTTGTCTCTTTATGAAGATCTATTTTTTCCCCTCCTAACCAGTCTTTCTTGTACAAGTGTCCCATCATTACAACTGTCCTCGGGCTGTGAAAGAAGAGCTCAGTTAATGCTGCCCATGATCTTTGCTGAGTAACATGAGCCTTTTGTGAGGGGCAGTAATGCTTTGGATCTCCCTTCCCGCTCATCTTTACTGTTTATATTCTCTCTGCAGGGGATGGAGAAGATGATGAGACAGAGGAGAATGCTGAAGATACTGCCCAAGTGAAGCCAGTGCTTTCTAAGGCTGAGAGGAGCCATATTATCGTCTGGCAAGTCTCATACATCCCTGAATGAGATTCTCTCCTTTCCTGCCAACATATCTCTCCCTCCTCCCATCTGAATGCCAAGATATACATACAGAACGCCTGCATTACACCAACTGCTGGAAACTGAACCCCAGACAACTGCAACAGCTCCTGCATCGGATGGTGACCCCCATTCTAACCTCTGAACTTGTAGCTTTCATTTTGGGCCCGTGTGCTTTGAGTGGTTGGATTACTGTTCTCCTTCTGAAGCTGATGTCTACAAGGGGGGAAAAAAGGTAGAGAATCTTCAGAGTGAAGCCCAGAGTTGGGTATTGTGCAAATAACTCGCTCCAAGAAGCATGAGACAGAAGCCTGTCTTGGAAGGTTTAGCTCAAGTTGTCAGGAAGGTTGCCTCACTGCCACCTGCATGAGAAGCAGTGCATCACCCTCATGTCCTCCAATGAAATGAGGCTAATGAATCACAACAGCCCAAAGAAAATCTTTGTCCAGTTCACCAGGTGGAATTCTCATCCCATCTCTGCATAGATTGTCCCAAGCATTGAATCTTATCCCAGGATCTGAGAGCAGGCAGCACCAGGTTAAACCAGAAGTCTGCAGAGAGGAGAGAATAGAGGTTCCAGGAAGCACTTCAGCTATTTGGCTATAGAGGGCCAACAGTCTCATGAAAAGGGGTAGAGTGTGGAATGCATGCTAAAAACAGAAAGCCCTCCCTACTCTGCTATTTTTTGGCCAGTTGGTAACATTAAGTAGTGCTGAGTGAGCGTGAAATCAGGGAGGACTGTTTTCTTGGTAGAGTCAGAGGCAAAAAAGGTGTTTGATGTCAAGCCAGAGAGTGCTTGGACACTGCTGCCATGAAAGTTTGCTGGGATCTGGTTGATTAGCAGAAGAAAGAGCCAGTACTATTTTGTTCATGTGGTATTTTTGGAAGGGGAGGTAAAAAATGCTTTGTTTCATTATTTTTACAAGCCTTAAAAATTTCAAGAGACAAGCTGTTGTTTAGTGATAGTTGGTTTTAAAGAGTAGCCAGTGACATGGCTTCTGTGTTAACCCAGCAAGGTTTTATTGACTCATGAAGATGCATTCCCATCCTGGTGCTGATTTTCTGCAGGGAGAAATGCTCTGCTCTCTAAACAGAAGAGTGCTGGGGAAAAGAAAAGGCAGGATGTTGATTTTGTCTCACTTTCTCCCAATACATAACAGCAACCCAGTGAGAATGCAAGTTCAGGTGTGTGTATCCTAAGCCATGGCACTCAGATAGGAGGTGCTTTGGGGTTAGCACATCGCTACAACGGGATTTGTGTTTCATGGTTGCTCTCCTGCAGTTAAATCAGTCTATAAAGAGCTGGAAAGGGGATCTTAGCTCAATCCTATGCACATATCTCAAGTTTTTTTACCTCACTCCTGCTTCTGACCCATTGGTTAAAAGCCCTGATACCACAGTTTGCCTCCTGGCTCCTCACTGTTCTGGCCTTTTAAATCCTTGAGCACATGTGCACTGCCTCACTTGCTGGTTTCCTGGCTCAGTCAGTGTCTTTGTACTCTAGGATCCCAGATGACCTAGTGTACCCATGTCTAGCTGCAGAACTTATCTCCCCCATTACTGTAATATCTGAGTGCCTCACAATGTGTAATGGATTTATCCCTCACATCAACCCTGTGAGGGAGGGAAGGGTTTTGCAGGTAGGGATCTGAAGAACAGAAAGACTGACTTGCTCAAGGTCACACAGGAAGTCTGTGGCTGTGTTGGTCTCCTGAATCCCTAGCTAGTGTCAACTCCCCTGGGTGGATGCTGCTGGTATGAACTAAAGGGTTCCTAGTTGCATTAATATAGTCCTGTTTGAGGACTATTCGTTAATGTTTTTACGTCACGACTGCAGCATCCACACTGGAGAGTTACTGCACTGCTATTGATACCCCCATAGTCCAAAATGCAGGGCAGTGAAGACAGATCCCTACTTTCTCTTTAGCAGTAGCAATGCTGCTATTGCTTTCAGGGTTTGGATTTTGCATGCACAGCTGAGAGATAAATAATAGCCACACATTAGAGTGCTGGGAAGGCAACAGCACATATCTAGAGAACAGAGGCCCCAACAGCCTATTTAGAGGGAGACAGGCTTGGCAGTGCATTCATTGGCTACAATCAGTGTTATATTACATAGGTGCTCGTACTACTCTCTGAAGACAGAGGTCAGGAGAGGATTTGAATCAAGTCCTCCAGCTGTGTACCTCTGTAAAGGGATTCCAGAGAGGCCTGTTTGACCGTGTGACATTTCTGAATGAGTCAGGCTTTCATTCTGCTGTGGCATATTCCAGAATTGCTTTCTGGTAGGATAAGTCACTTAAGGCTTTAGACAGCAAATAATTCACAACTTTTGTTAATTAGTGTAAATTAAATTTCAGTATTTGAGCTGATTTTTAAAAAAATGTAATTGACGCCAATTATTTAGTTTAATGAAATATACCATGTGATAATTATGAAACATGGTGTGAGATTTTTACCTGTTAACAGTTTATGTTCTATATCTGTTTTATCAAAGTGAGAGTACTTGGGCCTCTGTCTCCCACTGAAATTTCATGGCTACTTAAGAAAATAGGTTCCAGACCTCCTTATCTCAGCAGGTTCATTTGCAGTTTGAAGCAGATTTTCTTTCAAGAGAAGCACACTTTCAAAAAGGGGCCAGTGACAGCTAAGTGAAGAGCCACTGCTGTCATGTTCCTATCATCCTCATTTGGTGCCTACAGAGCAGCAAGGTGAAAGCTGATTGGCTTAAATACACTTCCCTATCATATCTCCACTGTGATGTATGTAAATCCTTGTATGTTATAAAAGGATTTTAAAAAGTGTCTTAAGGCCTGTAAAATCCGCTGTTTGGTCTGAAGATGGCATTCTGTAAAGAGACTGCTGTATGAATACTTTCCCATGCTTTGTCCCTTATGCTATCAAACAAGTGAACCATATCTGTTCTATATGTAATAAATGTGTTAACATCAGCAATGGAAACGTGTATTCATTGCGTGTACAGACACTGGGATTTCTGATCAGTCTGTGACAATGGGTTGATTATTGTAATGGTTGCTCAGGTAGTATCTCAAATTCTCAAACTTTAACATTATACTGCATGTCATTCAATGAGTCAGATTGCAGGATACTAGTTTTGCAATCCCCACAACTTCAGAGTTGGTGCTCTGCAGCAGTAGCTTCCTAGCAATTTTCATAAGTGCTGTGCCAAAGGTGTGGAACACGCAGCTGTTATGGTGCAAGTGTCAGCACATAGAATGATTCAAACCACAAACATTGTCATGAGGAGACACAGTGGCAGAGGGGGCTGACACTTAACAATTGTTAACTTTAAATGGACTACATGTTAATGGAATTCTCTTTCCATATGGGAAGAGTCTTGGCAAAAATCAACTGTCTATGCAGGCACTCCTCCATGAAGCTGGGTGCATCATGCTTGCTTGTTCAGTTGTTTGAAAAGACACTTACTTGTCTAAGTTAATAGCTCCATTCTGAAATTGGAGGGACTTGGGTGCCCTAATGGAGAAAAAGGCAATAAAATAGGAAACTAGATAAAAGTCCTGTGAACAAGGCTATGAATACATGATTTGCCAACTATACAGTATCAGCCATTAAAATTAATGGTAACAAATGCTCCCTTGTAATTAGCCTGCTAAATGACTTGTGTCTTTACAAATGGTAGCTACTTCATTATAAGCAGTGTCTTGGGTCTTGTGACAAAATGGCCAATGTTGGTATGGTGGATCCTGGGCTTTTCTTGGCCGGGTGGGGGCTGGGATGCCATCCCTTGCTCCTGCTCTTGGGGCACCGAGGGCCCTGCTAGTGGCCTGGGAAGGTGGTAGAGGAGGGAAGCAGGGAAGGGGTCTGGGTTTGCACCTCACTCTGAGTCCTAGCCCCTCTCAACCCCTAGAATCATAGAATATCAGGGTTGGAAGGGACCCCAGAAGGTCATCTAGTCCAACCCCCACAAACCCCTGCGGGTTTCTTACCCTCTTCCCCCTTGGGTAGGCTTCCCCCCCCCCTCCATTTCTCTGGTCTTTCAATTCTTAACAACACACTTCCAAACTCCAGTCCTCTCTCCTTCTTGCTCCATACTGTCTACCTGAAGCAGGGGGGTTTTATTAGGTTCCTGACAGGGCCTTCATTAGCCTCGGGCTTCTATATCTCCCCTCTATCAGTCTCCCACTTCTCCCTGGCTCTGCTGTATCACAGTCTCTAGAGCATCAAAGCAAAATACCAACTGCCAGCACATTTCAGTGTCACGGTAATGGTCTTCACTTGGGGTCTGGTTGGGGAGGATGGCCTAGTGGTCATGGCCACAACCCCTGAGTGCCAAGGAGATTGGGGGGAGGGGAGACCGGGCTCTCCCACTCCACCAGGCTCCCACCCAGGGCCCTTTAGGCTACCAGTAGTCTGGCAACCAAGGCTGCCCTCCCCGGGGCCTCTTCCTCTCGTTCCCACCCTGCAGTCAGCTTAGTCCAAGGCTTTCCTCTGGTGGGGAAGTCCAAATCAAAATAAATCAGAGGGGGTTTCCAAGGTCCACAGGATCCTTCTCTCTCTGGTTGTCTCTGAGGTGGATCCTCCCTTCCCTTAGGGACGGTCCCTTTGAGCAGCTGTGTCAGAGTCGGTTAGGCTTCCCTCTGCTCTGTGCTGCTGTAGGTCTGTTCACCTGCAGCTCTGCCCCCAATGAGCTAATTGCCTGCCTTTTAATTCCTCCAGCAGCTGGAGCATTTGCTGGAGGTGTGGCAAGTTGTGGATGGCTGAGCCCAAAATAATCCCTTAACCCCTTGTTCCCAGTGTGGGGTTTGTACACCCCATCACATGAAAGAAAATGTAAGACACTCAGCACATGGAGCTTTAAGATTGAGTTAAGTATAACAATCAAATCAGTTCCCTGAACTCCCCCATTCTGAGCTTAACCCCACATCACCCCAGCAGTCTGAATAAGCTCCCAAGCCAGCAACAGTCCTCCCAGTTGTGTACAGCTTTGTCCCCGTGGTGAAATAACTAAAGAAAGGACAGGATGTTTTCAAATTTTATTACAAAAAAAGCAAATGGACAACCATTATAAAAGCCAGTTATATATTTATAGATGTAAACAATGAGAGCTGCAGCTGAAGGGGCTGGAGATAAGCAGCATGCTTTAACCCAGCAGCATAGTGCCATATAGGTGCCGTGGAAAGGATCTTTGTTTACCAGCCAGTGCTTCAAAACAGCTTTCAGAGTAGCAGCCATGTTAGTCTGTATTCGCAAAAATAAAAGGAGTACTTGTGGCACCTTAGAGACTAACAAATTTATTTGAGCATAAGCTTTCATGAGCTACAGCTCACTTCATCCAATGAAGTGAGCTGTAGCTCACGAAAACAGCTTTGTTTATCTTAAAATGGTCATTGGTAATATGCCCTCACACAACCCCTTTGCACTGGCATTGCAGTCAACATGCCAGCTAGAGAGACTGGCTGAGTTTATTGCCTCCACTCACATGGTGTGGGATGCATTCTCAATAGCTGTGGAACTAACAGCTGACTGAATACACAGGTTTTTATGACTGGAGTAAAACAAATTAAAAGAAACAGCACATCCCATCAACTGGTGTGCTTGCACTCAAAGGGCTGCCAAGCCTGTCTCAAAAGATGAGGCTGTGTTATACACATTTTTCCCAACCCAGACAGCAACAATTTGCACGAGGAAATGAAGGGGTGATTGGCAGTGACTGAAAGATGGTCTGAAACTAGGTCTCAGTCCTAGTTTGCACTACCTGCTGCCTAGCTTAGCAGAATTTTGTGAGGTACTAGCCCCATTGTCAAGTAGTGTTTTCATTTCATTGAGCTCTGAAAGCCAAGGCCAGAATTGGCAAGGAAACAGTCTCACTCCAGGTCTATCCCTCGCATTTTCAAAGCACATTCAAGTCAGTTAAAACAATGGTAGGCAAAGTGAGGCGTATCAAGTTTCTCATCTCCAGTGGCTGCCCTTGTCTTTAACGTGGTGAAGAGGACTGTAGTGGGGTAACTGCCCCACTCCTATCCTAGATGGGGCTTCAGCAGGCCAGGGAGGCGGTGCAGGTGGGTGAGAGAAGACCTGCTAAGGAGCCAATCAGAGGCTGCGTTAGAGACAGCCAATCAGAGGCTGAGTTACAGACACCCAATCAGAGCCAGACTCAGCCATATATAAAGGCTGCCCAGGAAGGGAGTGGGGAGTCTCTCCCTGGTGGTCAAGGGAGGAGCACTAGCTCCTCTGCTGGAAGGTAGCACCTTAGACTGGGGAAGGCCAGAAGGAGCTGGGGAGCTCCGGCCAAGGAAAACCCCAGGCTGCCAGCCTAGGCCAGGCAGGTGCAGAGGGCCGAAGGGGAAGTGGCCCAGGGACAACAGCAGGGCAAGGGGAGAGAAGGAGGGCAGAGAGGCTGCCATTAGAGGGTCCCTGGGTTGGGACCCAGAGTAGCGGGTGGGCCTGGGTCCCCTCCTTCCCCTTGTGCTATGCTGGGCTGAAGAGGAGCGTGGCCCGATCCAGGCTGTGGCTGGGCCCTGCGATAAGGGGCTAGACTTAGAGGCTGCAGCCGGCCACTACAACCGGTGCAGATTGTGGGCTGCTGATAACACCAAACCCCCGGAAGGGGGTGAAACCGGATCAGTGGGCGCTGCCGGAGGGCAGTGTCCTGAAGAGGACGCTGCCGAGCGGGGAGCAACGAGGGTCCCCAAAGCAGCAGAGCAGACGAGGGGCAAGGCACCACATGAAAAAGGTGCTCCATGACTGGACAGAGCTAATTCCCGGAGCAACCAGCGGGAGGCGCCAGCGGTGGTGAGTCCTAACCCCGTCACAAGTGGTGGAGAATGTGGGCATCGACCAGGGCCTGCTAGAAAGACCCCTATGTACAAGATGGAGACGGACAAGCTCCTAAAATGGCTGCTGAAAAACCAGCAGCAACAGGCTGTACAACAGCATCAACAGCAGACACACCTGTTGCAGCAACTGGCGGCGCAGCAGGAACTGCAGGCAGCACAGCAACAAGAATCCCAGCAACAGCGGGTTCAGGAGTTAGCCGCCCAGAAGCAAGCAAGTCAAGATCGACTCTTTCAACAGGTGGCGATCTTGTTGAAAATGGCAGCAAGTCCTCCCCCCAACCCAGCCAGAGGAGGGCCAGGGGCGGGCTGCGGGGGACTACCAGTGCAGCTGACAAAGATGGAGCTGGGGGACGACCCCGAAGCCTTCTTAGTAACTTTTGAATGGATAGCTATGGCTGCTCGGTGGCCCCTCAAGCACTGGGCCACTATTCTCGCCTCTTATTTAACGGGACCTGCGCAGGCCTCTTACCGCAATCTGAACACACAGGAAGCACTGAAATATGAGACAGTTAAGGCCACCATCCTAGACCAGACGGGCATCAGGCCGGAGACGTACTGACCAAGGTTGTGTCGAGAGAAATATCCGCTCGGGGCCAGACCATCGGCTGTAGCCCAGAAGGTCTGTGACCTCTGTTGGAGGTGGCTAGAGCCTGACCGCCATACTAGTTGCCAGGTGGCCGACGCTGTGGCACTGGAGCAGTTCCTCCGAATCCTTCCCACCGGGGGGAAGGAGTGGGTGCAGCGACACTGGCCGAAGACCCTCGCAGAGGCTACGTCCCTTGTTGAAGACTTCATGGCGGCGGAGCCAGAAGAGCAAGCAGGTTTTAAAATAAGGACTTCAGGAGAGGGAGTCCGACCCCCAGAGGGAGCAGTGCATAAGACCAGGGGGGAGGTCCCCGCTTGCCCACACGGCAGTCGGGGTCTCCAACAAACCCCAAGAACCGGAGCCCCTCGGCAGCGTGCCTGTCCCGAGACCAAGAGGACCCGTCTGGGGAATCGAGCCTACCGCAAGGCACCCGACCCTTGGAGGGGAATCACGATAGGCGCTACCAGTGCGGACAAAAGGGGCATTTCAGGAGAGAGTGCCCCTACATGGCACATGTAATTATGGACAGGTCCTGACAGCGGACTGACAAGCCCAGAAGGACGGGCCGGCGAAGATGGTGATCCCGGTGCGAGTGGAGGGAACCCCAACCTTAGCGTTGGTTGACTCGGGGTGCAGCCAGACTGTCATTTGCACAGGCCTGATAGAGGACTCCCTTCCCGCCGGGGCCCCGATACAGTTACAATGTATACATGGGGACATGAAGGAGGTTGTCCAACAAGAGGCACGTTGCTTAGTAGGGGTAGCCCATAGATTAGCATATCCCGTGGTCTTGGGTCGCGACTGGACGGGTTTTGCCGGTTTTATGCGGAGGTGGAGCTGTCAGCCCGGGAAGGGGAAGAGAGCCCGCTATGGGAAGCATGGATTGTTGGGCCAACCCGGGCCACAAGGCCCCTTGGAGGGGACACTGAGAAGGCCCAAAGTAACCAAAGGGAGCCAAACCCTGACCAACGTTCCGACAGGAGAAGAGATGAAGTGGCTGGAGGTTGATGGAGATTTCCTGGAGGAACAGAGAGGGGACTCCAGCCTTAGTCGAGCCTGGGAGCAAGCGGTCAGCCGGGATGGAGAGACCCATCCTCGGCAATATCGGCCCCAAGGCCCCCATTTTGATATCTACAATGACTTACTTTATCGAGTGGCCAGAGCCAGAGATACAAGCTGAGGTGCGCCAATTGTTGGTTCCCCGAAGGTTCCGAAGAGCACTGCTCCACCTGGCCCATGTGGTCCCCTGGGCAGGGAATTTGGGGCGAGAAAAGACATTCCTATGAGTAGCCCAACAGTTTTTCTGTCCCGGCAAATACCAAGAGGTCCGTGATTACTGTGCCTCTTGCCCAGAGTGCCAAAAGACCAGCCCAAAGGGGATACCCAGGGCCCCCTTGGTCCCTCTACCAGTGATTGGCACCCCTTTCAAACGGATTGGCCTCGACCTGGTGGGGCCCCTGGAGAAAAGTAGCTCGGGGCATAGATACATCCTGGTCGTAGTAGACTATGCAACTAGGTATCCAGAGGTAGTACCCTTACGAACAACTATGGCCCCTGTCATCACCACGAGAGATACTGACAGACCAGGGGACTAAGGTAATCTCCAAACTGATGGCATACCTCTGCAGACTATTGAACATCCAGGCTCTTAAGACCTCTTTCTACCATCCCCAGATGGACGGATTGGTAGAACGCTTTAACGGGACCCTGAAGGCAATGTTTCGAAAATTCATGGGGGACGACCCTTGTCAGTGGGACAAGTACTTGCCAGCACTCCTCTTTGCCATACGCGAGGTGCCACAAGCTTCCACCGGGTTCTCCCCATTCAAGCTCCTCTATGGGAGACAACCCCAAGGGATTTTGGACCTCTTGAAAGAAACCTGGGAGGAAACAATAGTAGACTGGGTCAAAGGTTCGGTCCAGTATATCCTCCATTTGAGGGAACAGCTTTGGGAACTAGGCACCCGAGCCAGAGAGAACTTGTTACAAGCAGAACAGAATCAGCAGATCCAGTACCATCAAGGGATGAAGATGAGTAACTTCGAACCGGGGGACCGAGTTCTGCTGTCTGCTGCCCTCCTCCGATTCTAAATTATTAGCCAAATGGCAGCGACCGTTTGAGGTGGTTTGGCAGGTGGGGCCTGTTGATTACGAGATCCGGATGACCGGGCGATGAAGGGACACCCAAATATACCACGTAAACCTGCTGAAGGCGTGGAAGGACCGAGAGGGTTTTATGATTGCCCCATACCCCCCAGAGCCCAAGCTGGGGCCCTTGGCCAGTGAGTACGAGGAGCCGGGCAGGGTAGACATTGGCCGGGAGCTCAACCCTACACAATCAGAACAGATAGGGCAGGTGGTAGCCACATTCCCCACGGTACTCTCCACTCAACCAGGGAAGACGACTGTGATTAGCCACCATATCGCCACTATCCCCGGCCAAAAGGTGAGAGAGAACCACCACCCGCTCCCTAAGAATATGTGGGAGACTGTGCGGAGGGAGTTGGAATCAATGTTAACCCTGCGGGTGGTGGAAGAATCGAGGAGTGACTGGAGAAGTCCCATAGTGCTGGTCCCCAAGCCAGATGGCTCAGTAAGATTTTGCATAGACTTTCACAAAGTGAACGCCGTCTCTCACTTTGCCTACCCTATGCCATGGGTGGACGAGTTACTGGAGAGACTAGGACAGGCAGAATTTATCTCCACCCTGGATTTAACCAAGGGGTATTGGCAGATCGCCCTTATACCTACCTCACAAGCAAAGACAGGCTTTCCTCCGCCATTCGGCCTTTTTCAGTTTACAGTGAGGCCCTTCGGGTTGCATGGTGCCGCGGCTACATTCCAGCGGCTCGTAAACTCCAGGTACTAAGCCCCCACAGTTTATGCGCCGCAGCGTACATTGACGATATTGTCGTTTATAGCTCCAACTGGGGAGACCATATTCAGCACCTAACCAAAGTACTACAAGCCCTGGGAGATGCAGGCCTTACGGCAAATCTGGCCAAATGCCATTTAGGACAGCGGGAGGTGGCTTATTTAGGCTATACGGTAGGGTGAGGGAAATTATGCCCCATGGTAGATAAGGTACGGGCTTTAAGGAACTACCCCACCCCTAAATCCAAAAAACAGGGACAATTCTTAAGATTGGCAGGTATTATTGGCGGTTTGTCCCTAATTTCTTGACACTGGCTGCCCTCTTGACGGACCTAACAAAGAAAACGCAGCCCCAGAAGATCCAATGGACGGAGGACTGCAAGAATGCCTTCCTCGCGCTCCAAGAACAACTGACCAGGGAGCCGGTGTTAACCCAACCTGATTTTTCAAAGCCTTTCATTCTCCAGACGGACACATCTGGAGTAGGCATAGGAGCGGTACTGTCGCAAGAGGTAGTGGGGGAAGACCGCCCCATTTTATACCTCAGCCGGAAGCTCTTTCCATGCGAGATGCACTACTCTACCATAGAATGGGAGACCCTCACAGTTAAGGGGTCAGTTGAAACACTGCGGTACTACTTGCTGGGGAACCACTTCTTCTTAGTGACTGATCACGCCCCCCTCCTCTGGATCAACAGCATGAAAGAAACAAATGACCGAATTATGAGGTGGTATTTGTGCCTCCAGCCCTATTCCTTTCAAGTACTGCACAGGCCAAGTAAGGCCCACGGAAATGCAGACTTTTTCTCCCGAATGGGAGAAAAGAAGGACGAGGAAGGGGACCGGGCAAGGGAAACCCCTACCATCATTCTAAGGGAGAGGGTGCATGACGAGGCGGACAGGCCCCGCACTGGGAAGGAGATGGTCAACTCTTTCCTGCTGGCAGAAGAAGCCACGCCCCTGAGGCTCTGCTGGGCATGCTCCAACAGAGAGTCAAGTACAAAAGCCTACAGAGCTGCTCAGTCAGAGTGGCAACTGAGGAAGGTGGACACCCAGCAGAGGCTCCAACCCAGGAGCAGGGGCAACTCTTACAGAGGAGAGCTGATGGGCCCTGAAGTGGGACTAGAGACTGGAAGCTGTGGGAAGGCCCGGATGCCATAGGGACTGCTACATTGGGAGAACTGGTAGGAAGTGACCCAGGAAAGGGAAGGGAGTGTATCACCCACCACAATGAGGGCAGCATGTTGCAGTAGGATTCCTCGCTGACCCAGGATGGATCACGCCCTCAATGACAGGGTCCTGGGTCGGAGCCCGGTGAAGGAGGCCTGGGCTCCCTTATTGGGAGTCTCTAACCCTCCCCCCCCCGAGAGCGTTATTAAGGGGGAGGGTGTGTAGTGGAGTGGCTACCCCTCTCCTATCCTAGATGGGGCTTCAGCAGGCCAGGGAGGCAGTGCAGGTGGGCGGCCGATCAGAGAAGGCTTGCTAGGGAGCCAGTCAGAGGCTGTGTTGGAGACAGCCAATCAGAGCCAGACTCAGCCATATATAAAGGCTGCCCAGGAAGGAAGTGGGGAGTCTCTCCTTGGTGGTCAAGGGAGGAGGACTGGCTTCTCTGCTGGAAGGTTTGTCCCTAATTTCTTGACACTGGCTGCCCTCTTGACGGACCTAACAAAGAAAACGCAGCCCCAGAAGATCCAATGGACGGAGGACTGCAAGAATGCAGTCTTGGACAAAGCAGTGCTGGGGAAGGCCAGAAGGAGCTGGGGAGCTCTGGCCAAGGAAAACCCCAAGCTGCTGGCCTATGCCAGGCAGGTGCAGAGGGCTGAAGGGGAAGTGGCCCAGGGACAACAGCAGGGCAAGGGGAGAGAAGGAGGGCAGAGAGGCTGCCATTAGAGGGTCCCTGGGTTGGGACCCAGAGTAGCGGGTGGGCCTGGGTCTCCCCCTTCCCCTTGTGCTACACCAGGCTGAAGAGGAGTGTGGCCTGATCTAGGCTGTGGCTGGGCCCTGTGATATGGGGCTAGACTTAGAGGCTGCAGCCGGCCACTACAACCGGTGCAGATTGTAGACTGCTGATAACACCAAACCCCTGGAAGGGGGTGAGATTGGAGCAGTGGGCACTGCCGGAGGGCAGTGTCCTGAAGAGAATGCTGCTGAGCAGGGAGCAACAAGGGTCCCCAAAGCAGCAGAGCAGACAAGGGGCAAGGCACCATGTGAAAAAGGTACTCCATGACTGGACAGAGCTAATTTCCAGAGTAACCAGCGGGAGGCGCCAGTGGTGGTGAGTCCTAACCCCGTCGCAAGGACCTCTTCCAGTTTTCAGTGCTGCAGCTTGAATGCTGTCACTATCTCATCTCAGAATTAAAACACAGAAAGGAAGTGCTGTCAGCTGCCCCTTAGCCAATGGCATGTGGTCTGCAGCCTCCTGCCAGCGCAGCTCTCTGCATGGTAAAGTTTAAGCACCTCTGCCAAAATTAAGCAGGTTACAGCTTTGACTAGGTTTGCCATTGGGTTACTGCTACTGTCCAGCTGCAGCCCTGAAATAGATGGGAATGCAAGATTAAAGGTGACATACAAATAATTTTTATAACATGGGGCTTGTGCCCCTTCTTTACAATGGATAAAAAAGGCTTGAAAGGGATTTGGGTTCACTTTTTTTATTTTTTAAAGATAGTTTTCTGCCTGTGTTTTGCTTTAGAAGAGTCCATTCTGGTGTCCCCTAAATTTGCTAGAAGACCTATCAGATATCCATTTGAAGGCACAGAAGTATTCGGATCTTTAACATTTTCTTTCTCCAAAATGTTATTCATTTGAATTATATAAGTATTAACAAAAATGTTTATGATTCTTAATACAAATCACTATAGTGCTATAATCTAACATATTATGTGCATTAAAAAGTGGCTAATTGATAGAGTTCAAAGTAACTGTTAAAATGGCTGTGTTTCTCATAAGGTCCCACAGGGTCTTGGCCCAATACTAGTCAATATCTGCAGACTGTCCTTCAGATCATTGATAAAATCATTGCTGGTAAAGTTTGCAAGAGACAGGTTGTGAAGAGGTACACAATAAGGGCAGGTCATGTATATAGAATGATCTAGATTGCTTGGTAAACTGGGCTCATTCAATACAGTCACATGCAAGGTGATACATATAGGAACAAAGAATTTAGGGCACAGTAAAATGGGGGACCAAAGGCCACATTTTTAAAGGTATTTAGGCACCTACTGGGATTTTCAAAAGTGCCTACATACCTAACACTTCTGAGAATTAATGCGCTTTTGAAAATCCCAGTAGGTGCCCCTCTTCACCTTTAGACACCCTAACTAGCTTTTAAAATCTGGCCCTGTATCCTGGAAAGCAGTGATTCTGAATTGGAGTCATGGTGCAATGCTGTGGCTAAGAGAGTTCTTGCATTACTAAACTACTCTTACACTTTACAGGGTTCTAAATTAACTGTATCAACCCAAGAAAGGGACCTGGGCACCATAATGGGACAGCTTAGTGAAAACCTCTGCTCAATGAGTAGCTCAACACTACTATAATGCCTTTATATAAATCAGTGGTGCAACCTCAGCTGGAAAACTGTGTGCAGTACTGGTCACCCCATCTCAAAAAGGATATTGTAGAGCTAGAGAGGGCTCGGAGAAGGGCAGCAAGAATGATGAAGGGCCTGGAGAAACTAAGCGGAAGAGTAATTTAAAAAGATTAGGACTCTTACCTTAGAAAGGAGCTGAAAAAAAAGGGGTCCCATGATAAAAATACATCAGATAACTAACAGAATCAAGGAGATGGAATAGAAACTTCTGTTCTCCCTGTCTCATAACAAGAATCAGGTACAGTCAAGGAAACAAACCCAATAAAAGGAAATACTTTTTGTAACAATCTGTAAATGAAACTGCAGAATGCCCTGCCACATGCAGTTGCTAAGACCAAGAACTTAAGATCCAAAAATGAGATGACTATATGGATATCAAGACTATCCAGTTGCCATAATTAATTACTATAAAATGTTGTGGAAGTAATATTAAACCATGTGCTTCAAGGCTTAAGCCAAACTCTATTAGAAATCAGGATGTCTAGTTGGCAGGTGGTATCAAGCCAAGTGTCCCAGGGGTCGGTCCTGGGGCCGGTTTTGTTCAACATCTTTATTATTTATTGACCTTCTTGTCAACTGTCTGTGATGGGCCACTCTCTTACCACTTCAAAAGTTATTTCTCCTCCTTTGGTATCCTGCTGTTCTTCTTGGAGTAGTGTCCCTATGGGTGCTCCACTTTAGGTGTCTGTGCGCCCCTGCACCTCTAATCGGAAATTTTTGGTAGCAGTATCCCATTGAACCCGGGCATGTGCTCTTCCTCCCTCCTAGTCTGCCTCGAGGCTATTGAGCACTGCAGGGGCGAACCCCTCTCTTCCTTCTCTACCGCCTTTGGCCTCTGACAAAAGGAGCAGTTATCCCTTCCTTATCCGTGTCAGTAGCATAAGTAGTAGTTTTTTTGTTACCTTTGTTCTTCCTAAAAGTACTCAGGCTAGTGTTTTGTTTTATTTTATTCCTTTGGTTTAAAAAGAAAAGAGAAAAAAACCTTCACTTTCCTTCCCTGTCTGGGGGCATTCCCCTGCTTCCCAGGCATCTAGTAGACTCATAATTTATTTTTCAGTTTAATAAAAAAAAAATGTTCTTCAGCATATTCCTCCCAGCTCAAGGGGCTTGACTGGCTCTCTCTGCCCCAAGTGGTACCTCTCCTGCCAGGAGTCAGTTCCTGTAATGGCTAATGGCTAGACACTCACTTTGCCTGAGAGACCCTCACAGAAGTGCTTTAGCTGCCCCACCTAAAACTGTAGCCTCACAGGAGCTGGGAGTTGAAGTAAAAATTCCTCCCTATAGAGAAAACACTTCAGTCTGCAGGGGACTCCGATGGGTGTTGACCCCAGATCATCCCCGGAGCCTTCACTTCAAAAGGGTCGAGTGGTGAAGAGGGGAGAGAGAGAAAGAAGAAGCCAACTGCAGACTCCCCCTGGAAAGGCTCCTCCGAGCAACTGGCCAGCCAGAGGGGTGTTCCCCAGTTCGGCTATCTGGCCATCTTGGTAGGATAATACCAGCAGAGGAACCTCCTGCTGTGAGCTCAGCTGCTGCTAGGGTTTGACACTGAAGCTCTGGAAGCTGAAACCTGAGAAGGGATTTCCTGCTGTGAGCTCAGCCCTGCTCTGAGCTCTGCTCTCGCACTGACAAGGGGCTTCTTAAACTCTGTGCTGCTCTGAGTTCTGCTCTGGGCAACTACTGCCGAGAGGGCACAGTTACCGTACCATCTCTAAAAGAGCGACACAGAGAAGCCCTGCTGTCAGCTCTGCTTTGGCACCAAGACACCAGAGGTTTTCACTGTCATGCTCCGAGGCAATGGTATCCCTAAGGAGAGGGGACAGTTACCATACCATCTCTAAAAGAGCAGCATAGAGAAACCCTTTGGTACCAGATGCAACAAAACTCCCATCTAGGAAGTGTTCTGCACCTTCCCAACCACTGATACCGATTACAGACACTCCTCTGGGGTTCTGGATGAGCCCATGGTAACACAGGTACTCTGATATTCTGGAGACCTGTGGCCTCAGTACCCAGGGAGAGACAATTACCATTGTCTAAAAAAGTAGCACCAACGAACTTTTTGTACTGGGCAAAACTCTCATTTAGGGAGTGCTCTGCCCAACTATCAGTACTGACAACGTACCACGGACCCTCCTCTGTGGTACCAAAAGAAGCCATGGTACTGCATGAGCTCTGGTACCCGGGAGACCTGATGATTGGGGAAGAAACACAATCCCCATTACTTGGTACCAGGACCCTGGTATCAAGCACGTCCCAGCACCCAGAATCGCTCTTAGCACTGGGCTGTATACTGCCAATACCCCAGTCAGCAGCACTCTTACCAACTGACAAATCTGACGCTGGCCAGGAGAAGATCATTCCCTGGCCCCTCAAGGTGGCCCACCACCACACTACAAGGGTGTAACGAGGCTGGTTCTGGCGGGACCCAACTGAGAGTGCTAATTCAGGACAAATTGCTTAAAGCAGGGCCGTTACAGCCCAAGGCTGGGGTTTCTATGCCCCCCAAGGCAAACCAAACCAGCTAAACAGAGAAGACTTTGGGTTTTACCCCACTGGCTAACCACAAGTCACACAAGCAATTCCCTTAGACACTCCAGTTTCCCAGTATCACCACCAGTGCCACTCGTTATGGGGATGAATGGTTATGAAAACCAATACCCCAGTAAAAGAAAAAAGGTTCCCTTGATCCCAAAGGACCAAGCCCCAGACCCAGGTCAATATATAAATCAGATCTTACTCACAAATCACACTGTTCCAATCCTTTAGAATCTAAAGGTTTATTCATAAAAGGAAAAAGATATAGATGAGAGCTAGAATTGGTTAAATGGAATCAATTACATACAATAATGGCAAAGTTCTTGGTTCAGGCTTGCAGCAGTGATTGAATAAACTGCAGGTTCAAATCAAATCTCTGGAGTACATCCACAGCTGGGATGGGTCATTCAGTCCTTGGTTCAAAGCTTCAGTGTAGCAAAGTTCCTACAGAGGTAAGAAGCAGGATTGAAGACAAGATGGAGGAGCTGCAGCAGCTTTTTATACTCTCCTGCCATGTGGTCTTTCTTTCTTTCTCCCAAGAACAAGCTGTCCATCACATGGCCTGGAAAAACCTCAGAGTTCTGTCCATAGGCAGGTCCCTGCATACCTTGCTGAGTCATGAGGCGTGTCTGCCTTCTCTCAATGGGTCACTTGTATAGCTGATAGTCCTTAATGGGCCGTCAGGCAGGCTAGGCAGAGCTGACACCAACTTGGCTGGGGTGTCACCCAGAAGCATAGCATAAGTTTGGAATACAGACAGTATAGAGCCAATACTTACATCTTTAAATACAAAAATGATACATGCAAACAGATAGCATAATGCTAACCAGCAAACCATAACCTCATCTTAGACACCTTATTTGACCCCCTTTATACAAGATTTGGTGCTACTACAGGACCTTGGTTGCAACAATGTTATATACAGTCCCAGTTCAAGTCAATAACATCACTAAGGGTCATCCCCAATTCCATTATGCCAACCACCCGTGCCTGCCTTCCTTCCTCTCCCTCCGAAGGCCATATTGTAACTCTTCGGGTATATACACACATGGTGTGACCGTCTCTCAGGGAGAGTCCACCAGATGGTTTGTTACAGCCTGGCACCTGAGCCAGGACAGGAGAAAGCTTTTTCAGAACAGGAAAGAAGGGGGAAGGGGAAAAACAAAACAAAACAAAAAAACCACACCTGAAAAGGAAGCTACCTCTTCAGCACACTTCTCCTCATCTCTCCCAGATGAGACTGTGCTGTCCACCCCTCATCACTAGATGAAGATTTAAGAACTTTCTGGATCGTACCAAGAGGGTGGCAGACAAGCTGCAGATTCCCTTACAGGAAGTGGCAGATACACATCACAAGTTGGTGGAAATTCTGCACCTTACCTTCACATCTAGAACTGTCCTCCCAATTAATGAGCTGATTCTAGATCCTACCAAAATCATCTGGCAGAGCCAGCCTCCATTGCACCAACCAGCAACAGAGTGTAAATAAAAACAACCCTACATCTCTACCCAAAGAGGCAGACTTTGTTTTCAACATCCGCAATCCAACTCCATCACAGTGGATGTGGTTAATGCATGAAGCAAGCAACATAATGTCAAGTCAACTCCATATGATCAGGCTTCGCAAGATGGTGTATTCATCAACAACATTACTGTTTAGAGTGATAAATTACCAAACTGTCATGGCCAGAACAATTTTGTTAATCTTGGGAAACCCAGGATGTTTCTGAAACATTACTGGAATCACAAAAAGGACAGATTCAGACCATTCTTAGAGAAGGTCAGTTAATAGCCAGATCGGTTCTAGAGACATTACTGGATGTAGCTGTTACAGCTGTCCGCCCAGTCTCCATGACAGTGGTACTGAGGTGGGTTGTGGGGTTTTTTTTGTTCGCTACACCTGTCTAGATTGCCCAAAGAGCTACAGCTTTCCAATGTGAAGGGCCAAACTCTTTGCGGAGAAGATTTTCTCTCCACATCCTGAAGGATTCTCGGACCGCACTACACTCCTGAGGAATCTACACTGTGGAACAGAAGAGAAGATATACCCCTCAACCACACCACAGATCACAATCTTCTCAATACTCACCATCTCTGTGCTGTTAAGAACCACAGTGTAAGAGGCCCAGGGCTCAAAAGTGAGAACTGTCTGCATCCCAGTCCATAACCTCTCAAACTGCCTCTTATAAGCACTTTGATGAGCTGGTTGGGGGCCTGAACAATGATACCTTACAGCATCAGCTGCCATCTATACACCTGTCACGCCACTCAGAAGCCACCTTACCTTACTTCACAGCAGTTGGGACCAGCTCTAGAGCAAAGAGATTGATTTCTAGCCCTGAACTTACAGGGTGCCTACTTCCATATCACTATATAACCGTCGCACAGGAGATTCCTACTGCTTACCTTTGGGGCAGGATCATTATAGGTACAGACTGCTCCACGCAGGGTAGTCTCCAAGGTTCACTTCATTGTAGCGGCATACTAACCCCGGTACAGTGACTGGACTTTATCAGCACCAACCTGATGCAGTACAAGCAAGAGCGCTCCTCTCACTACCCACATTCACCACCCTGGGACACGTCTCCCTAATATGCTGGGGAGCTCACCTACACAACAACAAGGTTCAGGACAAATGGCCTTCCACAGAAATGACCTTCCATATCACTCTTTTGGGGTTAGGGGCTGTCAGGAGTGCCTGTGCACAAACTCTGCCTTTCATCAAAAACAACACACAAAGGTTATGATGGACTTAATGTGACCTGTATGTTTTGTATAAACTGCCAAGGAGCTGCCAGATCTCCCTCCCTCTGCAAGACAGCATTCAAACTTTGGAATTGATGCACCCATCACAATGTGCTCATCTCAGCTGTCTGTCTGCAAGGAATACAGAACGGGATAACCAACAGTCTCGGTTGGAATTTTCTCACGACAATGAGTATATACTGAATTCACAGGTGCTTCAAGATATAGCCATCCTTTGGGGAAACATTCACTGGCAGTTGCCCTCATCTTCCCAGTGGACAGGGCCCACTTGTATGTCTTTTCCCAGTTTCCTACCCTATCCAAGATTCTGTTGAAAATTCAATGAAACAAAGCGAGAGTTATTGTGATTGCCCCTTTTGACTTTGACAAGTCTGGCTTCCTTACCTGATGCAGATAGCAATATGCCCTCCTGTTCCTCTGACGTCAGCCTATTCCTCACCCACTCTCTCAAAACAATGGGCTGACCCTTCACCCCAACCCATGGGTCCTCTGCCTCTAGGCTTGGATCTTTCTTTGTTCCAAGGCTTACAAGCAGAATGCTCTGACAAGCTGAAACACACGTTGCACCACAACCACAAGTTGACCACTCCACATACCTATCTACAAAATGGAAATGACTCCAAGTTTGTACCATTCCAAACGGACAGACCCAACTTCATCTTTCCTCCCTCTGATTTTGCACTACATTTTAAACTCTCACTGAGCTACCTTAAGGTACATCTCATGGCAGAAATGGCTTCCCACTTGGAGTTTGCTCAACCACTAATGCATAGACTCTTTAAGGGCATTGGGACTCTCTTCCCCCATGTGACACCACTGGCTCCAGCCTGGGACTTTAATCTAGTTCTCAGGGCTTGGACTAGACCTCTCTCTGAGTCCAGGGCAACTTGTTCTCTCTTACATCTGTCCACGATGACAGAATTTCTAATTGCCATCACCTCAGCTAGGCATATAGGAGAAATAGTGGCCCTGATGGCACACCCATCATTCACAGCCTTTGTCTTTACATAAATAAACAAACAAACAACCGCTCTAAGGCTAAGGTTTCTCCCTACTTTTTCTGCACTTTCCATATGAATCAACAGATCCATCTCCCTGTTTTTTCCCAAAACCACATTGTGACAACTGGGAGACAATTGTGCATATGCTAGATATTAGAAGGACATTAGCATTCTACTTGGACAGGACCAAGGACTTCAGGAAATCCCCTAAACTCTTCCTTTAATCCACATAAAGATCCAAAAGCTCTGTGATATCTCCTCAAAGACTATCCAAATGGGTCTTTAGTTGCATTAATCACTTAGCAAGGGCGCAACTTGCTTCTGTCCATATGCACTCCATGAGATCAGTTCCTACCTCAATCACAATCCATAGGGATACCCCTATCTCCCCAATCTATAGAGCAATGATTGGAGCCTCTGTCCATACTTTCGCAGAACATTATGACAGGTTTCAGAGTAGCAGCCGTGTTAGTCTGTATTCGCAAAAAGAAAAGGAGTACTTGTGGCAACTTAGAGACTAACAAATTTGTTTGAGCATAAGCTTTCGTGAGCTACAGCGTGAGCTGTAGCTCACGAAAGCTTATGCTCAAACAAATTTGTTAGTCTCTAAGTTGCCATAAGTACTCCTTTTCTTTTTGCAGAACATTATGCGATCACTGAAGATTTGGCCGCTGACACCATCTTTGACTCCACAGTACTCGCTGTAGTAAAAGACTCCGCTCCGAAGTCCCAGCCTCCAGTGGTGGGTACTGCTCTGGAGTCCCCTGAAGTGGAGCATCCATAGGGACACTACTTGAAGAAGAAGAGGAAGTTACTCACCTTGTGCAGTAACGATGGTTCTTCGAGATGTGTGTCCCTATGCGTGCTCCACAACCCGTCCTCCTCCCCTCTACTTCGGAGTTCTCTATAGGGATCTGTGGTAGAGAAGGAAGTGAGGGGGGTTCACCAGTGCAGTGCTAAATAGCCTCGAGGCAGACCATGAGGGAGGGAGAGCACATGCACGGGCTCAACGGGACACTGCTTCCAAAAGTCTCCGATTAGAGGTGCAGGGGCACACAGACACCTAAAGTGGAGCACCCATAGGGACACACATCTCGAAGAACCATCATTACGGCATAAGGTGAGTAACTTCCTCTTAACTGATTTATCTCGTTGGACTGACCGAACACTTGGTAAAGCAACCCACATCCTGTCATGTATTTATACCTGCTCCTGTATCTTTTACTTCATACATCTGATGAAGTGGGTTCTAGCCCACGAAAGCTTATGCCAAAATAAATTTGTTAGTCTCCAAGGAGCCACAAGGACTCCTCGTTTTTTTTGCTGATACAGACTAACAAGACTACCACTGAAACCTAACTTTATTAATGATCTGGATGATGGGATAGATTGCACCCTCAGCAAGTTTGTGGATGACACGAAGGTGGGGGGAGAGGTAGATATGCTGGCGGGTAGGGATAGGATCTAGACTGACCTAAACAAATTGGAGGATTGAGCCAAAAGAAATCTGATGAGGTTCAACAAGGACAAGTGCAGAGTCCTGCGCTTAGGACGGAAGAATCCATGCACTGCTACAGGCTGGGGACCGACTAGCTAAGCAGCAGTTCTGCAGAAAAGGACTTGGGGATTACAGTGGATGAGAAGCTGGATATAAATCAGCAGTGTGCCCTCATTGCCAGGAAGGCTAACGGCATATTGGGCTGCATTAGTAGGAGCATTGCCAGCTGATTGAGGGAAGCGATTATTCCCCTCTATTCAGCACTGATGAGGCCACATCTGGAGTATTGCGTCCACTTTTGGGCCCACACTACAGAAAGGATGTGGACAATTTGGAGAGAGTCCAGCAGAGGGCAACAAAAATGATCAGGGGGCTGGGACACATGGTTTACGAGCAGAGGTTGAGGGAACTGGGGTTCTTTACTCTGCAGAAGAGAAGAGTGAGGGGGGATTTGATAACAGCCTTCAACTACCTGAAGGGTGGTTTCAAAGAAGATGGAGCTTGGCTGTTCTTAGTGGTGGCAGGTTTTCAGTGGTGACAGATGACAGAACAAGGAGCAATGGTCTCAAGTTGCAGTGGGGGAGGTCTAAGTTGGATATTTGGAAACACTATTTCACTAGGAGGGTGGTGAAGCACTGGAATGTGTTACCTAGGGAGGTGGTGGAATCTCCATCCTTAGAGGTTTTTAAGGCCCAGCTTGACAAAGCCCTGGCTGGGATGATTTAGTTGGTGTTGGTCCTGCTTTGAGCAGGGGGTTGGACTAGATGACCTCCTGAGGTCTCTTCCAACCCTAATCTTCTATGATTCTGTTACACAATGAGGGGGCATATTATCCTACATCTGCTTACTGAAGGGTTTTTACACCATCCTCTAAAGCAACTTGTTTTGGCCCCTGTCAGAGAGAGGGTACTAGAGTAGCTGGACCAGTGGTTGATCCAGTCTGCAGTTCCTATGATTAGAATGCTCCCTGGCTGTATAAATAGGACTATTTACTAGGAAGATAATGTGGGATTAGTAAAATCACTAATGGAATATTGTGTCCAGTTCTGGTGCCACAACTCATGAAGGATGTTGGAAAATTGGAAAGGGTTTGGAAGAGTGCAACAAGACAGATTTGAGGGCTTGAAAACCCACCTTACAGTGAAAGACTGAAGAAGCGCAATCTATTTCACTTGTGAAGAGGGGACTGGATCACGACTGCTAAGTACCTGTCCAGAGAGACTTCTGATAGTAAAGCAGTCTTATCTCACAGGCATAACAAGATCCAGTGTAGGTACACAATTTGAGACTGGAAATAAGGTACACATTTTTAACAGCAAAAGTAATTAACCATTGGAACAATGATCTTTAAATCAAGATTGGATATGCTCCAGCTCAGCCAGAAATTATGAGCTTGATGCAAGAATAACTTGGTGAGGTTTCTTGGCCTGTGTTATGCAGGAGGTCAGACAAGATCATCCCATGGGTCCCTTCTAATCAAAATCTTCAAATTGCTCAACTTTCACTCTCTTACTTCTTGTGATGTCATCATATCAATAGTTCTCCAATCACCAGAGCGTCTTCCATAGTAGACAGGACCTAAAATTCTAATGTAACTTTCAGGCCTTTTCTATACATTATAAAGATGCCAAAGGCACAAGCTCATTTTTCTTTCCTTTGCAGGTCATCTTGAACCCCTTGGGATTTTAGGATGCTGCAGAGCATCGACAGAAGCAGACCAGCAGCACCAAGTAGCTACTATCCCAGAGAGCTGCAATTTAGTCAATTACCAGTGCAGAATAGACTTCCCACTACCCCTTCACCTACCCCTAGATAGAAACACCCAATGAAAAAAGCACACTATCACAAAGTCCAGTGCAACTCCAGAGAAGGAAAAATGGAAATGGATGAGTTTGTACTGTGCCTGAGTGTCAGCAAGATACACTTCCCCCAGACCATTCTTATTACTCATAGATCCAGTGCTCAGTGCTGTCCGCCCAGCAGGTCAGCTTGTCTGTGTGGAACCAGAGTGAAATCTCCCGCTGGGCACTCTCAATCGAGTCGCTGCCATGAATCACATTCCTGTGAGGAAAGAGAATGGGTACTCTCCAAGTCAGACACAGCGAGGACCTAGAGCCGGAAGTAATTTTATCTTGGCTAAAATAACAAAGTTTGCTGAACAAGTGCCATCTTGTTACATTCCTACCTGAACGATCCTCATGTTCCTTACCATTCCTCAGAGCCCTACCCCAGAGTCACCATCTTCTGGCTGAGAGCAGGATTTGCCAGTTATCCTGTGGCATGTGGGAGCTGCCAGTTCCCACCAGTCCCCTCCCCTAGATCATGTCACCAAAGCAGCAACAGTGCCTACAGCTAACCCATCTTCTGATTTTCTTAGGGTGCTCCATTTTTTTATACAGTATAATCTCTTCTAATCTACTTATTACTATTACTATTAGAGCTTATGCTCTAATAAATTTGTTAGTCTCTAAGGTGCCACAAGTACTCCTTTTCTTTTTGCGAATACAGACTAACACGGCTGCTACTCTGAAATCTAATCTACAGTAACAGCTGCTTCATGAAGGGCTGAAAGTGCCTTTTTTACCTGTAGTGCTGCTTATTTTTACATTAGAAATTCAAGTCTTCTGACCCCTGTTTTTCCCCTCCTGGAAGACTATATGGAGAACTGGTAAGTTTGACATCAGATGCCAAGGAAATGAAACCTATATAAGGAGGGATGTGAGCTTCATTTAGGCATTGGCTACACTGAGAATTAGCCCTGATTTTAGCCAATTGGTGGAGCTTCATTGCTGCAAACCCCTAGTGTAGCCAGGGCCTCAGACTATTCAGGACTCTTTCTTGTCTTTTAACACCTACCTAACGCATATGCCTGACTAAGGGCTAGGAGAACAGCTCATCTATTATACTGAGCACTACCACCACTTCAGTTAATGGCTAGGAGTGCTCCCCACCATGGCTCTGGGGGCTTGTAGTGGGGTGACTTCCCCACTCCTGGAGAACAGGAATTAAAAGCAGCCAAGCTGGGCTGATTGAGGAAGGCAGCCACAGCTGTGGACCGCTCAATCAGGGCCCAGCTGGCCCTTATAAGAGGCCTGGGGGCCAGGAGCTGAAAGAGTTTCACTCTAGCCCTGGAGTGGGAAGGGCTAGCTGCCTGGGAGAGGTACCTAGAGCCAGAGTAGTGCTAGAGAAGGGCAAAGGGAGCTGGGGAGCTCCAGCCTGGTAAACCCCCAGGCTGCAGACCTTGGTGAAGGCTACAAAGGTACTGGGGCTGCAGAAGGGCAGCCTGGGAATACGCAGCGGCAGCTGGTCCTAATCCCTTGCCAATGATGAGTGGCTATTACACTGCAGTCTGCCCCAGGGAACGGGGGCTAGATGATGACTAGCAGTAGCCACTGAGGCAAGGTGGGTTTAGAGGGTTGGGGGTTCCCCAGGGAGGGGAGACCCAGAGTGTGGTGGTATTGCTGGGACAGAACCCCAGGGTAAAGGGCAGTGGGGTCTGAGAGGGACATGGGGCCAGCGGCAGGTGAGATACCAGCCTGCACAGGGCGCTCTGTAAGCTGGAAAAGAGCTAATTCCAAGATGACCAGCAGGAGGCGTGCAGCGGTGAGTTGTTGCTTCACTACAGGGCTTCAAGAAGCAACGGCTTGACATTGCTGATAGTTATATGGTAAAAGCCATGCAGAACACCCCTCACTTTTTTGTTTTAATAGAAAAAAGCATAAAGCAGCAGGAAGATCATAAACTTTGCTCTCCTCCACAGCTCATCCTGAGACCAAAGAGGCTCTTCATGGCCAAATGTACTCTGCAAACTGTTTTGCCACAGGAGATGGGCATGGTCTGAGCACAGGACTGGGCGCCAGACACTCCCAACATCTAATCCTGACACACATTCCCTCTGTGGCCTGGGGCAGGTCCATGCACTCTCCCTGCCTCATAATCCCCACGTGTAAAAAGGAGACTATCCTTCTCTCCCTCAGTAGGGTGTTGTGAGGATCAGTTGAGTACCTGGGCAGCATACTGAAGATGAAAATTGATATGGAAGTGTGAAGCAGTATATGATGGGGCTGTCTCAGTCTAGAAGGGGTTAAAGAGCTTCCTGGGGCACAATCAGCACCACCCCAATGCACCACACCAGTGAGGTTTGTCAAGCCTGGAGAGAGGCAGGGTCCCAGTTCAGTTTGGGTGGCACTCAGAAAGAAGGGCTGGAACTCAGAGCTCCCCAGGCTGAGGAAACAGGAATTGCTGCCCAGGCCCTCTTCTCCTTTAGCCTTCAGAAGGCTCTGGACTCTGCCTTTTGTGAGATGTGACAGCATCCTGACTTTTTTTATTTAGGCTACTTTATGTGGCTTCCCAACCACCCCACTCCTAAACTGCACAGTCAGAGGACTGGACTCTAGGATGACCCCACAGCAATGCTGTGGTCCAGGGAGAGACCACGGACATGAGAGGTGCCTATCCTCTCCTCAAGGGGGCACAGGAGAGTTATAGTTACAACATGGTGTTGTTAGTTTTGGTCCCAAACAAGAAGATCTCAGGTTTAACTCCAAACTGACCATACCATTAGGGTAAAAATCCCTAAAATGCAGCACAAGTGTGGCTACTTTACACAAGATGAAGAACCCCACCCTGCCACAGACCATCTGGGCTTTGTTCTCTTGCTGCCTAGGTTGGGAGCCAGGCAAAGTAAGGTGTGCTCATTGCTCACAAGTGATCCTTTGACAGGAGCATTGAGAGCTGACTCTAAAGGCACTCCCCCATCTTCCCCCTCAGTCAGTGGGAGAGTAACTGGGACATGGAGCAGAACGCAGAAGGATCCTCCTCCCACCTGCAACAGGGACACAGAGGATTCCCCAGCAAAAACAAACCCAAGGCTCTCACTTGCTGACTTCAATGCAGAAGTCCCCTCGAATGGTGCCAGGTCTGGAATCGGCCGGGTTAGTTTCTCCAATCATTGCGCGAGCCGTCTTTACCACATCCAGCCCCTGCCAGACCTACAAGACAGCACAGCAAGAGTCAGCTTCCGCAGCTTGCTGAATAGCAAGGCCAAATCCTACCCTAAGCACCCTCTAGCTAACTCCACCACCTTGTATGAGTATGCCTAGAGGTAAGTCAGGGCAGAATCTACATCAAGAAAGCCTATGATAATCTGTTTGAATAAAATAAAGATGTGCACAGGTTTCACTTTTACATGCAACAATGTAACGCTTCTGCCAGAGGATCTGGTAGAAGGGTATGAAGGGAAGATGGAATGGCCTCAAGTTCAATGCTAATTGCACTTGCATTTGATATCCATTTCAAGACATGAAAGGGGCCCCTGGCCAGTACTCACCATGGCTACAATAGGACCCGATCTCATGTACTCCACCAGATGGCTGTAGAAGGGGCGATCACAGAGGGCTATATAATGCTCCTTCAGCAAGTCTTCCGAGGCCTGGGCACAAACAGAGCATGTGATCTAGTTTGCTAGATGGGACTATCCTAAAGTGGCTTATAATGGCTGTTCTAAAAAGAACAGGAGTACTTGTGGCATCTTAGAGACTAACAAATTTATTTGAGCATAAGCTTTCATGAGCTACAGCTCACTTCATCGGATGGCTGTTCTAGTGGCCAGAAGAATCCACTTTAGAAGTGGCGTTTAGGGACCTCTCCCTGCTCTGAAGTCTGGATTCCTGAATTCTGCAGTGCAGCTGGGAAGAGGAAATCAAGCTTACCAGGAAGGAACAACTGCCAGGTGAAACTGGATCAGTGTTCATTCCTCATCTGGGGAATCCTATTTTCTTCCTTCAGTTCAGTTCTCACTCGCTTTCTGTGTATAGCCTCACAGGACCTTTAGGGATTCAGGTAATCAAGAGGGACAGAATTCAGGCTCTGTTCAGAAAAGGCTATTTGCAATGCAGCCCTTTAGATAACAGCAAGTGTCTATTACACTGATGATGAAAAAATAGTTTCCATTATAGGTCCATAACAAATGCTGCAAAACAGACTTACAATGGAACAGCCTATACGACAGTCCATTGCACAAGACAGATTGGGGCAGGGTGCTCCAAAGAAAAGAGAGACAGTAAATTCTCAAAGGTGACTAAACGATTTTGGATCCTAAGTACTTCAAGTTGCTTTTGGAAATGAGACTTAAGAGCTCAATTCCCCTGACTGACAATGAGATTTAGGTGCCTAAGTCACTTTTGAAAAGTGCTTTGGAAAACTTGACCCTGAATGGTGGTGGCCAGAAAAAGATCCAAATTAAATCCCTCTAGCTGTGCTGACTACCTGCATAGTGACAGGACTAGGGAACTTTCCTTTCGTTTCCTGTCTCCATCTAGTGGTAGGAGGATATCATAGAATATGAGGGCTGGAAGGGACCTCAGGAGGTCATCTAGTCCAACCCCCTGCAGGACCAATCCCCAATTTTTGCCCCAGATCCTTAAATGGTCCCCTCAAGGATTGAACTCACAACCCTGGGTTTAGCAGGCCAATGCTCAAACCACTGAACTATCCCTCCCCCATATATCACTACGTTGAGCTCCCATGGGAGGGATGTTGGAGAAATGGCCTCAGCAAGAGACTTTGCAGCAGCTCTGATACCAGGCATTTCTGAACTTTGTTATTCGTGGCGTAGTGGATAAAGCACTAGACTGTGACTCAGGAGGCAGGCATACTTAATCCTGCCCCAGATCAGGGGCCTAAACTAGATGACCTCTTGAGGTCTCTTCCAGCCCCACATTTCTTTGCTTCTATGGATTCTATTACCAGCACTGCCTCTGGGTGACCTTAGGCCAGCAGTTCTCAACCCGCAGCCCAATTTGCACACAGTCTGGGGCAGGGATCCAGGGTCAGGGCAGCCAGCCCATCCCACAGGAGTGGCAGGGGTCCAGGGCAGACTGTTGGCTGGCGATGCACAGCAGGAGTCTGGGGCGGGCTGCTGGCTGGCCCCGATATCTAGCCCCTGCAGCCCAGTTAACACGTTGTGAGCCGCATATGCAGCCCACAATGTGAAGTAAGTTGAGAACCACTGCCTTAGGCAAGTAACTTGCCCTCTCTGTGCCTCAGTTTCCTCATATGTAAAATGGGGATCATGATACTGACTTATGCAAAGCGCTTTGAGATTTACTGATAAAAAATGCTATATAAAAACTAGGTATTACTTACAAAGCACCATCAGCAAGCAGGATGCAAGCAGATCCCTGCTGCAAAGATCTAAAGCCCCAAGACAGAGCATACATAGAGTGAGGCGGCATGGACTGGACCTTTACAGACAAGGTTGCCAGGACAGCTCTTGCTCTGCCAGCTCCTCTCACCTGCATGAGTTTCATCCCCACCAGTTTGAAGCCCTTCTTTTCAAAGCGCCTGATGATCTCCCCTATGAGATGCCGCTGCACCCCATCTGGCTTAATGGCTAGGAAGGTGCGCTCATTTACTCCAGTGCAAGCTGAAAGCAGATGAGGAGGAACACTTAGGGCTAGAGCAAACCTCAGCATACATTTAGGATTAGAGGGGTCACTACAACCAGGATCAAAAAATTAAAAAATAAAACCAGAGATAAGGGAAGAGGCAGATGCTGCTAAGGTAGGGACTCAAATAGGAATGGGGCACAGCTTACCATCAGTTTGGATTGTAAAACTGGTTTCATATATGGCAAAGGCTGGTGGAGACAAAAGTCAGAGGTTTGCAGACAGCCCCTTTCCCACTGAGAGACAGGCAGTCTAATATTGGAATGAGACAGGAGCGCTCTGGGGTTTAGTGGCACACATACAGCAGGGACTCTGGAAGTTACAGCAGTGGAGATAACCTCTTTCCCCCTGGCAAAGACAGGGAACTCTGGGAAGGAGTTGCTTCCAACCATTAATCCTTTGCAAGGGGTAGCAGGCAGTCTGGTGAGTAGGGGGGTAGAGCAGAGGGATGGAGAGGACATCCTCCTGAGGTGGACGTGGAACACCCTGGTGGCTACAGAGAGCAATATCCAACCACAGACTTGCATTAGATTTTAGTTCCTTTGCTCCTAGAGAATCTGGGTCCACTTGTCAGGACAACATCCCTCCTGATACCCAGCAGTGAGCTTTCCTGCTCCAGTTCCAATCCTTCTTGGACTGAACACAGAGAAGATGAAGAGTCAGCAGCTGTTACATTTATCAGCATTTAGTGCACCCTAATCAAGTCCCACATATTTTAATAAATCCACTTCTCTTAATTAAAGAAACAAAAATAAAAGCCACTGAATGCATGGTCTTTTTAATTAAAAAAATCCACCATCACAGACAGACTTGCTCTGGGTTTCAAAATCTGGGCAAAACATTATGCTATGTAATCTGAGTTAGCATGTAACAAGTCTGGGAATTTTCCAGCCCTAATATTGCCTTTGAATTTGAAATCAAGCTACCATAGGCCTCATAAAGCGATCTGAATTTGAATCTAAACTAAAAGGCTTGTGAAAATAATCAGGGGATCTGACTGAATGATTTTTTTAAACCACATTAGAGAGCTGATTTCACTTATTTGGCTGTCCAATGGTCTACACTGGTTTGTTAGGCTGTGGATATGTTTTCTTTTACAACCCTTTAAGTAAGTGGAAAACAGACTAGGGAAGGCAGTCAGGGATATTCTTTTACACAGAACCTGCAAGCTGATAGTTGGGACCTAACCTTGCAGAGCATAGATCAGGGGTGGTGAAAGTGTGGCTCATGAGCCACATACAGTTCTTTTACTGTTAAAGGTTTCAGAGTGGTAGCTGTGTTAGTCTGTATCAGCAAAAGCAACAAAGGAGTCCTTTTGGCACCTTAGAAACTAATAAATTTGTTAGTCTCTAAGGTGCCACAAGGACTCCTCATTATTTTTACGGTCAAAATGCAGCTCATGGAACCCGCCACATTCCTCCCATTTTTCACTTACCCAGTGCTGGGGAGCTTGGGACCTCTGCCTTGCAACGGGTTGGTGGGGTAGGGGTTCTTGCCCAGCAGACAGGGGAGTCTCGAGGCTTCAGCCCCACAGGGCACACTGGCCAAGCCTCATGGCTTCAGCAGGAGTGGGGCTAAAGCCCTGAGCCCCAGCAGACACCTCCCATGGAGCTAAAGCCCAGAGCCCAGTCAGGCTCTTGAACTTCTGAAGATTGTTATATGCAGCTAGGAGGATCAGTAAGTTTGGCCACTCCTGTCATAGATCACAGAGGCAGGCACTGTGTGGGCTCAAAGTTAGAGATAGGAGTCAAGAGAGACAGACTCTATTTCCAGCCTTGCTAAGGGATGACTATGGGACGTTAGGAAACTCCCTTCCCTTCTCTGTACCTCAGTTTCCCCACTTGTAAAATAAACTCCTATGGGGCCTCTTTTTTCCCTCCCTGAGCTTGACTACATGCTTTATTCAGAGTGAACCAGCTGCAGTGAAATTCACTGCCACAGAGCAGGGTTGGATACCACTCTGCTCTCAGTAGTGTCTCATCAGCAGAGCAGGCATCTTGCCCAAAGCAGCCACCTCTGTGCCAATTCGCCCCTCACCCCCGCTCCGTGGGAGTGAGTGCAGGCAGAGCTGTGAAAGTTGAAGGAGCTGAGTCAGGGGAGGCAAAGGGTGAGGAAGGGAGGGATCAGTGCCCCTACACGTGCTGTGTCCTCCCCCTGCCTGAGGGGGCATCCTCCGAACAACCCCTCCCCCTGCTGGTAAAGGACATCCCCTGACCCCGCCCTCCCCTTGCCTGGCGCGGGACAACCCCCGAACTGCCACCCTCCTCCTCACCCCGCCCCGGGAGGAGGCATCCCCGGACAGCTCCCCCACGCCCTGGGAGGGGGCACTCACCGCTGTGGAAGACGTTGGCGAACAGGATAAGCACCAAGCAGATCATGGTGGCAGCCGGTCGCACGCTGACAGGGCTGGGGCGGGGCGCGTGGGCGGTACCGCCTGGGCACGAAATGCGCCCGGGCCGCGGGCCGCGGGGGAGGGAATGAGGGCGCGCACGTTCCTCCTGGGGTCCGGACTTCTTCCCGCGCGCCCTGCGGGCTCCCGCCTTACCAGCCGCCCGGTCTGCCCATCCCCACAACCAGACCGGCCGTTGCGGTGGCGCCCCGCCCCCCATCCAAATGCCCTTCAGCCCAGGCTGTGCCAAACCCCATCGGGGCCTGCAAGAAATTGGCGGGTTGATTTTGGAGTGGGGTTCTTGTGTTTTTTGAGCACTACCTTCCCTCCGCCCCCTAGCACTGTGCCAAACAAAGCCCAAGAGCAAACCCAGTTTATTGTACACTACACTCCCTTTATTCCACTGTCAATCCAGATCTCAGAGGGCCAGGTCTGTTAAACGCTCCAGCCACCAGGCCACAGCTAGGGTTGCCAATTTTCTAACAGCACAAATCGGAACACCCTGCCCCGCTGCTTCCCTGAGGCCCCACTTACTTCGTCTAGGGATTTCCCTACACACACCCCGAATTCCCCCCCCCCTTTTTGTGAACTAGTTACATGCAGTGTTGCCAATGTAGTGATTGTTTGGACATTTGAATAGAAATTGAAACATTAATACACAGTTTAAAAGCATATAAAGTGTATGATAAAATACGTGTATCTGAAAAAGTATAAAGAAAAGGAGTACTTGTGGCACCTTAGAGACTAACAAATTTATTTGAGCATAAGCTTTCGTGGGCTACAGCTCACTTCATCGGATGCATAGAATGGAACATATAGTAAGAAGATATTTATACATACAGAGAACATGAAAAGGTGGAGGTACCCATACCAAGGGCAAGAGGCTAATTAATTAAGAGAAGCTATTATCAGCAGGGGGAAAAAAACCTTACAGTTGGTATGGGTACTTCCATCTTTTCATGTTCTCTCTACATATAAATATCTTCCATTCTATGCATCCGATGAAGCGGGCTGTAGCCCACAAAAACTTATGCTCAAATAAATTTGTTAGTCTCTAAGGTGCCACAAGTACTCCTGTTCTTTTTGTGGATACAGACTAACACAGCTGCTACTGTGAAACCTGAAAAAGTATAATATTTGAAAAGTATGAACATAAATTAGCTTCCTTATACAGCTATTGTTTTTATGACAATGTCAGTGCATTCATTTCAGTGATGTTGGCCAACCTAATAATTTCAAATTATGATTTGTAAGCAAAGTCTAAATGAGCTTTCCCTGACAGCTAGTGATGAGCTGGGGGCTGTGGGGAAAGGCTTCAGGAGTACATTGTATTTACATTCACACCTAATCTACCTAGGTATACAGCAAACAGAGCTGTGTTGCCCAAGTGATAGATTTTGGCTGGGGTTGGGTTACAAATCACTTTAATGTGTGGGGGGGGTAATTATATATTCTTATTCTTATTCTTATTGTATGAGTAAAGGGCAGTAGAACTGTACTTAGCCTGTGCTGATTGAGGGCATAAAGAGAGAGGGTGGGGACAGGTGTTTTGCTTGATGGTTTGCCTGAGTCACAAGTACTATTTGACCTGCCCCTCTCCACTTAAAGACAGAGCTGATTAGGCTCCATAGATAGTCTTTTGTTTTGTTAAGTGACCACTACAGTTGAAATCACTGATAATCAGGTCTAAGTGCTTTTAGACCTGCTGTGGGACAGTGTTTCTGTGGAAGAGATGGCCCAGTCTGCACTAGCAGTGAAGTTCCCCAACTGAGAGCTCAGCTGAAATCACTGAGAGCTGGGTGGAACCTCAAGAGACCAACTCACAGAGGTCACAGTGGCAGGTGGCAGCAGAAGGTGATGGCGCAGGGCCATTGGCAACAGAGCGATGGAGGAAACGGTGGCACAATGAACAACAGTGTCCAGAGCGAACAGTGAGCAGCTGGAGTACCGAGCAAGGTGCCTTCTTGCCCCCCACCTGGGAGGTGAACTCGTGAAAGCACCTCTGAACTCTGAGTCTCCACTGGGTCTCCACCAAGTACAACACCGGTGAGAGTGTTAATGAGGCTTTTAAGAATCCTGGAGACCCAACATACTTCATGCGAACACACATGGCTGTGGCATCATACTTTCTATTTAAGCAAGAGATACCACACACTACAAA
This sequence comes from Dermochelys coriacea, assembly GCF_009764565.3. NCBI lineage: Eukaryota > Metazoa > Chordata > Testudines > Dermochelyidae > Dermochelys > Dermochelys coriacea. The sequence continues at coordinate 39,043,762 of NC_050077.1, forward strand.
CTGGAGCCCAATGTTAAGTGCATTGTCACTTGTTCATCCTGAAGCTGAACGTTGGCTCCGAACAAGACCAGCAAATGCTCACTATCTTTCTGCAAGAAACTCAGCTGACTGGCTAGAAGCATGTCGCGCAACAGTGAAAACAGTTGAAAAAGTGAAGAACTCTCTCACCACATTCAAAAAATTTGCATACATGGCTGATGAATGCACCGATGCAAATGGGCATCAAGTATTAAATCATTGTGTATGTTATCCTGATGTCCATGGTAGGCCAATAGATTCATTTCTAGATGTTCAAGTTAGAGAAGACACATCAGCTGCATCTGTGACAACCCACATCTTAGAAGAGTTAAATGCTTTGTCAGTTGGACCCCAAACAGATGGCTGCTTGTGCATTTAATGGAGCTGCAAATTTCTCTGGAAGACATGGTGGACAAGCTTTGCTCAGAGAAAAGTGTAACCCTAATCTCTCCTATACATACTGCAGAGGCCATCTACTCCAACAAGCGCTAGTACGAGCTGCAGACTCTTCAAAAGACATTTTAAAAGCTACAAATTTAATGTCTTTCCTATATTCTTTTTTCAACAAAAAATATAGAAAATACACTGGAAAATATAGAAAATACACTGGGACTGAAGTTCAAATTAGTCCAACCTGGGAAAACCCTCTGGCTTTCTCATGAGCGATCCTTGGCTGTTGTCTTGTTAGTCCAGCCGTTATTACTGGCTTTGGAAAGTATCTACCAAGATGGGATGGAACTAAGTAGTGAGGCTGGAGGATTACTTTTGCTACTACAGTCAGAGAAGACTGTTGCCATTCTCTCTCTTGTAAGTCTACTGTTGATACCACTTGGGTCATTAAACAATGCCATTCAGGCATCTGCTACAACAGCAGTAGACCTTTGTCCAGCAATAGAAGCTACATTTGGATCAATCAGAGAGCTATCCATTGAAAAAGTACTGGAAGAAGCAAAGACTTAAGTGCAGAAGTTGACTAATGAAGGCATTTATATTGAATCCTTAAATGAAGAGGACAAGAAGTTTGTTAAGACAACTGAAAAAGTACACAGACTTCATTCTTAAAATCTACAACAGCGACTTCTACATTCTACTCACCCTCTACATAGCTTTTACAGATCCCTCTCCTATAAAACACAGACAGTTGAGTGGAGTGAGGCACTACCAGCAATGGGGCTGCCATGTGCTCAGGATAGAATAGAGAATTTGAACACAGAGTGGAATATCATACGACAAATTAATGAAGATTTGACTTCAACTTCTTTTTCATCATCACTAGTCGCTCAACCCGATCTTTGTGCTATGTTTTCTGGGATGAAGGAAGTAGAAATTCATCTCTTGCTACTCCCAGTCACAATAGCTACAATGGAGCGTTCTTTTTCATCATGTAATAGAATTTTGTGTTCTGAAAGAAGTCGCCTTCTGCCTGATCATGTGAATGAACTAATGAGCATATCAATTGAAGGAATGGAAATACCGGACACGCAAGAAGCCACCAAAGATGAATGCATTGCATTCAAGAAGTTCATTAACAGAGTTGTGCAAAATTGTAACAAGAAACCAAGAATAATGTAGATGTAGTGCTTCATAGAAGGCTTAAGTAGCCAACTTTAAGTTGTGTGATGATTTTAAAACATGCGTTAAATCTAATAAAATGGTCATGAAACATTGTTCAGTTTTTACTATGATGCCATATAGCCCACCTTCACCCTCACAGTCTCACCCCTGCCTTTCAATTCCTGGGGAAAACACTGCCTCCGTTCCTCCCAAGCTCCCCCAACGTCACTCACTTTCACTGGGCTAGGGCAGGGGGTTGGGGTGCGGGAGGGGATGAGGGCTCCAGCTGGGGGTGTGGGCTCTTGGGTGGGGCCAGAAATGAGGAGTTCCGGGTGCAGGCTCTGGGGTGGGACTGAGGATTAGGGGTTTGGGGTGTAGAAGAGGAATCTGGGCTGGGGCCAAGAGGTTTGGGGGCTCAGGGTTGGGGCAGTGGGTGGGGCTGCAGGCTCTGGGGTGGGGCCAGGGATGAGTGGTTGGGGTGCAGGAGGGGGCTCAGGGCGGGGGCAGGGCGTTGGGGTGTGGGCTCAGGGCTGGAGTGCAGACTCTGGGAGGGAGTTTAGGGTTCAGGAGGGGGTTCCAACCTGGGGCAGGGGGTTGGGAGGGGGTGAGGCCTTCGGCTGGGGGTGTGAGGTTGGGCCAGGAATGAAGGGTTTGGGGTGCAGAAGGGGGCTCAGGGCTGAGGCAGGAGGTTGCAATGCAAGAGCAGGTGTGGGCTAAGGGCTGGGGTGAAGACTCTGGGAGGGTCTTAGGGTGCAGGAGGGACTTCTGGCCTGGGGCAAGGGTGCGGGAGGGGGTGAGAGCTTCAGCTGGGGGTGTGGACTCTGGGTTAGGGCCAGGGATGAGAGGTTTCAGGTGCAGGAAGGGGGTCAGAGTTGAGGCAGGGAGTTGGGGTGCAGGCTAAGGGCTGAAGGTTGGGGTGTGGACTCTGGGAGGGAGTTAGGGTGCGGGAGGGTTTCAACCTGGGGCAGAGGATTGGGGTGGGGGTATGGTCTCTGGCCGGGTGGTGCTTACCTTACGTGGCTCCCAGTAGGTGGCGCAGCAGGGCTAAGGCAGACTCCCTGTCTTTCCTAGCTCGGCTTGGCTCCCAGAAGCAGCCACCATGTCTAGGTCTAGGGGCCACGGGGCTCTGTGCACTGCCCATGCCCCCAGCTTCCCTGATCACTCCTCTGCCTAGGGGTTGCAGGGATATGCCAGCCTCTTCCAGGAGCTGTGCAGAGCCAGGACAGGCAGGGAGTCTGCCTTAGCCCTGCTGACTGGACTTTTAAAGGCCTAGTCAGCAGTGCTGACCGGAGCTGCCAGGGTCCCTTTTTGACCGGGCACTAAACAATGGGAACGGTTTGATCCAGGTCACAGCAAAAGAGCTTTCCAGCAAGTAGATATAAAAGGCGGGGGTTGAGGGGGGTGCAGAATGCCACCATGGGGGGGCTCACTACCCGTACAACACCACATCAGGAATCACCTGAGGAAAAAAGATTGGGAAATAATTGTCTCAGGCTAGAGGGATTTCTAACCTGTCTATGAAAACCTGGAAAATCCAAGCTGCTTTAAGAATCCTCCAGCCTGTTTGTCATTCAGGGTGATTAGTATGTTAAGATCAGTTTGTTGTTTTGTTTATTTACTAGGTAATCTGCTTTGATTTGTTTGCTATCACTTATAATCTATCCTTTTGTAGTTAATACACTTATTTTATGTTTTAATCCAAACCAGTGTGCATTCAACTAAGGTGTCTGGGGGAAATCGCAGCTTGGTTACCACAAGTGTGCATGGTCCTCTTCACATTGAGGAAGAGGTGGACGAGGTGTTAAACCTGTATACTAGCCAGATTTAACCAGGGCAGGATGGTACTGATCTGGGGTCCCAAGCTGGGAAGCTGGTGGTTAGAGAGCCTGCATGTAACTGCAACTGGGTATGTCCCTACATGTATGAATGCTGGTGAAAGTGCCGGCTCAGGGGCTTTGCAGCTTGTCACAGCGGTACAGGGAGGGAGCCCAGGCTGCTGGGTCAGGGGATTCAGTGGTACCCGAGTACAGGTGAACCCATCCACATACCCCTTTTTTTGTTGTGAAGAAGAAAAATGTTACGGACATTTCTTTATTGTATCACCAATATCACAGAAAACGACTGTAAAAATCTAATATATTTATCATTTATGTTATTGGTTTAAATATATCCACTTTGCTCTTCTTCGTTGGTTTCTAGCAAGGGCTGAAGTCTGATGGCCTAGAATGCTGCAAACACTGCAGGGGGAGGGTCTAAGAGTAGTTTTGTTCTCATAAGTGACTCCAAAAATAGGATTGGGACATTCCATGTTTATTGTCTCTGTGACTTCCATGGCAAAGTGCTCCCACTGAAGCAAATGGTAGCTTGCCACTGACTTCAAAAGGAATTGGAACTTTTACTCAGTTTACAAGAAAAAAAGATGGGTTCTTCTTTCCCGCTGCCAACTTGGCAAACAATGTGGTATCAGAAAGTCAAGATGGGTTCTCTCCATTTTGCCCTTCAACTTCATAATCCTGGCTGAAGTGAGTGGTATTTATAGGCTTGGTTCGGGTGCAGCTGAGGTGATGCCTTTGTGTGTCAAGGCAAAGGATTCTAAAATTGGAATTTAATTAACACTTCTGCTGATGGTCCACAAGACAGAGTAGAATCCAACTCATGTCCTTGCAACTGTGCTACAGGGATAACATGTAAAAAAGAAATAAACATGTATTTACTGAAGTCATTAGACGGGTAGCAAGGTCTATAGATAAAGAAGATGCCATTTTTAGAGTCATTCTTCTAACCATTATTGTGCTTTAAATTAATTGTGGGGCTAAACTATGAGTTTCCTTTCAAAAGAGTCTCATTTGTGGTCTTTCTGCACAGAAGGATGGTAGCTGTCATTGGGACCTGGACATCAGGAGAAAAGGCAGGGAACCAAAAGGGAGGACACTCTGCAAACAAAAGATTGCTAGAAATCCTGAGTGTCTCTACATCTTTCTGAATAAACGAGAAAGTCGCACACCTGCACATGCACAGTACTGAGAAACCAAGGTATAGAAGTGGGCATGTGGCTTATGGTCCTATTCTTCATTAAGGAGACTGTATGAGCTGTCAACACACAGAGTATTAGAGAGCATTTTAGAAGCTCCATCACACTCAGGTCTAGACCCTCACACTGGTATCCCCTTAGCTTTTTTCTGATTTTGAAAGTAGTCCTTGGTGAAGGAGATGATTTTCTCCAGATCAATCAGTGGTTCCTCTGTGTTAAGCTTTCCTTCCTTCTGCCTATGCGCAAGGATCATGGCTCGGAGTAGAGGGGGGTATGGCACACACTGAATGGTTTCCACTGACACTGGAGTACATTTCTTGAAGGCCTCCTCTTCGTGTTTGGGCACCATCCTCCAGTCATGATACATGATCTTGTCAATCTCTTTCACTTCATTATACGTCTTGCCTAAGGAAAGATAATGATGAATAGGAAAATAATGCTATGAACAACAAATCCCATATTGGTGACTATGCCAGTGCAATGTCTCCAATGCTTCAGCTGGCCATAGCTCTGGATATTTTATGGTAGTTACACTATCTACTAAACTACACACTCCCACTACAGGTTGTGTAGCAAGTAACACAGGCAACTGACTGACAGAACATCTGGATAGTAGTCCTGACTTTGCTGTTGACCACTTCTGTTAGCTTGAACAAGTCATTTCACCTCTCTCTGATTTAGTTTCCATATCTATAAAATAAAGATAATTCTTCCCTGCTTTACAGGGATGTTGAATTCATTAATGTTTATAAAACGCTTTGAGATCCTTGAATTAAAGATACTAGAAGTGAAAAATTTTATTAAATAAATTATAAACCTAATACATGGTCTAAAACAGCTTTCAGAAAGCAGGGAATTTCCCCTCTTCATCTCAATGAAGTACTGATTCTGAACCCTAATGATGGCAACTTAAAGGACAACATTGCTATTTCATTATTGATTTTAGCAGGAACATTCAGCTAGCATGTTTATCCACTGTTTTTAGCTATTATAGAAGTTAGAGATGGAAGAGACCTTATTTGTCATAGATTCCATTTCTTTGCCCACACAAATTGTTCACTATGGTATAGTCTCCAGGGTTTTCTTCAAGTTAGTTTTAAATGACGAGAGTAATTGGACTTAGAATCATAGAATATCAGGGTTGGAAGGGACCTCAGGAGGTCATCTAGTCCAACCCCCTGCTCAAAGCAGCAGCAATCCCCAACTAAATCATCCCAGCCAGGGCTTTGTCAAGCCTGACCTTAAAAACCTCAAAGGAAGGAGATTCTACCACCTTCCTAGGTAACGCATTCCAGTGCTTCACCACCATCCTAGTGAAAAAGATTTTTCTAATAACCAACCTAAACCTCCCCACTGCAACTTGAGACCATTACTCTTTGTTCTGTCATCTGCTACCACTGAGAACAGTCTAGATCCATCCTCCTTGGAACCCCCTTTCAGGTAGTTGAAAGCAGCTATCAAATCCCCCCTCATTCTTCTCGTCTGCAGACGAAACAATCCCAGTTCCCTCAGCCTCTTCTCATAAATCATGTATTCCAGTCCCCCAATCATTTTTGTTGCCCTCGGCTGGATGCTTTCCAATTTTTCCACATCCTTCTTATAGTGTGGGGCCCAAAACTGGACACAGTACTCTAGATGAGGCCTCACCAATGTCGAATAGAGGGGAACGATCACGTCCCTTGATCTGCTGGCAATGCTCCTACTTATACAGCCCAAAATGCCGTTAGCCTTCTTGGCAACAAGGGCACACTGTTGACTCACATCCAGCTTCTCATCCACTGTAACCCCTAGGTCCTTTTCTGCAGAACTACTGCCTAGCTACTCGGTCCCTAGTCTGTAGCGGTGCATGGGATTTTTTCGTCCTAAGTGCAGCACTCTGCACTTGTCCTTGTTGAACCTCATCAGATTTCTTTTGGCCCAATCCTCTAATTTGTCTAGGTCCCTCTGTATCCTATCTCTACCCTCTAGCGTATCTACCACTCCTTCCAGTTTAGTGTCATCCACAAACTTGCTGAGGGTGGAGTCCACACCATCCTCCAGATCATTAACGAAGATATTGAACAAAAAGATATTGACTTCTATCATTTTCCTTGTAAAATTATTCCACAGTGGACTAGATCAAACTGTTAGGAAGTTTTCCTTTTCTTAATTTCATCCTATTAGCGAGGTGAGTGGAAAGAGAGAGCTACCAGTGGAGGAGGACTGCTGAGTGGCAAAGAAAGCCACCACCTTTTTCCTCCCATGTCAGTCCCTGTCCCTATGCATTAACTTTTTTCTCTAATTCTGCTTGAGAGACATACACCAAGCTCTATTTACCTCTGAATGTCAGGTATCCCCAGGCTTTCCCATGATCCAAAGTCTGCAAAGGAAACAAACACAAATTTGCTCTGATCAGTTAAAGAACTATTCCCATTCACAAGACGGACAAACTCATTTTATAGTCTTATTACTCATGATCTACAAAAAGTGAGTCCTATACCTCGGACCTGAATAACTGCTAATCATGGCTACTTACTATCCTTCTAAAATACTAAGCAAATGCCATTAGACAATCCCTGCAATGAATTTTGTGATGAAAAATGCAGCATAATGTGTCTCAATACTATATACTGCCTGCTATCAGCCCTGTAATGACTCCATACAAGTACATGTGCCACCATTAAGGTCCTGATCCTTATGTTCTGCATTACAAATTCTAATCAGTGTTCTGAACTCTGAAGCATAGTGGCTCAGACTGATACCATTGTTTCTACAGTGCTCAGGTACTATCATACCCTCCCTCAGGCTTTCCTAAATTGTAGGTTTTCATTACATGGTGCCTGCTCTGAATCCATGACCTGGTGCTTCCTGGGGCACACATGACCAGAGGAGATTCAAGTGTTTGAATACTGAGTTGTGATATAAGAGAGGCAACAGGTGCACAATGGTGTTTTGAGAGCCAGCTTTCAGGAGAGCAGGTCTCACTGGAAGGCCTCATTTCCACAGGCCTTGTCTCTTTCTATGGTGCCTGTTACCATAGTACAGTATCTGAGTGCCTTCAAACCCCAACGCCAACAGTCAAGGGCTCTCACCTCAGCTGTGTAGTCCACCCTGACCTTGGTAACGACCCAGTAGCAGGGCTCGTCATACTGCCAAAGCCAATACTTGCGGGTGACCATGCGGCCGATGCCAAAGAGCCGCAGCTGGCAAAGCAGCGTGAAGAGACGGTTCTCGTTCTTCACATCCTCCCAGGCCAGCACAGGCAGGCGTTTGTTCGTGAAGGGTCGAATCATGGTCTCGTAATCCAGGGCGAAGCGTTGGGAGTCTCGGGGACGGTTCTTCAGTGCCCGATACTCACGAATCTTCTTGGCCATGGCGGCGATTGGGCGGTACAGCTTCTTACGAGCCATAGCAGCGGCAGCTCACGGGCCAGACCGGCAGGCTCAGCACAGACGGCACCAGAGAGATGCTGATGCTACTGTCCCCCCGGACTCCTCTTCCCCTTCTTTCCTCCCCTCAGGCACCGAGCTCCCCAGCCCGGACTAGTTCCCAACGCACGAGCCCTCACACGGGTCTCTGCCGCCCTCGGGCGGTGCAGCTCCCTAACCCGGAACTTCCCGTAGCAATGGAAACACACCCGCCGTCAGCGCCCCCGGAAGCGCTCGGCTGCTCAGCCGAGGGGCGCGCTCCGCGGGCTGGGGCCGAGCTGGGCTGCTGTCCGGAGAGGAACGTTTCTGCTGCACTGGGGCAGCGGGGGACGGGTTGAAGCGGCGCGCTACAGCTGGTGTCTAGATCTGTCTGAGTGGCGAAGCGGGGGACCAAGGAGAAGGGGGCTCCCTCCGTGGGAAGGGGTCGGTAGGGGGATGTATGTCGGGGCGGGAGGTGGTGGGAGTCTGTGTACATCGGTGAGTGGGTTCCCGCCGCCCCGCCCTTAGGCTGCCCGAGGACTCTGTTTGGGAGGAGCTGGCGAGCAGTGGGCCCCACTTCGAGCTAGAGCCCTTCGGACGTCCAGTCTCCTTGCGGGCACTGTCCCCGAGGCCCTGCATAGCCCTACGCGTCTCAGAGCGGACACGGCTCAGATATGCCCCAGATCTGTGTTTGGCGCTTATTGGCACCACTTCAGGCTATTTTCAGTCGTAATTCTAGTTTCTAAAAGTGATCTTTCCCTTGAATATTGTAATGTGAATTGAGCACTTGTGACAGGTGCCTAATGCCAGGCCTGGACGCTACAGGAGTGTTGCCCGTGATTTTATTGCAGAGTTTCACAATATTTGGTGTTTTTCTTAAAGCTCTAGAACCTGGGATTATGGGAGAATCTCAGCTTTCCTTTTATTTAAAAAAAGAAATGTCTTACCCTTGTGATTACAGATTAAAAACTTGAAAACATGACCTGAGTGCATTCTGTATGATCAAAAACCACAAAGAAAAGGTGTCACTCTCCCTAGCACATACAAAAGTTTTTTTTTTTCAAAAATTAGGTATGTAGCACATCTTCAAAGCGTTTACCATTAGTATTAATGTCTTTGTCTTGACTCATGAATAGAGTAGCAAAAGACAAGATTAACAGCCAATTTATGACAAACAGACACTGTTCACATAGTTTGCCTTGTTCAGTGTCTGTTGCATTTCCCAATCCCTTTGTGTACCCCAGTGAGTGGTCAGATACAGATTCTCCTGCCTCTTTGGAGAAGGTTCTCAATTAAGGCATGTTTCAGAGTAGCAGCCTTGTTAGTCTCTATCTGCAAAAAGAACAGGAGTACTTGTGGCACCTTAGAGACTTACAAATTTATTTGAGCATAAGCTTTCGTGAGCTACAGCTCACTTCATCGGATGCATTTGGTGGAAAATACAGAGAGGAGATTGATATACACACACAGAGAATATGAAACAATGGGTTTATCATACACACTGTAACGAGAATGATCAGTTAAGGTGAGCTACTACCAGCAGAAGAGAAAAAAAAACCTTTTGTAGTGATAATCAAGATGGGCCATTTCCAGCAATTGACAAGAACGTGTGAGGAACGGGGGGAGGGGTGGGAAGAAACATGGGGAAATAGTTTTACTTTGTGTAATGACACATCCATTCCCAGTCTTTATTCAAGCCTAATGTAATGGTGTCCAGTTTGCAAATTAATTCCAATTCAGCAGTCTCTCGTTGGAGTCTGTTTTTGAAGGTTTTTTTGTTGAAATATTGCGACTTTTAGGTCTGTAATCGAGTGACCAGAAAGATTGAAGTGTTCTCTGACTGGTTTTTGAATGTTATAATTCTTGATGTCTGATTTGTGTCCATTTATTCTTTTACGTAGAGACTGTCCGGTTTGGCCAATGTACATGGCAGAGGGCATTGCTGGCACATGGTGGCATATATCACATTGGTAGATGTGCAGGTGAACGAGCCTCTGATAGTGTGGCTGATGTGATTAGGCCCTATGATGGTGTCCCCTGAATAGATATGTGGACACAGTTGGCAACAAGCTTTGTTGGAAGGATAGGTTCCTGGGTTAGTGTTTTTGATTTCTCTCCTGCTGGTAATAGCTTACCTTACCTGATCACTCTCGTTACAGTGTGTATGGTAACACCCATTGTTTCATGTTCTCTGTGTATATAAAATCGCCTTACTGTATTTTCCACTGCATGCATCCGATGAAGTGAGCTGTAGCTCACGAAAGCTTATGCTCAAATAAATTCAGGCATGTGTTTGAGATTTTGGCAAGGAAAGGGTTCACTGCAACCATGCTTGCCCTTGGCCCCTCCCTCTGGAATCTCTTTGTGTTGGGCCCCACCCCCTTGTGAAGCTTCCCAAATGCAAAATTTTTCTCCCTCTGCCTTGAAGAGATAGTGTTATCCGTTACAAGTGTAGTAAGAACAACATCTTTCAATGGAGTTGTCAGGGTTCCCTCCCCACTCTTAACTCTGGGGTACAGATGTGGGGACCTGCATGAAAGACCCCCTACGCTTATTTCCACCAGCTTAGGTTAAGACTTCCCAAGGCACAAATCCTTTCCTTGTCCTTGGTCGGTATTGCCGCCACCACCAAGTGATTTAGACAAAGATTCAGGAAAAGGGCCACTTGGAGTCCCCATTTCCCCAAAATAGTCCCCCAAGCCCCTTCACCCCCTTTCCTGGGGAGGCTTGAGAATAATATACCAACCAATGCCTTTAATAAAAGTACAGACCAACCCCTTTATCTTTAGGACACTAAAATCAAGCAGGTTCTTAAAAGAAGAACTTTATTATAAAGAGAGGGTCTTTGACCTGGTCTTGGGGTTTTCCCACTCTTTGGCACACCTCACAAGACCGGACATAAGTAGAAACATCCTTGCCCATTCCCTCCCAGTGGAAGGACTTCTCCAAACGGTCTTTGGTCCTGTTCACCCCAGCATGGCCACTAGGATGATTGTGAGCTAAGCACAGGAGCTTTACCCAGTACTTAGTTGGAACTACCAACTCTCTTTGAAGATGCCAATTCTCCTGATGCCCACCAGAAAGAGTTTCTTTGTATAAAAGTCCTCTTTCTACAACAAACCGGGATAAATTAGAAGAGCTAAGAGGCGGTGGGTTGCTCTGTGCTGCCATCCAAGCTCCCTGGAGGCTTTCATCTGCTTCCTTCTCGGACTGGAGCTGTTCCATTGATGCTGGAGACATCAGTTTCTCATTGGATTGTGGACTTGGGCTTGGTCCCTCTGGAAGCGATGTAGGGGATGGGGGTTGTTTCCATTGTCTGTGGACCGCTCTCTGCTGGTGCACTATGTTTCATTTCAGTCTCTGGCTGAGCCTCTTGCTTAGGTTTATCTGCTGCTGCCAGGGCAGGCTCGGTGGCGCCCTCTGGTGTTGGAGTTGTAGATGGGGTTGCAAGCGCTGGATTCAGAGCTGTCAATGGTTCTGATGCCACGTCTGTTTTCCACCTTAGGGCTCTGAACCGCCGATGGGCATGCCCGGGTGTTAGCCCCATTCTAATTCTGGCCTTTTTTAAAAAAAAGTTTGTAGCTGTTCATGTGTTCTTTAGGCATTTCAGCTGCCACCTCTGCTAAGGGTCCACTGAGCTGCAACCTCAGCTCCACCATATACTGGACTGTAGAGATGCTGTAACCAAGGCAGGCCTTTCAAAATATTCTAAGAAGCCCTCTGTATCATCGCCTACCTTGTAGGTGGGGAATTTTTTGGAATGGGGAGCGGTACTTGCAGAAGGACTGTTAGGGTTATCTGGTAGACCCAGCTTAGCCCTTTCCAGATCTAAGCACTTCAGCTTTAACTCAGCATCCAAGCGTTTTGCCTTTGCCTTCAAGCGGTTTGTCTCCATTTCCGTCTCTAAGCATTTCACCTCTTTCCTCTCCTCCGTTTCCAACTCCAAGCACTTTAAGGCCATTTGTCTTTCATGTTCTTTCTGTCTCTCTTCAGCTTCCAATCTGGCTAATTCTAGTTTCTTTTGGACCTCACTTTCCATCATCCTAGCCTTCCTGCACTTAGCCTAGCCTAACCTGAGAGCTAGAAAGAAAGAAAAAAAAAAATCCCAGATTGTGAATTCCCTTGCAGGAACTTAACTACTCTGTCCTCAGGCAAAGAAAAAAAACTCTAGCTGCTCTCAGCTTAAAAAAAAACAAGTGTCCTTTTTTAAAAAAAACCTCCCTGGTTTTCAAGTAGCCAAAAGAAAAAAATGTGTCCATTTAAAATCCTGAGGTCTGTGCTTCTGGTTCAAAATGATCCCACCATGTCAGGGTTCCCTCCCCACTCTGAACTCTGGGGTACAGATGTGGGGATCCACATGAAAGACCCCCTAAACTTATTTCTACCAGCTTAGGTTAAAACTTCCCCAAGGCACAAATCCTTTAATAAAAGTACAGACCAGACCCTTTATCTTTAGGACAGGTTCTTAAAAGAAGAACTTTATTATAAAGGAAAAAGTAAAAGAAGCACCTCTGTAAAATCAGGATGGAAGATAATTTTACAGGGTAATAAAAAGATTTAAAACACAGAGGATTCCCCTCTAGGCTCAACTTCAAAGTTACAAAAACAGGACTAAAACTCCCTCTTAGCATAGGGAAAATTCACAAGCTCAAACAAAAGATACTCTAATGCCTTTTCTTGCCTTACTTACAATTTCTATAATTTTAGATGCTCATTTCAGGTATGTTTTTAGATGTTTTAGATGTTTTTTCCTGCCTGGCCCTGGCCCTGGCCCTGGCCCTGACCCCTCTCTCCATCCAGCGAGGGAACAAACAAAAATAGCACAAAGAAAACCTCTCCCTCCCCTCGCCAATTTGAAAGTATCTTCATTCCTTATTGGTGTCCTTTTGGTCAGGTGCTAACCAGGTTATTTGAGCTTCTTAACTCCTTACAGGTAAAAGAGGAATTTAAAAAAAATTTTTTAAGCCTGACTCATAATTTTTGAATGCGTGGAGTTGGCAATACTGTTTAAATATTGTAACCGCCGGGACAATGGTAGAGCAAGCTTCCTCCCACACTGTCTTGTGCCTCAACTGACTTGGATAGCCCACCAATAGGAGTCAGAGGGGATTTCAATCTGTGGCCCATTCAGTCTTTAGCCTCTCTGCTGATATTTCCAGCGAGGGAAATAATTAGTACTAATTAGGTGCTTTGGGATGTTGGTGCCTGTCCTCCAGGAGTAGGACTGAGACCAGATTATTCTCATAGACTAGTTCTTGATTGGGTCTTGGTGAATTTCAGTCAGAGCTGCCTTGTTGTGGATTTGAATGAGTGGCAGACTCAAAGTGAAAGGCTCCATAGTCTATCACTGAGCCCTGGTCTACACTAGGAGTTGAGGTTGAATTTAGCAGTGTTAAATCGATTTAACCCTGCACCCGTCCACACGACGAAGCCCTTTTTTTGACTTAAAGGGCTCTTAAAATTGATTTCTTTACTCCACCCTTGACAAGGGGATTAGCACTGAAATCGGCCTTGCTGGGTCGAACTTCAGGTAGTGTGGACGTAATTCAACGGTATTGGCCTCCGGGAGCTATCCCAGAGTGCTCCATTGTGACCGCTCTGGACAGCACTCTCAACTCAGATGCACTGGCCAGGTAGACAGGAAAAGGCCCACAAACTTTTAAATCTCATTTCCTGTTTGGCCAGCATGGCAAGCTGCAGGTGAGTGCAGAGTTCATCAGCAGAGGTGACCATAATAGAGTCCCAGAATGGCAAAAGAACTCCAGCATGGACCGAACGGGAGGTACGGGATCTGATTGCTGTATGGGGAGACGAATCCGTGCTATCAGAACTCCGTTCCAGTTTTTGAATTGCCAAAACATTTGTCAAAATCTCCCCGCACATGAAGGACAGAGGCCATTACAGGTACCCAAAGCAGTGCTGCGTGAAACTTAAGGAGCTGAGGCAAGTCTACCAGAGAGACAAATGGCCGCTCCAGGTCAGAGCCTCCAGGTAAGAGCTTCTGTGATGAGCTGCATGCCATTTTAGGGGTTCAGCCACCGCTACCCCAACCGTGTGCTTTGACTCCATGAATGGAGAGGGAGGCAACACAGAAGCAGGTTTTGGGGATGAGGAAGATGATGATGATGAGGTTGTAAATAGCTCACAGCAAGCAAGCAGAGAAACCATTTTCCCAACAGCCAGGAACTGTTTCTCACCCTGGACCTGGAGCCAATACCTCCCGAACTTACCCAAGGCTGCCTCCCAGACCCGCCAGGTGGAAAAGGGCCCTCTGGTGAATGTACCTTTTTAAATAGTATACATGGTTTAAAAGCAAGCGTGTTTAATGATTAATTTGCCCTGGCATTCGCGGCCAGTACAGCTACCGGAGAAGTCTGTTAACGTGTCTGGGGTGGAGTGGAAATCCTCCAGGGACATCTCCATAAAGCTCTCCTGGATGTACTCCCAAAGCCTTTGCAAAAGGTTTCTGGGGAGGGCAGCCTTATTCCGTCCACCATGGTAGGACACTTTACTACGCCAGGCCAGTAGCATGTAGTCGGGAATCGTTGCAGAACAAAGCATTACAGCATATGTTTCCTGACATTCAAACAACATCCATTCTTTATCTCTCTGTGTTATCCTCAGGAGAGTGATATCATTCATGGTCACCTGGTTGAAATAGGGTGCTTTTCTTAAGGGAACATTCAGAGGTGCCTGTTTCTGCTGGGCTGTTTGTGGCTGAACAGAAATGATCCCCGCTGTTAGCCATGGGGAGGAGGGAGGGGCTAGCCACACAGTGGGGGGAGGCAAAATGCGACCTTGTAATGAAAGCACATGTGCTATGTATGTAATGTTAACAGCAAGGTTTACCGTGAAAAAGTGTACCCATTGTTCTATAAAATGTGTCTTTTTTTAAATACCACTGTCCCTTTTTTTTCCTCCACCAGCTGCATGTGTTTCAAGGATCACAGGATCTTCTCCTTCCCAGAGGCTAGCGAAGATTAGAAGGCGAAAAAAACGCACTCACGATGAAATGTTCTCTGACCTCATGCTGTCCTCCCACACTGACAGAGCACAGACGAATGCATGGAGGCAGACAATGTCAGAGTGCAGAAAAGCACAAAATGACCGGGAGGAGAGGTGGCGGGCTGAAGAGAGTAAGTGTTGGGCTGAAGAGAGGGCTGAAGCTGATATGTGGCATGATGAGAGGAGGCAGGATTCAATGCTGAGGCTGCTGGAGGATCAAACTAATATGTTCCAACGTATGGTTGAGCTGCAGGAAAGGCAGCTGGAGCATAGACCACCCCTACAGCCCCTTTGTAACCAACCGCCCTCCTCCCCAAGTTCCATAGCCTTCTCACCCAGATGCCCAAAAACGCAGTGTGGGGGCCTCTGGCCACCCAGCCACTCCACCCCAGAGGATTGCCCAAGTAACAGAAGGCTGGCATTCAATAAGTTTTAAAGTTTTAAGGTGCTATGTGGCCTTGTCCTTCCCTCCTCCATGATCCCACCTAGTGCTTTCCTCCTCCACCACCCCTCTCGGGCTACCTTGGCAGTTATCCCCCTATTTGTGTGATGAATTAATCAAGAATACATGAATGTGAAGCAACAATGATTTTATTGCCTCTGCAAGCAGTGATTGAAGGGGGGAGGGGAGGGTGGTTAGCTTACAGGGAAGTAGAGTGAACCAAGACGCGGCGGGGGAGAGGGGGGAGTTTCATCAAGGAGAAACAAACAGGACTTTCACACTGCAGCCTGGCCAGTCATGAAACTGGATTTCAAAGCTTCTCTGATGCGCACTGCACCCTCCTGTACTCTTCTAACTGCCCTGGTGTCTGCCTGCGCGTAACCAGCAGCCAGGCGATTTGCCTCAACCTCCCACCCTGCCATAAACGTTTCTCCCTCACTCTCACAGATATTGGGGAGCGCACAGCAAGCAGTAATAACAATGGGAATATTTGTTTCACTGAGGTCTAAGCGAGTCAGTAAACTGCGCCAGCGTGCTTTTAAACATCCAAATGCACATTCTACCACTATTCTGCACTTGTTCAGCCTGTAGTTGAACAGTTTCTGACTACTTTCCAGACTGCCTGTGTATGGCTTCATGAGCCATGGCACTACGGGGTAGGCTGGGTCCCCAAGGATAACTATAGGCATTTGAACATCCCCAACGGTTATTTTCTGGTCTGGGAATAAAGTCCCTTCCTGCAGCTTTTGAAACAGACCAGAGTTCCTGAAGATGCGAGCGTCATGTATCTTTTCCAGCCATCCCATATTGATGTTGGTGAAACGTCCCTTGTGATCCACCAGTGCTTGCAGCACTATTGAAAAGTATCCCTTGCGGTTTATGTACTTGCCAGCTTGGTGCTCCAGTGCCAAGATAGGGATATGGGTTCCGTCTATGGCCCCACCACAGTTAGGGAATCCCATTGCAGCAAAGCCATTCACTATGACCTGCACATTTCCCAGACTCACTCCCCTTGATATCAGCAGATCTTTGATTGCGTTGGCTACTTGCATCACAGCACTCCCCCCAGTAGATTTGCCCACTCCAAATTGATTCCCGACTGACCGGTAGCTGTCTGGCGTTGCAAGCTTCCACAGGGCTATTTCCACTCGCTTGTGAACTGTGAGGGCTGCTCTCATCTTGGTATTCTGGTGTTTCAGGGCAGGGGAAAGCAAGTCACAAAGTTCCATGAAAGTGCCCTTATGCATGCAAAAGTTTCAGAATCACTGGGCATCGTCCCAGACCTTCAACACTATGTGGTCTCACCAGTCTGTGCTTGTTTCTCAGGCCCAGAATCAGCGTTCCACGGCATGAACCTGCCCCATTACTACCATGATAGCCACATTGCCAGGGCTCGTGCTTTGAGAGAAGTCTGTTTCCATGTACTCATCACTCTCGGCACCGCACTGATGTCGTCTACTCGCCCAGTTTCGCTTTGGCAGGTTCTGGTGCTGCATATACTGCTGGATAATGTGCGTAGTGTTTAACTGTGCTCCTAATTGCCAAAGTGATCTGAGCGGGCTCCATACTTGCCGTGGTATGGCGTCTGCACGGAAAAAAGGTGCGGAACAATTGTCTGCCATTGCTCTGACTGAGGGAGGGCGAGTGACGACATGGCTTACCGGGTTGGCTTACAGGGAATTAAAATCAATGAAGGGGGTGGCTTTACATCAAGGAAAAACAAAAACAACTGTCACATAGAATGGCCCCCTCAAGAATTGAAATCAAAATCCTGGGTTTAGCAGGCCAATGCTCAAGCCACTGATCTATCCCTCTTCCTGGTATTCCAGGCAGGACTGAATCTCGATTAAACTTTTCAAGGTACCCCTAGCAGACCTCACCGAAACGATTGTCGGCCATTGATTTCACAGAGGGAGGGAGGGAGGGGGGAAGCAAATGAATAGAAAACAAATCTGATGACATTTGTTTTCTATTCATTTGCTCCTCCCTCCCTCTGTGAAATCAGAAATCTATTTTTTGTTTTGATCCATTCCATCTATATTTTACATCTTTGGCTGGCAGCAGACGGTGCAGTAGGACTACTAGCCATCCTCATCTCCTGGCTGCTTGCCAGAAGATGGTGCAATATGGCATCTGCACAGGTAACTCAGAAAAAAAGGCGCAAAACGATTGTCTGCCATTGCTTTAACGGAGGGAGGGAGGGCCTGATGACATGTACCCAGAACCACCCACGACAATGTTTTTGCCCCATTAGGCATTGGGATCTCAACCCAGAATTCCAATGGGCAGCGGAGACTGTGGGAACTGTGGGATAGCTACCCACAGTGCAACGCTCCGGAAGTCGACGCTAGCCTCAGTACTTTGGAAGCACTCCGCCGAGTTAATGCACTTAATGCACTTAGAGCATTTTGTGTGGAGACACACACAATCGACTATATAAAAACTATTTCTAAAAAACCGACTTCTATAAATTGGACCTAATTTCGTAGTGTAGGCATACCCTGAGCCACTTGTTTGTCATAAACTAGGATTTACTTCCTATGAGAGGAATTTAGGTTTTTAATTAATCCTTTTTTCTTCATTTTTAATTAAAACTAACCTAAGCAAAACAAAATGTATCACTTAGGTAAATATTTTTAAAATAAATAAGTTTAGTGCATTTATATATTAGAAATTGGTACAGAATATTGAGTGTGTCTGCATTTTCTAAGCAAACAATGTTAGTCTTTTAGGTAATTAGAAATGCTGAAGAGAAAAATAAAACCATGGAGGAAAATTCAAAGAATCAATCCAATGGCAAAATCAACAGAGTTATCAAAAGAGCTGCTGCCTGGGAAATTTCAGATTCTGACACAGACAGTGATGTTGAATCATGTCAAACCAGAAATGTTACCCTGATGCACCCAGCTGCTGATACACTGGATCATGGCATTTGTGATCATGTTGCACAAGAAGAGCTGAAAAGCTGTGTGTGTCAGTGAGTCTAAAGAGCTACTTTTGCCAACCTCTCCTCAGCAAGTAACTACATCCTCTCCAAGCCCAAATAAAAGGAGGAGAAGGAGAACGTCAGAGAAAATAGAGGCATGTCAAGCAAGAGTAAAACCAAGGAAACTCAAAAGGGAAATCAAGAAGACAGAAAAAGAGAGGAGAAAAGCAGAGGAGGCACTAGAAAAACAGAGGCGAAGGGAAGCTGCTGATGCCTTGAAGCTGCTTCGGCCAGACCAGTGTCTGAAGTACATGACTGTCTGCATAGACCTAGGTAGGCAGTCTCTGAACTAGTTTTGATTTTTCTCCTGGCATTTATTCTAGGGATCTCACTGTGCTAATACTATCCTCTACTATGAAGGTGGAGATTAATTTAAAATGGGAGGCAGTGCTATCTCATGGTTAAACTAGGTGACCAGGGCTTCCAAGTTCTATTCCCAGGTCTTCCATTAATTTGCTGGATGACCTTAAGTAAGTAATTTATGGGCACATTTGTCAATGTTAGCTACTGATTTTGGTTGTCCTCATTTTGGGGTCTCCAACTTCAGACACCATTTCAAGGTGATGAGTAAAGCCAGCTCCCGTTAGAGTGATGGGTGCTAAGTACTTGTAACAGTCACATCCAAAGTGCCTTTAGATGTGCACCCAAAATCAATGGCCACTTGTGAAAAATGAAGCTTTAACTTCTCTGTGCCTTAATTTCTCAATGAGCAAAATGGGGATGATAATGCTTCCCTACATCATGACAGGGGCTGCAAGGGTTAATTAATGTTTGTAAAACACTTTAAGATTGTCAGCTGGAAGACACTGTAAAAGGGTAAAATATTAGATTATTATAATCGGTTCTTCGTTAATGTCACTTTTGCTGGAATTCACTTTTTTGTGTGTTTTGGTGTTTAAATTTTCAAGCGTTACAGCTTGTTCAAGTTCATACAACTAAACACACTGTCAAAGTGTGTCTTGCTGAAGTAGTGCTTGTATTAGCAAGAAGATAGAGATAAATTCAGGTTAGTTTGACTGCATTTTTAAACTCTCAGGCCATCAGGCAGTGTGACTCTGATCTAGTTTCAGTGCATAGGGATTCTATGCTACTGGGTAAGTAGTTAATGTTCTTTCCCCCAAAACTGGCCATTACTAGGCACAGACTATTAAAAAGACAAGGAAGAAAATGTGAGTTTCAGAGCTGATTGCCTGTGTTATATCTTCTCTAGAGTCCACATCTGGGGACACTTCCACGATAATTGTGGATAACTCTCTGTCTGGAAATGTTAACTCCTGACATGCCAGGCCAGACCATCTTTTGGGCCCAGTCCTGCTCCCAGTATCTCAGAGGAGAGGGTAGTACCCTTCAGCTAGTTTCTGTTTCCAGCAATGTTATCTTAGACCAAGCAGTGCACAGTATATTCAGAGAGCTCTACAGGTGCCTGTTTCCCTGGGTGTAATACTTATTTTAGAAGCATGTCATGAGGATTTAACAAAGTCCATCCACTTGCATTAGCATTTAAAGGGTTAAATAAGCTATCTTGTTTGGGAGGCAGGGAATTAAAATGTGGAGCCATTATGGACATAGGATCATAGAAAATAGAGATGGCAATGACTTATGAGGTGCCCATCCTCCTGCCCTTGCAGGATTGGTCCCTGTTTCTTACTTACTAGAATTTTGTCTTTCCTGGTTGTAAAGTTTATTCTCTAAGTAGTAAAAAGTCTTGTCTTATTTTAGCTTTACAAATTGTCACAGTATTGATCATTGTTGTGCCAATTGCCATTCTCCACCCCAGAATTGGCTGCATTTCATTTTCTGTAGGTATGTATACAGAGCTCAATACTGCAATATTAGTCAGGTTGAGTGGGGCAACTTTTGTGAGTTAAGGTTTGCAGATGTAGCATGATTCAGGAGAAACAAATTGGATGTGATCATTGTAACTATCATAATACATAAGCACAAGGGGCCAAATTAAGGTTGCACTGACATTCAAGCATTTCCTAGCTTTTGAGAGCTTCACTTTGCAATTTTAACATTCTTTGAATGGAGGGTTTTAAATGTAAATTCTTAAGTTTTTTTAAAAATTAAAAAAACAAAAATTCCATCCTGTAAACCATATTGACTCCCCACAACATCATCAGCATCAGAGTTTAAGATCCACTGCGCAGTGCTCTACTAGTTAAGATAACAGAGTAACTGGTACCAGGAGAAGGCTGTATATTCTGTGTGAACTTGCAAGTAGAGGAGGATGGAGACCCACTTTGCCATTGGGTTTCACAGCTATTTTCTGGAGAGTAGAGGAATGGTGAGATTTAGGAATAATAAATTTAGTTCCATGTTCTGTAGGAGAGCGTTCCCTAGTGGTTATGCTTTAGTGCAGAGATGGGCAAACTATGGACCGTGGGCCGGGGAGCCTAGCCCCCAGCCCCTCCCCTGCTGTCCCCCATTCCCCACAGCCTTAGCTTGCTGTGCTACCAGCACTCTGGGCGGTGGGGCTGCGAGCTCCTCCCGGGTAGCACAGCGGCGTGGTTGGCTTCAGCCAGGCGGGGCAGTTGCCAGTCCTGCTGCTCTGAGCAGCATGGTAAGGGGGGGGGTTGGATAATGGGCAGGGGGTTCCGGGAGGTAGTCAGGGGACAGGGAGCAGGGGGCGGTTGGATGGGGCGGAGGTTCTGGCGGGGGACGGTAAGGGACAGGGAACGGGGGGGTTGGATAGGCGTGGGAGTCCCAGGGGGCCTGTCGTGGGGGGTGTGGATGGGGTTGGAGCAGTCACTGGACAGGGAGCAGGGGGGGTTGGATAAGGGGGTTGTACACCAATGTGAGGAGCCTAGGTAACAAAATGGAGGAACTAGAACTACTGGTACAGAAAGTGAAACCAGATATTATAGGGATAACAGAAATGTGGTGGAATAGTAGTCATGACTGGACTACAGGTATTGAATGATCAGGTATCAATGATGAGGTAGAATGTAAAGAAATAAGAAGCAATGCAATGGATAAGACAGAGTCCATCTGGGCAAAAATTACATTGGGGAAGATAACTAGTGGAGCCTCTCCTATGATAGTGCTTGGGGTGTGCTATAGACCTCCGGGCTCTAATTTGGATATGGATAGAGCCCTTTTTAATGTTTTTAATAAAGTAAATACTAATGGAAACTGCATGATCATGGGAGACTTTAACTTCCCAGATATAGACTGGAGGACCAGTGCTAGTAATAATAATAGGGCTCAGATTTTTCTAGATGCGATAGCTGATGGATTCCTTCATCAAGTAGTTGCTGAACCGACTAGAGGGGATGCCATTTTAGATTTAATTTTGGTGAGTAGCGAGGACCTCATAGAAGAAATGGTAGTAGGGGATAATCTTGGCTCAAGTGATCATGAGCTAATTCAGTTCAAACTGAACGGAAGGATTAACAAAAATAAATCTGCAACTAGAGTTTTTGATTTCAAAAGGGCTGACTTTCAAAAATTAAGGAAATTAGTTAGGGAAGTGGATTGGATTGAAGAATTTATGGATCTAAAGGTAGAGGAGGCCTGGGATTACTTTAAATCAAAGCTGCAAAAGCTATCAGAAGCCTGTATCCCAAGAAAGGGGAAAAAATTCATAGGCAGGAGTTGTAAACCAAGCTGGATGAGCAAGCATCTTAGAGGGGTGATTAAGAAGAAGCAGAAAGCATACAGGGAGTGGAAGATGGGAGGGATCAGCAAGGAAAGCTACCTTATTGAGGTCAGAACATGTAGGGATAAAGTGAGACAGGCTAAAAGTCGAGTCGAGTTGGACCTTGCAAAGGGAATTAAAACCAATAGTAAAAGGTTCTATAATCATATAAATAAGAAAACTAAGAAAGAAGAACTGGGGCCACTAAACACTGAGGATGGAGTGGAGGTTAAAGATAATCTGGGCATGGCCCAATATCTAAACAAATACTTTGCCTCAGTCTTTAATAAGGCTGAAGAGGATCTTAGGGATAATGGTAGCATGACAAATGGGAATGAGGATATAGAGGTAGATATTACCATATCTGAGGTAGAAGCGAAACTCAAACAGCTTAATGGGACGAAATCGGGGGGACTAGATAATCTTCATCCAAGAATATTAAAGGAACTGGCACATGAAATTGCAAGCCCATTAGCAAGAATTTTTAATGAATCTGTAAACTCAGGAGTTGTACTGAATGATTGGAGAATTGCTAATATAGTTCCTATTTTTAAGAAAGGAAAAAAAAGTGATCCGGGTAACTACAGGCCAGTTAGTTTGACATCTGTAGTATGTAAGGTCCTGGAAAAAATTTTGAAGGAGAAATTAGTTAAGGACATTGAAGTCAGTGGTAAATGGGACAAAATACAACATGGTTTTACAAAAGGTAGATCGTGCCAAACCAACCTGATCTCCTTTTTTGAAAAAGTAACAGATTTGATACCGTGCCACATGGGGAATTATTAGTTAAATTGGAGAAGATGGGGATCAATATGAACATGAAAAGGTGGATAAGGAATTGGTTAAAGGGGAGACTGCAACGGGTCCTACTGAAAGGCGAACTGTCAGGCTGGAGGGAGGTTACCAGTGGAGTTCCTCAGGGATTGGTTTTGGGACCAATCTTATTTAATCTTTTTATTACTGACCTTGGCACAAAAAGTGGGAGTGTGCTAATAAACTAATAATAAATTGGGAGTGTGCAGATGATACAAAGCTGGGAGGTATTGCCAATTCAGAGAAGGATCGGGATATTATACAGGAGGATCCGGATGACCTTGTAAACTGGAGTAATAGTAATCGGATGAAATTTAATAGTGAGAAGTGTAAGGTTATGCATTTAGGGATTAATAACAAGAATTTTAGTTACAAGTTGGGGACGCATCAATTAGAAGTAACGGAGGAGGAGAAGGACCTTGGAGTATTGGTTGATCATAGGATGACTATGAGCTGCCAATGTGATATGGCTGTGAAAAAAGCTAATGCGGTTTTGGGATGCATCAGGAGAGGCATTTCCAGTAGGGATAAGGAGGTTTTAGTACCATTATACAAGGCACTGGTGAGACCTCACCTAGAATACTGTGTGCAGTTCAGGTCTCCCATGTTTAAAAAGGATGAATTCAAACTGGAGCAGGTACAGAGAAGGGCTACTAGGATGATCCGAGGAATGGAAAACTTGTCTTATGAAAGGAGACTTAAGGAGCTTGGCTTGGTTAGCCTAACTAAAAGAAGGTTGAGGAGAGATATGATTGCTCTCTATAAATATATCAGAGGGATAAACACAGGAGAGGGAGAGGAATTATTTAAGCTCAGCACCAATGTGGACACAAGAACAAATGGGTATAAACTGGCCACCAGGAAGTTTAGACTTGAAATTAGATGAAGGTTTCTAACCATCAGAGGAGTGAAGTTTTGGAATAGCCTTCCAAGGGAAGCAGTGGGGGCAAAAGATCTATCTGGCTTTAAGATTCTACTCGATAAGGTTATGGAGGAGATGGTATGATGGGATAATGTGATTTTGGTAATTAATTGATTTTTAAATATTCAGGGTAAATAGGCCTAATCCCCTGAGATGGGATATTAGATGGATGGGATCTGAGTTACCCAGGAAAGAATTTTCTGTAGTATCTGGCTGGTGAATCTTGCCCATATGCTCAGGGTTTAGCTGATCGCCCTATTTGGGGTCGGGAAGGAATTTTCCTCCAGGGCAGATTGGAGAGGCCCTGGAGGTTTTTCACCTTCCTCTGTAGCATGGGGCACGGGTCACTTGAGGGAGGATTCTCTGCTCCTTGAAGTCTTTAAACCACGATTTGAGGACTTCAATAGCTCAGACATAGGTGAGGTTTTTCGTAGGAGTGGGTGGGTGAGATTCTGTGGCCTGCGTTGTGCAGGAGGTCGGACTAGATGATCAGAATGGTCCCTTCTGACCAATCTATGAAAGGGGTGGGGTCCCGTGGGGGCGGATAGGGACAGGGGATCCTGGAAGGGGCTGGTCAGGGGACAAGAAGCAGGGGGCTTGGATGGGTCGAAGGTTCTGAGGGGGGCAGACAGGGAACGGGACGTGGGAGGGGGCAGATAGGAGGAAGGGGCCAGGCTGTTTGGGGAGGCACAGCCTTCCCTACCCGACCCTCCATACAGTTTTGGAAACCTGATGTGGCCCTCAGGGGCTCTGCTTTAGTGGTAACTCTTTTGCCTGTGTCTCCTCCAACTTTTCTCTGTCAACTCTCTCCAGCTCCTGCCCCTTTCTTCCCCTGATGCTATTCCTCCCAGCTCCTGCCTGTTTCACCCCATCTTCGGCCAATATCCCCCATGCTCCTATCTTCCCCTCCTACTCTGCTCCTGCCTCTGTCCTCCCCACCCTTCTTGTTGCTCACCTCTCTGCATTAGAATCAGGTGGCTTCCTCCCCTTCCGCTTTGGTGCCTGGCTGCCAACAGAGAGAACATTGAGGGCACAGGAAAAACAGGGCTTGGTTCCTGTGGCACAGTGTCCCACAGCAATTGCAGAGAAGGTCCTGGTCAGCCAAAGGAGGGAGCATGCTCAATTGTTCTGCAGCGATGGCATATGCATAGCTCAGTGGCCATGTAGGAACAGTGAGGAGATGAAGAATGCTCAAGGTAGAGGGAATCTTTGGAAATACTTACGTGCCAAATTCAGACAGGTCTCTACTGAGCATGTACTAATTGTGACCTTTTTTTGGAGGCTTATTACGTGGCCAAATTGGGTGAATTTTCACAGGAATAGCAAAAGGCATGTCTCTGACACCTAGGGTAGCCCTCCTACCAAATTTCAAGTCCCTGTCCTGAAGGATGGGGCATAAGAGCTTCTCGTTGAAAATGGTTATAGGAAAATTTCTAATATGGATAACAATGTATTTTTCCCTAGTCTTGTTCTTGGAAATGGCTGAACCATTTTTGCTGAAACTTCCCATATAAAGTCAGCCTGAGACAGGCTCCAGATGTGAAAACTTTCATCTCTGTATGATTTAAGATTGGCAAAGTTATAAAAAACTGTAAACCGGGTCTTCTAAGGGAAAGAATAAGGCAACATTAAGTATTGGTGTCCCTACTTGTGCTGATTGTAATTAACAGTGTGTTGTAAATTTCTCTATGAGATAATCAGGTGACATGCAGCATGCTGTATTCAGAGACCTGCTATTCAGCATTCAGGCTTGAAATAATAAGAATAGTCATACTGGATCAGACCAAAGGTCCATCTAGCCCAGTATCCTGCCTTCTGACAGTGTCCAATCCCAGGTTCCCTAGAGAGAATGAACAGAACAGGTCATCATCAAGTGATCCATCCCCCATCACCCATTCCCAGCTTCTGGCAAACCAGAGGCTAGGGACACCATCCCTGCCCATCCTGGCTAATAGCCATTGATGACCTATCCTCCATGAATTTATCTAGTTCTTTTTTGAACTCCGTTATAGTCTTGGCCTTCACAATATCCTCTGGCAAAGGATTCCACAAGTTGACTGTGTGTTGTGTGAAGAAATACTTTCTTTTGTTTGTTTTAAACTTTTTGCCTATTAATTTCGTTTGGTGACCCCTAGTTCTTGTGTTATGAGGAGTAAATAACACTTCCTTATTTACTTTCTCCACATTAGTCATGATTTTATATCAATCATTTCCCTTCTTTGTGTGGGTTTTAGTTGCTATTTATTACCACTTCCTTTCCTCCCCTGATGTCTGGCCTGTTCTCTCTCTCTCTTCAGGTCTACTAGAAGATCCTGGATCAGATGCTTTGATGGAGGCTTTTGGTTCCTTGGAATGTAAATACTACATTGAGTCTCAGGAAGTTCCCTGCAGCATAACCTGGAGGAGAAACACTCCTAACAATTTCTCCAGTACTGTGATTATCTGAATCCAATTTGTCCTCTCTTCCCTGAGGGGCCTCCTCATATGCCTTATACATTTAAACTGGCAACAGCTATACTGTGGGAAAGGAGTTTTGAATTGCATTAATTATTAGTGCTGACATTTTCAGTAGCCTTTCTAGGCAGGGCTATGGGGTCATCAGCCTCAGATATATGAATTCTGTGTGACCACTGTTAGTTCAGGGAATGGAGTTGAGTCTGATTGTCCTATAGTTTATTTCAAAGTGAGTGACTTTCATGCAACTGGGTGTCATTGTCTCAAGCACATACACATCCAGGATGGACTATGAATCTCTGCAGCAAACATGATGGAGGTCAGAGTGAGTCATTGATTGTGGAGAGGTTTCATATAGAAAAAGATTTCTAAAACAAATTCTGTGTTTGCGAAGCATTCTTGATGGCTGCTGAGGAGGTGAACTGCATTGCTAGGGAAGACAGAACGGGCCAGCTGCAGGCTCCCTTGCTGCTGAATGAAGCCTTTGAGCTCTTTAGAAAATCCTGTGGCTGTTTCTGAACATAGGCTGATGGAAATCCTAGGGTGTGAAGTTACCTTCTCTCTGATACCAAATGCCACCATAGCAGGAGATGGGGAACCTTGCCAATAAGATGTAATGATCAGTACAGTGGCATTATTCTTTCCTGTGTCCCACTGCAAGGATTTCAGGTTGGTGAGTTGAGGTCAGTCCTGTACTTGGATGACTGGTTCTCTGGGTAACCCATTAAATGTTGTGGGAGAAAAGCTGGCTGGTGCTGTGACCCAGTGATGTGGTGTGCAATCCAGATGTAGTGTGAACCTTTTGCTTGCTTTCCCACCTTGATCTGGGCCTTCCATCTGTGAATAACTGGCTGTTGTCTCCAATAAGCTGAATTAGGTAATGCTGTAACATAGACGGCAGCACAGCCAAGTCCAGTTTCAACATCTCTGTCTAGCTTCATGGATTCTGTAATTGTCCTGCTCTGTTCCCTGCACCCTCAGTGCTCTGTATTTATGTGATCTGCCTTTTAATCAAGCCATATGGCTTTTTCAGCTCTAACTTCAGCCATTACCTCTTTCCATTCCAGATGTTATGACTGGGCTGAAACCCACCAATTTTATTTCATTTTGAGCACATCCCAGTTTCAAAAAGTGAAAAATGATTGCCCATATCCCATGAGAAGTTGTCTTTGTTCCCCTAGGATAGTCCCCTGGTGAAGGCTGAAGAGGAAAATGAGGTGCTGGTGCTGGTAGATCCAAGGGACTTTCTCAAGGGTCTCTTTTCTATAACTCAGGTAGTGTAAATTTCTGAACTTGTGTCTAAAGAGAAGTCTGGGGAGAGCTGCCTTTTAACAGGAACACAGGTGGAAGGGGGTTATTCCAGAACTATATTACAGAATGCACAAATGTGAATGTAGAGAATTTTGGGGTGGAATAGCCTCTTCTTCAGCAGTTAAGATTTGACCCTGGTACCAAGTATTGAGAATATTTGCAAGAAAATGAGCTGGAGATAGTGCTTGTCCCATTTGTTTTTGTAATGCTTGTAATTGAACTCTGTCATGCATATTTCTTTTTTTAAGATCTCACTCAGTTCCTTCCAAATTTCAACAGCATCAGGAATAAAACAGCTGTTTCCCTGCATTTTGTTCAAGGCTACAGAAACAGGCATCAGGGCACTCAGCATGTGTTCAACATTTCTCTTAAGACCCATGTTGAGAACTTTGGCTGTGACCAGGCCAGCTATTTTTTTATGATTGTGTTCACACACTGTCATCAGATTAGGCCAGTTCTCAAAAGAGTCCACTACTGAGTTCCATCGCATGTCTTGTGGGAGAGTTAGTTTGGTTCCTCCCACTTCTTTCAGAGCAGCTGCTGCAAAGTGATTGTTACGGAAGTATTTTGCCATTTCAACAACATTAGCCTTTATTTCTGGAACACAGAAGTCTTTGGCTAGGAGGTGCATCAAATGAGCACTGCAACCATATGTTATTAGCTTGGAACTCTCTTCTAAATTATTTCTTCTCATCTTGGATATATTTGCAGCATTGTCTGTGACCAAGCTGTGTACTAGACATTTGAATTTTTTTTCACAGTTTGTTATAGCTTTTACTGCTACTTCTTGTAAGTATTCTGCTGTGTGTGCATTTCCTGATGTATCCAGGCACCTTGCATGTTAGGGGAGGTGACAGCTCACCTGAAACGGATAGTCTCTTTCCCTTAGAAAGCCCTTAGGTGTTACCGACAAAGGGGTTGGGGAGGAACAGGGATGTAGGAGCAGGATTTTATAATTGTACTACGAGAATTAATGTATAATTTTATTTTATTTTGCCAGTTACCCTTAGAATAATAGAATATCAGGGTTGGAAGGGACCTCAGGAGGTCATCTAGTCCAACCCCCTGCTCAAAACAGGACCAATCTGCAATTTTTGCCCCAGATCCCTAAATGGCCCTCTCAAGGATTGAACTCATAACCCTGCGTTTAGCAGGGCAATGCTCAAATCACTGAGCTATCCCTTCCCCCTCTTTTTGAATAGCAGAAAGGAATAACCCTTTGGGAATGACCCTTTGGGATATTGTTTTCAGTTTTTTGTTTTAGTTTTAAAGTTTAGTTAGTAAGAGACAGGATTTTGTATTGTGTTTATGTTAAGTATAACGTTGAAGGCCTGGGCCTCAATGTGAATTGTTTTGGTTATAAAATTTAGCAAGGTTTAATTTACAATGTGTTTTCGCTCAATATAAAATACTGCTGTTTGTATTCTCAAAGGTCTCTGTAAAAGACTGTATGTGTGAATGAGGAATGCATGCATCAGAAAAAGATAAGACCATTGTGAAGGCCATTGTCGGAGCCAGAGGGTCAAGGGAGGAGGAGTGAAGAAATTTAACAGACTTATCGACACCAAAGAACAATCAATGCACATCCATGATTGAGGGAAGGCAGATTGATGACCCTGAGGTGGAGGCTGGCACCCTTAAAGACAAAACAATTAATTAAATCAAAAGAACAGAATGGCCCTCTCGGAGGTGCTTTGGAATGTTAACATCAGAAGATAATACCGATTAAAGAGTAATCAGTCACAGACTGACACACCAAAATCCATAAACTTCAACAACAAAAAAAGACTATAAGAACAGGGTGCTTTGCCATGGGACTTTGGATTCATCTTGCCACTGCCCCAGGAGCATCGGATTGCGACTGACAGAGCCTGGCTCCCCTCTGTGACCAATCTGGCTGGCCACTAGATTAATCCAGACTCTGGCCTGGTAACTATAAACATCGACTGGCAGTACTGTGCGCATGTGTGTGTGTGTGTGTGTAACTGAAAAGCATGTGCTAACTGCTGTATTCTCAATAAATGCAGTGTTTTCCCTTTCCCTTATAAAGGATCTCATGTGCTTTGTATAGCATAACATTTTTGGTGGCAAATTGTGAAAGGGGGAAGAATAATATGTTGTAATTGTTGAGAATACTGCTAAAAGGTATACCATACACTCAAAAGCGATCAGTCATTCAGGTGTGCACACCCCTGGTCATAGAGATACCAGGCAGTAAAGAGGGAACCATTTGTGTTTAATATTGTATTCACTGCTGGTATTCTGTGAATTGAGAATTTTGATGATTAAAAGGTATACACATCCTTGGTCATAGCAGAGCTAAAAGAAAAGGAGAAAGGTTAAGCATTCCTCTCTCCACCCCGGACTGATGGGGGAGAAATAATTGAAGGTGGGTATACGCACGATAGTAGCAGGGTCGGGCAATAGGGGGAGGATTAGAGTCCTCACTCCGACCCATCAGTCGGGGAAAATTATACAGATAAGATATATACAAACTGTCTCGGTATATATAGCCCCGGTTGTAGAGGTGCCAGGCCATAAAGGGGAGGGTTAGGGTCAGGGGTGAAAGTAAGTCGAGTGACTTACCGATACTCTGGGGCCAGCTCTGGCCCCCGGAAGGGGCAGGGCCTAGGGCAAAAGGGGCGGGGTTGAGGGGGACAGAGCCAGGCCCAGCCCACCCTGTAAGGTAAGTGCCCCCCCTCCACCGTGGTAGCAGCAGCAGCCCGGGACTCTGGGGGCTATTTAAAGGGCCCGGGGCTCCCCTCTTCTACTGCCCTGGTCCTTTAAATAGCCGCCGGAGCCCTGGGGAAACGGTGGGGCTCTAGCGGCTATTTAAAAGACCGGGGCGGCAGAGGCAGCTGGAGCCCCAGCCCTTTAAATAGCCCCTGGAGCCCCTGCTACCCCAGGGTTCCAGGGGCTATTTAAAGGGCCCACGGCTCCCCTGCTTCTACCACCCCGGTCCTTTAAATAGCCGCCGGAGCCCAGGAGTAGCGGTGGCGTGGCTTCAGTGGCTATTTAAAGGGCCCGGGCGGTAGAAGCAGAGGAGCCCCAGGCCCTTTAAATGGCTGCCGGAGCTCTGCAGCTGCTACCCCAGGGCTCCAGCAGCGGGATTCTGGAGGCAATCCTTGCTCCTACCCATCTGTCGGGGAAAAATTGCATAAGTGAATATACCCTTGGTTGTAGCAAAATCGAGCCCAAAAGGTAGGGGGCTTAGAGTTTCCCCCTCCTGCTCTGTCAGGCAGAATTCTTTTTAGTGGGTACAGACTTTTGTGTTTTGTAAGTCCCAGCATGGCACAAAAGAGTTATAAAGATAAAAAATATTCATAAAAAAATATGTTCAGGTGGTATATTCTATGTGAGACCCAACTCTGAAGGATATAGGAGTGTGGGCGAATAGTGGCAGCACCTGTGTAAGAAATATTTAAAAGGAAACAATCCAAAAATGATATTTTGTTCAAGAGATTATGCCTTTTAAACATGCTCTGTTAAACCAAACTCTGAAGGATATAGGAGTTTGGGCAGTGTAGTATTTTTTGTAAGTGATATTGTGGTGATTTCACAATTTTGAAAGAAATGTTTAAGCAAAGGGATCAGAAGGGGTGGGGCCTAGTTGAGGAGCCCATCCTCCTTGCTAAATTGGTAGTGGAACAAAGCCTGTGTCCATGAAAAGGCACAGTTCAGCAAGGAAAGCAGAATTGGGCCCAGACAAGCAGGCAGGCAGGCAGGCAAGTAAAAAAAAAAAAAAAATTAAAAAATGGAAAGCAGGTTGGAAGCCCTGAGGGCATAGTGGCAAAAGTTTAAAAAAAAAAAAAAAAAAGTAAGTACAGGCATGGGGATTTCTGATGCCCAGAACAATACTTGAAATGGTGAAATCTGAGTTGATAAAGGTGTTATTTTGGGAGATAAACAAGTGATTTAAGGAAGGAGAGTGAAAAGTTAACTCTGCAGAGGCTGGAGGGAATTAAGCATTTAACTTTGTAAAAATGTTAAAAAGAAAAAGTGTTAGAGAAAAAGAATTCTTGGTTTCTTTGCAGCTATTCTGAAGGAAAAATAGGCCCTTTTCCAAAGGAATGTCTGTAAATAAGCCAGGAAAAAAGACAATCTGATTTAAAGCTTTAGGAATTAAACAAAAATTCCATATATCATACCGACCACAATTCTCAGGTCAGGTAGAGCGCATAAACCGCACCATTAACGAAGCATTACAAAAAGTAATAAGCCATACC
Source organism: Dermochelys coriacea (assembly GCF_009764565.3). Classification (NCBI taxonomy): domain Eukaryota; kingdom Metazoa; phylum Chordata; order Testudines; family Dermochelyidae; genus Dermochelys; species Dermochelys coriacea. The sequence continues at coordinate 39,075,550 of NC_050077.1, forward strand.
GGAAGGGATTGGCCAAACAAGCTGCCTCTAATTCTAGCAGCTATCCGCAGCAGCGACAGGCTAAAAACCAAAATCCAGCCTTTCCAAATCATGTTTGGACACTCAATGCACCTTATGATTGACCCTAGCCACCTAATACAAAATCAGAAAGAGATCCCTAATGTAACACAGTGTGAATATTTGCAGTGGCTTAAACAACTGCAAAAAAAATAAAACCATTCTTTAATATACGGTCAATCAAGCCATCAAACAAATAAATAAAAAAATCCATGCACAAAGGCATTCTAAAACAGTCCTGTGGGAAACAGGATCAAGTCATATATCTCAAATTTTTAAAAAATGGGCCACTCACTGAAATCAAAATGAACAGAACCCTATTCCATAGTGGACTGCCTCAGTCCACTGGTAAACCATATTAAAAAGGATGGAAAATTAAAATGGGTACATGTCTCACAAATTAACCTTTTTACAACAATAATAATGTCTTGAACTTTTTACAGAAAAGAATTTCTGGGATTTGGAACATAAGACGCTGCTCGACCACTACTCCAAATCCATAAAACCTCAGTATAAGGTTTGGCAGTTCCTGTTCTTGGGGGCCTGTATGTCCCAGGTATTTAAAAATATCTTGGGGGGAGCCCACTGCAATCTCTTCCCTGGTCAAAAATATTTCCCTCCTAACTAATCAATCGTGGATCCCCGTAAAGGAACCAGAAATCCCCTTAAAGAATTTTAAAGAATCCATATTGAGGTTACAGGGACAAACCATCCCGATATGTAGAAAGAATAGTAAATATGGCAGGCAACCAGCTTGGCTTAACAGTGAAATTCTTGCTGATCTTAAATACAAAAAAAGTTTACAAGAAGTGGAAGATTGGACAAATGACCAGGGAAGAGTATAAAAATATTGCTCAGGCATGCAGGAGTGAAATCAGGAAGGCCAAATCACACCTGGAGGTGCAGCTAGCCAGGGATGTTAAGAGTAACAAGAAGGGTTTCTTCAGGTATGTTAGCAACAAGAAGAAAGTCAAGGAAAGTGTGGGACCCTTACTGAATGAGGGAGGCAACCTAGTGACAGAGGATGTGGAAAAAGCTAATGTACTCAATGCTTTTTTTGCCTCTGCCTTCACGAACAAGGTCAGCTCCCAGACAACTGCACTGCGCAGCACAGCATGGGGAAGAGGTGACCAGCCCAATGTGGAGAAAGAAGTGGTTCGGGACTATTTAGAAAAGCTGGACGAGCACACATTCATGGGGCCGGATGCGCTGCATCCGAAAGTGCTTAAGGAGTTGGCGGATGTGATTGCAGAGCCATTGGCCATTATCTTTGAAAACTCATGGCGATCGGGGGAGGTCCCGGATGATTGAAAAAAGGCTAATGTAGTGCCCATCTTTAAAAAAGGGAAGGAGGAGGATCCTGGGAACTACAGACCAGTCAGCCTCACCTCAGTCCCTGGAAAAATCATGGAGCAGGTCCTCAAGGAATCAATTCTGAAGCACTTAGAGGAGAGGAAAGTGATCAGGAACAGTCAGCATGGATTCACCAAGGGAAAGTCATGCCTGACTAATCTAATTGTCTTCTATGACAAGATAACTGGCTCTGTGGATAAGGGGAAAGCAGTGGATGTGTTGTTCCTTGACTTTAGCAAAGCTTTTGACACGGTCTCCCACAGTATTCTTGCCAGCAAGTTATAGAAGTATGGGCTGGATGAATGGACTATAAGGTGGATAGAAAGCTGTCTAGATTGTCGGGCTCAATGGGTAGTGATCAATGGCTCCATGTCTAGTTGGCAGCCGGTATCAAGTGGAGTGCCCCAAGTGTTGGTCCTCAGGCCGGTTTTCTTCAATATCTTCATTTATGATCTGGAGGATGGTGTGGATTGCACCCTCAGCAAGTTTGCAGATGACACTAAACTGGGAGGAGTGGTAGATATGCTGGAGGGTAGGGATAGGATACAGAGGGACCTAGACAAATTAGAGGATTGGGCCAAAAGAAATCTGATGAGGTTCAACAAGAACAAGTGCAGCGTCCTGAAGTTAGGACGGAAGAATCCCATGCACTGCTACAGACTAGGGACCGAATGGCTAGGCAGCACTTCTGCAGAAAAGGACCTAAGGGTTACAGTGGACAAGAAGCTGGATATGAGTCAACAATGTGCGTTGTTGCCAAGAAGGCCAATGGCATTTTGGGCTGTATAAATAGGGGCATTGCCAGCAGATCGAGGGACGTGATTGTTCCCCTCTATTCGACATTGGTGAGGCCTCATCTGGAGTACTGTGTCCAGTTTTGGGCCCCACACTATAAGAAGGATGTGGAAAAATTGGAAAACGTCCAGTGGAGGGCAACAAAAATGATTAGGGGACTGGAACACATGACTTATAAGGAGGGCTGAGGAAACTGGGATCGTTTAGTCTGCGGAAGAAAAGAATGAGGGGAGATCTGATAGCTGCTTTCAACTACCTGAAAGGGGGATTCAAAGAGGATGGATCTAGACTGTTCTCAGTGGTAGCAGATGACAGAACAAGGAGTAATGGTCTCAAGTTGTAGTGGGGGAGGTTTAGGTTGGATATTAGGAAAAACATTTTCACTAGGAGGGTGGTGAAACACTGGAATGCGTTACCTAGGGAGGTGATGGAATTTTCTTCCTTAGAAGTTTTTAAGGTCAGGCTTGACAAAGCGCTGGCTGGGATGGTTTAGTTGGGGATTGGTCCTGCTTTGAGTAGGGGGTTGGACTAGATGACCTCCTGAGGTCCCTTCCAACCTGATATTCTATAATTCTAAAATCATACAATAAAAATACAAATCAAATTCTGAGGCCACTAGGAAATACCAGTACAGTATTTATGCCTGGGATGGGGAAGTGGGACTTAGGGTTCACCTTATGAACATCACAGAAACAGCTAAAGTTTGAAAATAAAACTGCCTTAGCCATGGGATGCACTGAAATGCAGATTCTCAGTTTAGCATCAATCGAACATGAAATGTTCTGGGTAATATCAGAAAACATTAAAAGTACTGGAACACCTTTTAAAACAACAACAAAAATCTTTATTTAATACATATAAACATAAATAAATACAGTATGTCTCCAAGTTTCAGAGTAGCAGCCGTGTTAGTCTGTATTCGCAAAAAGAAAAGGAGTACTTGTGGCACCTTAGAGACTAACAAATTTATTTGAGCATAAGCTTTCGTGAGCTATAGCTCACTTCATCGGATGCATTCATACTGGATGTCTCCAGTAAGGTTAAGCCTGAATTGTTACTAGAAAAAATTATTGTTAAAATTGCCCATCAACAATCTGTGGAGGCAAAGCTATAAAAAGTCAGTCCGCTACTGAAATTGGCCATGGGATCTTTCTGGTTACCGCGCATTATGGGGCAGTGGGCTGGAAAAAAAGAAAATATTATTAAACACACAACAGTGTATAGAGTGGGACCCTCGCAAATGGGTATGCCTCTCCCTGCCTACCATCATAGAACCATGCAGTAGGGACACATCGCTAGGCACGTGTCTAAAATAAACTAAAAAATATAACCCGTGTGGTATATAATGGACAATCTGTATGTGTTGTATCCTGGGAAATAATATTTCGGGAGAATGACAGCATTAGCCAGCCACTGGTAAATAAGTGTAGATGCAATGCAAGCATTTTATACACTAAGAACCACACTTATTACCTTCCTAAGCTAAAAAAGCCCAAAGTACCATGATTAATTGGTTAATTTCTCCATATCTCATCTGCTTTTAAAAGCCAAAGTAATGCACTTTTTAAAAAAAAAAACAAAAATATGCAAAAAAGCAAGTTCTCCAAATAACACATACAAATAAAAATACAATTAAAATTGCTAATGCTAAAAGGGAGCTTACTGGTATGATGTTTTTACAGGTTGGTCTCCCACCTCTAAAGGCATACTATCAATCATGCTTCATCCATTGCTAATTGTATTGGTATTATCCTGCATTTGCTTAATTAAAATGTTATGTATGTGTTGCTAAATAAAAAAAAAGTTTGTTAAATTGCAACTGCAAGCTCAAATTGCCTCTCAATATGTGGCTATAAAACAATTATATAAAAATATGACCCACTAAAAAATTGTTCTTGAAGGGTCTAAAGGGGGATATGTAGGAGCAGGATTTTATAATTGTACTATGAGAATAAATGTTTAATTTGATTTCATCCTGCCAGTCACACTTTTTGAATAGCAGAAAGGAATGACCCTCTGGGACTATGGGATTCTGTTTCCCATACCCTTTACAAATTGGGCCCTTTAAGTTTTTTGTTGTAGTGTTTAGTTAATAAGAGACAGGATCCTGTATTGTATCTATGTTAAGTAGATTAGAGGAACGTTGAAGGCCTGGGCCTCAATGTGAATTGTTTTGGTTATAAAATTTAGCAAGGTTTAATTTACAATGTCTTTTCACTCGATATAAAATACTGCTGTTTGTATTCTCAAAGGTCTCTGTAAAAGACTGTATGTGTGAATGAGGAATGCATGCATCAGAAAAAGATAAGACCATTGTGAAGGCCGTTGTCGGAGCCAGAGGGTCAAGGGAGGAGGAGTGAAGAAATTTAACAGACTTATCGACACCAAAGAACAATCAATGCACATCCATGATTGAGGGAAGGCAGATTGATGACCCTGAGGTGGAGGCTGGCACCCTTAAAGACAAAACAATTAATTAAATCAAAAGAACAGAATGGCCCTCTCGGAGGTGCTTTGGAATGTTAACATCAGAAGATAATACCGATTAAAGAGTAATCAGTCACAGACCGACACACCAAAATCCAACAACAAAAAAGACTATAAGAACAGGGTGCTTTGTCATGGGACTTTGGGTTCGTCTTGCCACTACTCCCGCAGCATTGGATCATGACCTACAGAGCCCGGTTCCCCTCTGTGACCAATCTGGCTGGCCACTTGATTAATCTAGACTCCAGACTGGTAACTATAAACATTGATTGGCAGTACTCTGTGTGTGTGTGTGTGTGTGTGTGTGTGTGTGTGTGTGTGTGAGACTGAAAAGCATATGCTAACTGCTATAATCTCAATAAATGCAGCGTTTTGCCTTCTCCCCTATAAAAAAATCTCATGTGCTTTGTATAGCATAACAGGGATACTCAGGAGATTGGTAGTGAGGATTTGGAGCTTCTGAGCCCTAGGATGCTGGCTCAAGATCTAGCCCAGGTTGGTGGAGGCCACCCCCTCCACAAGGCTGTGCAGTGGCCTGTGTGAAAGGAATTGTCAGGCTCAGCCCAATGCCTAATGGCTAGGTGTGGCAGAGTGTTGCTAGAGAGGCCTTAATCAGCCCCTGCCACCCCGGCCCCAATCAGGAGGATTGATCTGGGGCTGGGTAGATAACTTGATGCTTGCGTGGTAACTGACCACACCTGCCAGCCTTGTTAGCAGGAGCTATAAGGCTAGGAGGAAGTGGAGAGGCAGGGGGGGCAGAGACTAGGGGGGGAATGTCTGGCTCAGAGGGAGGTGGGAGTCTCCTAGTCTGTTGCTGGCCAGCCTTGTGGTAGGCCAAGCTGTTGTAAAAAGCCTGTATACAGGTGGAAACTAGTCTTGGGGACTTGATCACAAATAAAGAGCACAGGTGTTGCACTAGCCTGAAGTTTCCCTGAGCCTCTGAGAAGAGGAGGAGAAGGGCTGAACCAGAAGGGCACAGCGTGCCCCCATTGCACGTGGGGGCTCATCCAGGATCCAAAACCACTGCCAGCGCATGGCTACCCAAGGATGGAGGGAACCGTGCGGTGACTAGCTAAACAGCAAGAAGAGCTTCAGAAAACCCTGCAGGCCTTCCAGCAATCCCACCAGGCAGAGCTGCAGGTCCTACTTGCCTTGCAGGCCGAACAAAAGAAGAAATTCCAGGGTTTCGTCCGGGAGTAGGCCAGTGTACAGCCGCAGCTCCTGCACCAATGGGTCAGTCCCCCTGGAGGTGATGGCAGCCCTGCACCAGGTTTGGGGCTCTGTAAGATGGGCCCCGCCAATGACCCTTCCTCTGTATGTTCGAGTGGGTGGCCATGAGCACCCAATAGGACAAGGCAACCTGGGTCCTAAGACTGGCCCCCTATATGGCCAGTGAGGCGCAGGCTGCCTAGATGGCCTTAAGTGATGAACAGGCCAAAGATTACGATGCGGTAAAGGCAGCCATCCTAGACTGGATGGGACTGTCTGTGGAAAAGTACAGACAGAAGTTTCGGACGGCGTGGTGGACAGGGGGTTTGCGGCTCTGAGCTTTTGCCTGGAAGCTTACGGACTGGGCCTTGTGGTGGTTGAGGCCGGACACCCAGATGGTGGGAGAAATGATGGACAGGGTGCTTCTTGAACAATCTGTGAAGGGCCTCCCAGAAAATATGCAAGTCTGGGTCCAGTGGCATCAGCCAAATATGGTAGAGGCTGCTGTCAAATTGACCAAGGAATATGCAGAGGCAGATGTTCCTTGAAAGGAGGGTTGAACAGGCCAGGACCTGGACTGGGGAAGAAACCCTGAGAAAAGAAAGGAGATTAAGGGAGCCCCTAGTCGCCCAGGACAGTTGGTCTGCTGGCGATGTGGGCAGCCGGGACAAAGATGCAGAGTGCCCAGATATGGAGTGTGGGCTAGCGAGTTTTGCGTTTGGATGAACGGTGGAGGGAGGAAGCAGCGGTGAACACTGGCCATCATTCCCATGCGGGTGAGGAGGAAGTATTTTTTCCCCACTGCTTGTGTCCTTTCCTCTGATAGACATTGTGACGGGTTCAATCACAGAAACCCCCTTGGGACTGTCGTCTGATGTGCTGAGACTACCTCTGAGCCCATTTTCTCTGCCAATTTGGACTTCCAGAACCCGGCCTTGTTGAGCCAGATATGCCAGTCTGCTCCAACACAGACCCAGGGTCTGAACCACATGCCCCAAAACTGCAGACTTAACTGAAAACAGCTTAAGAAGTGTTCCTGTCTCCAGGACCCAGACACCCACATCCCAGTGGGATCCAAACCCCAAATGAATCTGTTTTACTCTGTATAAAGCTTATACAGGGTAAACTCAAATTGTCTGCCCTTACCCATATGCACACTCTGTAGCTCTGTAGGGCACCAGGAAATTTGCCCCAAATTGCCTGGTGCCCTACGCAGCTGCGTGCTGCTCCAGTAGCCAGCCTGATCCCGTGGCCGGCTGAACAGCCAGGAAAGATGCCCCCACTCCTGCCCTGTGCCCACTCCACCCCTTCCGCATAGTACCGGTTCTGTCCCCGCCCCGCCTCTTTCCACCACTGCTCTGCCCCAGCTCCGCCCCCACTCCACCCCTTCCCCTGAGCTACGTCCCGGGGGATTGCAGCAGGGGTCAGGCACACCCTGTATTCACCGGGCGGTGGGAAGTAGAGTGACCTGACCCCAGCCTCCTCCGGCTTATGCTGGGGGGAGGTTCCCCCCTGCCCCCCAAGCCTGCTCCTGCCCCGCACAGACCTTGGGCGCAGCGCCCCCCCCCACGGAGGCCTGGGGCCAAACACCCCCCCCCCCCGCCGCAGGAGGGCTGCATAGGGCACCACAAAGTCTAGGGACGACCCAACTCTGGGTCTCCACCTCTCCTAAATGGAAAAGCACCAGGTTTAAGATGGATTTCAGTACTAGGTGACATGGTCACCTGTCCTGTGAGACTCCAAGCCTTCATTCTTCGGCTTACAAGTAAGCAGAGCCATTTACAACCAATTGTCCTAGCTGATGGGAGCCATCAAGATTCCAAACCACCATTAATGGCCCACACTTTGCATAATTACAATAGGACCTTAGATTTCAGAGTAGCAGCCGTGTTAGTCTGTATTCGCAAAAAGAAAGGGAGTACTTGTGGCACCTTAGAGACTAACAAATGTATTTGCGCATAAGCTTTCGTGAGCTACAGCTCACTTCATCGGATGCATTTGGTGGAAAAATTTGGGTTTTTTGGTTTTGGTTTTTTCCACCAAATGCATCCGATGAAGTGAGCTGTAGCTCACGAAAGCTTATGCGCAAATAAATAGGACCTTAGAGTTATAATTTATATTTCTAGTTTCAGATATCACACTCAGTAGATTATAGATTTGTAATTATACCTTTCGCATGAAGCATATTTCAGTTGCATTATATTCACACTCATTAGCATATTTTCATATAATCATATGGAGTGCAACATCACAGACATATTTTCCCCTACTCCCCAGCCATTTCTGTAATGAAGCCGAAGTCAGCATTCATCTGTCTTGCTTATAGTGGTCGCTGTCAAAAAGCCAGCATTTGCTAGTGATTATAGCATGCTTGTATCTAAGACAACCAAAATCTTTTTCCAGTACTTACAATTGGAGATAGCTGTGGTAATTGTTGGCAAATGTTGACTCTGTGATGACCCTTGCGGTAGTTCTTTGCATCTGTGCCATTTTATTGAGGTGAAGGCTCAGATAATACAGTGCCTAGCAAGATATTTTGTGATTGGAGTTTGTGACTCTTCCATTACCACCTCCAGGCCCCAGCGGGGATCAGAGCCCCATTGAACCCTGTACATATACAGAGCAAGAGTCAGTTCCTGCCCTAAAAAAAGAAAAGGAGTACTTGTGGCACCTTAGAGACTAACAAATTTATTTGAGCACAAGCTTTCATGAGCTACAGCTCACTTCATCGGATGCATACAGTTCCTGTCCTAGAGAGCATACAATCTAAACAGACCAAGCAACCAAAGGGTAGGTGGGGTCTTAACTGCACACCCACTTCTTGGTGTGCCCTGTGGAAACCATGGTCACAGAATGGGTTTATAAGTGTCTTGGTGACCAAGTACATTCTTGTCTAATAAGAGACTTATAATAAGAAGGTTCCTCACAAAACCTTGTCAGTGTCCCTTGAAATGAATTCCATGCCCTGGAGTGGGTTATGACTCACTGGGAACTAAGAGGGGATGAGCAGGCTTTACTGCTGTGCTGTGTAAACAGAGATAATGCACTTAGCCCATCCCTTCCAGCATAAGCTGGTGGAGGGCCTTGTTCTGCCCAGATGTATGTTTTCGTTCCTTGCTCCTCTCTGTCAGGGTCAGAGAGGGGCCTCTAAGAGGCTGACCCCTGCGAGCTGGAAGTCTGAGCAGGGTGAGTGCCTTTGGTGAGGTGTGTTGAGGTGCCTGTGGCTGGTATGCACAAGCCTGCTCTCAGCTTGGGATCGCTTTCCTCTGTGTCTTGCATGTTTTGCTCATTTTAATTCTCCTCCAGGGGCTGATGGTGCTACAGCTCTGGCTAACATTGAGGTCTGGTTCCTGGACACATGGCATGAGTTGAGCCAGCATGTTTCTGCGCTGACCAAGACAATAGCAAAATGCGATACAAGTAAGTTTGTGTCACCCAGGCAGGTGCTCTCAACTCTCAACCGAATCCCAAGCCCAGAACATCAGCATCACTCTTTGTTCTGGTTGTGACTCTGACGCACTGTGGGAGCAGGGTTGATGCTGCTCCCGTGGCAGATCCTTATAGAGAAAGCCTTACACCTTGAACTCAGTGCCATGATGTTTCAAAGGGCAACATGTGGAGGGGGTGGGGGAACCCAAGTTGTCTCCTGTCAGGGTATCCAGAATAGACTGGATGTAGGAATGTTCATTTCATGACTTTCTCTGTACGGTTATTTGGCTCTTTCCCCTCCTCCATTGCCATTCACACACTCAGTACACTGTGCTCTGCCATCTAGATGATTGTGGGATAAGAGGTATAGGCTCAGAAATAAGAGCTGATGAGGAAAGTTAGATGACAGTAGGACATGCCCTCTTAGCAGCCAGAGGGAGGGGACCATTCTGAAGATGGAAAGGGTTGTGAGCTAATGGAGGAAAAATGCTGGTCCTGGAGGAACAGAGGTGGACTAGCCAGAAACTCTATTACAGAGGCTGCAGGAAAGATGTGATCTCCCAAACGTGCACCACTGCGTATCCTATCCTTGCATCTCTTCCTGCAGCAAACAGCTAGAGACCCAACTATTCCCCTTCTGCACTGAAGGGGGCTGGTGCAGCGGCATATGGGTGGAGAAGGACAGGACAGGACTGCAAGAGCCGTGGAAGAGACAAATCCAGCAGTTTAACAGTCAGCCTGTTGTGGCAGTAGCCATAGCAGCAGCATACCCTTCCCCAAGCCCAGTGCCAGGTTTAAATGGCACCACTGGCTCCATGGAACCGGGCCTGTGCCCAGAAGGGGCCCCGGCCTGCTCCACTTGCGCTGCATCCCGAGACCTCACTGGCTCCCCCCCACTACTTGCTCCTCTGGGCCTGCCTGCCTGCTGGCCGAGAGCTCCTCTCTGCCCCCTGGCCCCACGCGCCAGCTTCTCGGCCCCCTGGCAGAGGTCTCTGCTTCCCACCACCTGCGGGGCCCCACCTGTCTCCCTGGACCTGAGCCGCTTGGGACTGGTGCAGAAGCCTGGCCAGTCTCAGCTGCGTGTGTGTGTGTGTGTGTGTGTGTGTGTGTGTGTGAGAAAGTCTGAGGGGATTGGCTGGACCCCTCCAGGCAAGTATGTCCTGGGGGGGCCCAGCAGGGACAGGCCCTGTCCTGGCTGATCACACCACTCCCACAGGGACGGAGTGATTCCCCACCCCGGGACCAGTCCTGGCTGCGTTGCCGGCTCAGCCCAGCAGACAGAGTCGCCTCCCAGCAGGGTCGGTGAGTGTGGCCAGGATGCAGGGCATGGGGGAATGGGTCTCTGGGGGGTGCAGGGTTGTGAGAGGGCGGGGAAGATCCTAGTGTGTTGGTGAACTAGGGAGTAAGGTTGACAACTTTCTACTCGCACAAAACTGAATGTCCTTGCCTCCCCGCCCGGCCCTGCCCCTCCTCAGAGGCCCTGCCCATGCCCCACCCCTTCTCCAAGGCCCCTACTCCCCGCTCACTCCGTTCCCCCTCCCTCCGTCGCTCACTATCCCCACCCTCACTCACTCGCTCATTTTCACCAGGCAGGCTCCCGCTGGCACTTACTTCAAGCAGCTCCCAGAAGCAGCGGTATGTCCCCCCTCTGGCTCCTACGTGGTGGTGAGGCCAGGTAGTTCTGCGTGCTGCTCCATTTGCGGACGCCACCCCTGCAGCTCCCATTGGCCGGGAATCACAGCCAATGGGAGCTGCGGGGGGCGGTGCTTGGCATGGGGTCAGCATGCAGTACTTCCTGGCTGCCCCTACATGTAGGAGCCAGAGGGGGGACATGCTAGCTTCTTTCCGGGAGCTGTGTGGCGCAGAGGCTAGCAGGGAGCCTCCCAGCCCTGCTGCATGGCACCGCCAACTGCACAATCAATGACCTGGTCAGCAATGCTGACAGGAGCCATCAGGATCCCTTTTTGACCGGGTGTTCCAGTTGAAAACCGGACACCTAGTCACCTTAGGGCGGTTAGGGGCAAAACTGTATAGAGGCCCAGGTAGGGAAGGCTGGGGGGCGGAGAATTAACCCGTGGTCTTGACTCCCTAGAGGGGAGTAGCTTAGCTGAGAGAGAGCGGACCACACTAAAATCAGTAAAATCATCTGCACTTGGATAGCTGGGCTCCCCAGCCCAGTCAATGCCAAACTAGCTAGAGAAAACTCTTGAACAAAAAGGGAGTGTGTATTATTCTCTTGCCTCCCATCCCAGAGATGTTAAGGTCAAAAGCTTTAAAAATGGCCTCTCATTGGGTTCCTAAACTTTGACCACTTGTGTTTGAATTTTGGTAGGTGCTTGGTAGTCCCAGCTCTCCTTGACTCTAGGATCTGTGGGTTTTGAATGTTTCTGAAAATAAGGCCCTAGCTCTTTACCTTTGGGTCTCCATGTTGAAATGAGAATCCCCTCTTGCTTCAGTGGGTCTCCAGATAGCATTGCTCACTTACTTGGAGGAGGGAAACTAGGAAGGGACAGTAGATGCATAGAAATCCTTGTTATCAATGGCTATTCCATGGTGATACATTCTTCCAATAAACTAATTTAAGTAAACCAGCCAGTCAGGTCATTGTGTTGCCAAAGAAATTCTTTGTTCAACCACAATAATGTGTCCTAATATAGGCGAGCAAGTCGTTAAGCTTCTCATCTAACAGATGTTCCAGGTTCCGTGACTGGAAAAGCAAGTCCAGTTCCCATAACGATTTCATCACATTGGATGGTATTGGGCTCATCACAGAGAATGCATGTAGGTAGTATGGGAACTTTTAAAGGAGCATCACTGTGGACATGTGGGTACTTCGTTTCCTCCCACAGCTGTTCTTAGAACGTTAAAGGGCACTCTGTAGTGCTTTCCAGACTTAGTTCAGCACAGTTGATATTGAAAGCTGAAGGTCTCAGCCTCCACCATATGCATGTAAACTCCTTCATGATAGCGCCAGTTCAGACAAGAGTCTTCCAAATCACCTGCATCTAGCTACTTCAGGGGTAAGATTAGAGCTTTGCAAGAGGAAGAACCTTAACCAGAAGTCATTTGCTAACTCAGCTCCCTCTGAGGAGAGGCTGGGAATGAGAGGGAGTTCATTTCCTGCTGGCATGTGAGATTGTGGATAATGAAGACAGCAGGCTCCACAGCTCTCACAAACAGGCACAAGAGGAAGGAGGAGCACGCAAGTTTTTCCTGGCACTGTGCCTCCCCATGTTTGGTTGGAGGGGAAAAGAGTTCACTTGCCCCAGCCTTGTGGCAGGTCTGATGTTACTTTGCCACAGGGAGCATAAGCATTAGACAGCAGAAGAGAACCACTTATTTCTATTTCAATTTAGCACCCTAATTGAGATTGGCTTTGTTATCTTAGTACCCTGAGCCAGTCAGTCCTTACAACTCTAGGCATGGTACTGTTACAGGACATGCCTGATGTTTTACCATGTGTATCTGTTACATGTTCAATAACCTGTTCCCACCACTTTGTGTCCTGACTTGCTAGTTATCAAGATGGTGCCTATAGTTACAAGGTAACAGTACACTTTTTCCTCACTGATGTTTAAAGTCTTATAGATCAGGGTCACTTCTGAGCTGAGAAATAGGTTCTTCCCTGACTGAAGGTCAGTGGGAACAGTTTCAGGCCACATGTGGATTATTTTCTGACAAAAGATCCAGCCCCTTGTCAGTCCCTAATCCAGGAGTATTTCTTTCTGATACCCAGAAGAGGAACATACTTTCTGGCCTGCTACAGTCAGCTTGCAAATTTTGCATGATGATTATGCAAAATTACTGCTGATAAAGTTGTGTTGAGTTTCAAATCAGGTGCCTGATACCAGGCCTGTCACACTAATAGATCAAGTGAGAGCTATGTGGATCCCCCTGTCCGACTTACTAGGAGCCCTACATTATTCATCCATTCTTTGGGGCAATAAAACCAGAGTCTCAGTTATTAATTTGATTAATAGAGGAGGCAGCAAGTCAGATCCCTCCTTTCTCCTCATCTTGCATAAAAGGTGCACCTAACTACCATAGTGTATCAGCCTTGAGATCTATCTAATCCAGTATCCTGTCTGACAATGGCCAGTACTAGATACTTCAGAGGAAAAAGCAAGAACCTTACAAGGCAGATGTGAGATAATCTGCCTCCAATACATCTTTATGACACTACACCTCATTCTTCATAAAAATGATTATATGAATATGGCATAACTAAGATGTTTTATGGAAGATAGGTCATGTAAGGTATAATTGGAAAGGTTAGGATTTGCTGATTATCCAATTTGTGTGCATGTATCATTTCTGTATCTGAAGTTAGGAATATTGACTATGTAACAATCACAACTGTGTGTGGACTTGGGGAATGCTCACCAGACAGTATACACTCAGCCTGAATGGGCCATGAGGAAGAACAATAAGACTTTGAAGATACTAATTAATCCTGCCTTCCTGCAAAGGTTCCTGGGTTGCTGCTTTGACACTACAGGGTCACATTGTGGCACCTGGTACTAGACCCCCATCTTGGACTTTTAGAGTTTTTCCATTAAGAGGGCACGTGGGGATCAGCCTGGGAAACAAAAGATTCCCACAATATGTAAATTCTATTTAAGGCTGGAGCATGTGTTAATCATGGTTGCTGGTTCTTCACTGAGTCCTGCTTCATAGGATGACTGCTGTAAACACCTAAGGACTGATTAGGGGAGAAGGACTAGGACCCAGGCAGAAAAAGGCAAGCCTCTGAAGGGTACACCTGGAGATTTAAGCTGCAAACAGTGTCGTTTACCTTCAAGAAACTCTGCAACCTACATACAGCAATATTTACAGTGAGAAATTACTATTTTATTAAGACTAGTTTGCATGTTTTGAGTTGCTCAGTAACCTGCTTTGATCCGTTTGCTAACCCTTATAATCACTTAAAAATTTACCTTTTGTAGTTAAGGGGCTTGAGAGCCCATCACAGCAACACAGTGCAATGGAAACCTAGGCTGGTAGGACAGGCGGCCTCAATGGGACCCCAGCACATTCAGTGGCATCCCGAAAGGGGGGGAAATCCAACCTGTTACAGTCTCCTCCTGGTTCTAATAGAGATTGGCTTAAATCCTGAAGAATGAGGTTTAATAGCCCTTCAAAGATTCATTATGATACTTTCAATATTCTTGAGAGCCACACTTTGGCTCATACCTTCATGGGCAGTTAAAGTAAACAGTATGTTTATTACCAGTTAATAGTCTTTGATACAGGAAAAGTAGTAGTACCCAACATGCAAAGCAGTTAAAGAAGTCACAGGACTCAAATGAGATCATTTACAGATCCGCTCTAGCAAGTAACCACCTCATTCACAACAGTGCCAACAGTAAAGCATATAGATGCAATTTTAAGAGCCTCTCTCGAAACACTGGTTTCAGAGTAGCAGCCGAAACACTCTCGAAACACTGCTGTTCTAGATCATGTCCCAGTGACCTGATGCCTTCATTGCAGATGCCAAACCAACACATAACAGTTAGGAGAAGGGTGGAGTAGTAACTGGCTTTGTCTTTAGATGGGAGTCAAGTCATTTATTGGATCATAAAGCCTGCTAGAAGAGACGCACATTTTGAAGCCAGGAAGCCGGTTTGAAAACTTGCATCTCTCCTGGAACAGTCTACTCCCTAGAGATCAGCTAGTGATGGTGGTACTGAGTAGGAGAATGAGGCTAGAAAATTTTGCTGTAGGTTATCTGGGCTGCCTATTTCAAAGAAGTCACTCTCTCCTCAGTTGGGATAGGTTTTCAATGCAAGTGGCTGATTGTGTAGCTTAAAAGATTTCAAGCGGGTAGAAGTCTTTGCAAACTTGATTAGAAGTTGGTGTCCCCATGAAGAGGTGTCTGGCCTGGATCACCCTCAGAGATAGAGAAGGAAACCACCCCACAAGGCAGTTTGTTTGAAAATAACTTACGTCCTCCTGCATCTCTTCCTTTGGCATGCCTCTGCATCCGAGCCGCAGGAGCTATCTGAGTCGCTTCCCGACAAGGAGGAAGAAGAAGTGGAAGGCTTCAATGTGCTACAGTTCATACTCAGCACCCAGCCTAGTTTGTTGTGTAGAACTTGCTTAAGACCTGGGGGCAATGGCAGCACTTCCAGCGTATCCACATAGTTGGGCAACAGCTGGCGGAGGCGGTAACAACAGAGGTACTGGAGCGATGTGTAGCTGGTGCATGAGCGGATCACCTTCATGCTGCTTTTGGCTGCAGTGGAGCACACCATGGGGAAGAATTTCTTGTTCTGCAGTTTGGTAGCTGCAACTCCTGGGAGGAAATAAAATCAAGGAGGTGGTGTTAGTCATAGGCAAGGGCACAATTAGGTAATTACCTATAATGCAGGGATACAGTTTCTAGGTATCTGTGATCTGAACTATCACCCCTTCTCCCACCTAAATGTGGGGTCTACAAACATATGGATAGAGATCTGGAAAGCAGAAGATATTTGAAGGCAGGCCTGTTGAAGAAGTGAATAGTTGTTTTAGAGACACTCTGCTTTATGCACTTAATCTTCCTATAGTTTGCCATTTACAGAAGCCCACTAACTATCCCCAACTTCAAAACAGACGGCACTGAGACTTTCAAGAGGCAGCAACAAGCTGAAGAGCCACCCAAACGGTCAATGTTCCATAATTCATACACCCCTCCCTCCCTGGATGTTTTGTCCTATCACTTTGTTGTGCTTAAGGGTGGGTTTGGCTGGATGATGCCCACTTTGTCCCAACTCTTACCTATGCATTTCCTGTTTTTGAAGAAAGTGAGAGTTCCATGCCACATGTCCAAATGAACCCCAATGATGGAGCCTTGGCCAAACCTTGAGGAGAAGTTCATTTTATCTCCCCTGTGGTGGAGTAATCCTTAGACAGACAGACAGACAGCAGATTAAGAAGCAATCCTACACTCTTTAGATCCATCCCATCTTCCACAATCTCTTCCTATTTTGTATAGACTGAAGGAGTCAGCCATTTAATTAAAAAACCCTAGATTTCCCCATGACCACCATTTTGCTGCCCCCCATCCCAGAGCACGTGAAGGGTCTTTGGCAGCTCAGGAGACAGCCAATGGTGGAATATACTCTTGCCTCTAGACCCATGGTCAAGTATAGGCCAAATGTGTTAAAGACTGAAAGTTGTTGCCCCTCTGTGGTGTGACAGTCTAAGGGAAATAAGTTAGGTGTTCTCACCAAGGCGGTGGGGAGGGAACCTTATTGGCAGTCTCAGCCATGGAGCAAATACAGAACAACAGAGATTAGATTTCCTTCACTCCTTTTTCAGGTGGAGACACTTTTTTTTGGGGGGGGGGGGGGAGGAGTGGTGGTTTTATGCTGTTATCTACAGAGGAGGTGGGGCATGGACAACATTCAGCCTTTAGGTCAGTCTATGTATCCGGCTAAGGAAGTTACTTCACTGTATTTAAAGAGAGATTTTAAATGACGGAGACAATCCTGATGGGAAAACAGCAACACCGGCAATATGCATTGATTCTCTCCACTGCCCAAATGGAAAGCTGGCTATGGGCAGCAGTTTCAGTCCAAGTCCATTAGGGATATCAGAGCAGATTCACAGTCCAGGTGACCATTTCAGTCTTATTCCCATCACTCAGAGCACTTCCACAATTACTAGGATTAGGTTTCTTCATATCCATGAGCCTTCCCCATGAACTCGAAAGGCAGCAGTCCCTCTCCTTACCCTGTATTACCTGTGTATGAGAGTCCCCAGCTGTCTTCATCCTTGCCCAGCAGACTACAGAATGTGTGGCGGTACTTGTCGAGATTCACATCTGAAGACCCAATTCCCACCATCTGGATAGAGATAGCCCATGCCAAAGAAGAAAACAAGATCTTTGTTTCCGCCATGGAACCACTCAGGGCTTTAAGCACAGCATAGCAGTGACACACAATACAGGAGTGTGACGCTCTGCATCTCGGAGGAACATGCTACACCCCCATGTTCATCTTTATAAAATGATTATTTGGTATTCAATGTAAAGTTGGTCATGTTGGGTATCTTAGGAAGGCTCATGATGCAAAAACTCTCCAAGAGCAGAGAGGTAGTTCACACCTCACCCGGGCAGGTATGGGACAAACCCAGCCCAGCCTCACAGGAACAAAGGATCCTGGCCTAGGCAGCAACAAAAGAATCTGTTAGACTCTCGAGGGAGTCAACCCCCCCTTCCTTTGGTCAGTTTGGAACTGCAATGAGGTAATGCTCACCTGACTCTGAAAGGAGGAGTGAGGGGCAAAGCCAAGAGGGAAGGAAGGACATGATAAAAAGGGAGAGATGTTTGCCATGCTCTTCCCCTCTCTTCCACCTGCATCTACAGACATCACACCAAGCAAGTGAAGTGCTGATCAAAGGAGAGAGCCTGGCTGAAAAGCAACCAGCCAGCCTGTGGTGAGAAGCATCTAAGTTTGTAAGGACATTGAAAGTGTTAAGATCAACTTAGAATGCGTTTTGCTTTTATTTCATTTGACCAAATCGGATTTGTTATGCTTTGACTTATAATCACTTAAAAATCTGTTTGTTTATTCTACCTGAAGCAGTGCTTTTGGTTTGAAGCGTGTCGGAGACTCCCTAGACTCATAAGCTTGCAGTGTCCAGCGGGCATAACTGGATACTGCAAGACAGAGGTTCCTAGGGTTGTGGCTGGGATCAGAGGTATTGGCTAGTGTCATTCGGTTGCACAATCCAAGGAGTAGCTTACATGCCAGAGGCTGTGTGCGAACACCCCAGGAGTGGGGGTTCTCACAGCAGAGCAGGGTAAGGCTGCCTCCCAGAGTCAAAGATTGGAGTCACCTAGCAGATCACCAGTCCAGACAACACCAGAGGGGAACGTCACAAGGAATTGCATCTTTGGGTCTCTCCCTCTGCTACCTTTATTAGCATGTCCCAATAGGCTCCATCGGAATCTCTGGGCAAGTTACAGGTTTTATTCCTGCACTCTAGGAGTTTACTATTTATCTGAGTGAGGCAGGCAAAGCAGGAGATGGCCACATCAAAAGCCAACCAAAGGGGGAGTGGAAAATGGTGACTGTTAGCTAAATAGTAACTTCTTTATCTACATGCTCCAGTGATGTTCCAGCGTTCATCATGTTAGGAACTAGTCAGAAAACCATGCATGTCTGACTGGACAGGCATTTCTCTGCATTCTGTCACTCCAAGCACTGTGCGGCAGGGCCCATCTCTTTATTTTGTCATGTTGAGACAATCACTGGTGACCTACAAATAATGATGTAACAAAAGGCATGAAGGAGAGCCAGGAGATGCGAGTCCTATACATGACCTCCACTGACTCCGAGATCTCAAGTAAGTCACTTAACTTTTCTCCTTCTGTCTAATTCAAGTTCTTGGGCTCAATATTGGGGTATTGTGAAGAAATTTAATGGCCTGTGCTACGCAGGTCAGAATAGATGATCTAATGGTCCCTTCAGGCATTAAACTGTTAGTTTCCCTGTCTGGTAGCTGAGGAGGATTCCAGTTTTCGTGAAGTACTTTGAGAGCAATTGATGAGGCATGCTGTCAAGTACTGTTTTGTTAAAAGCTCATCTATATCTGTGCACCTATGTGTTCCTAAAGAGCTTGGCTCACCATACCATGTCAGTGCCATAGACTGGAGAGGTCATCTTGATCTCCCAGAAGTGCTGACCCTCTGCCAGCTCCTTGTTCCCACGGATAGCAGCAGTGCCACAGCTGTACTCCATGTGGAAGTTCACCTTGCGGTTGTCACAGGTCAGGAGGGTTGCAGTCGATTTGTTCATGTCATCCCACACCCACTCAAAGTCTGTTCAGAAAAAAGGCAGCATCTTTAGGAGGTGGGGCTATATGAGATCGCAACAACCCAGAAATGTAACAGTTTAACAGTCTTTAAGATTTTTTTAATCTAGCAGGCTAAATACCAAGCTGGTTAGTTGAACAGTCAGCTTGTTAAAGCCCAAGACCTTCTTGCTGTATTCTGGCTAGGGATGTCATGCCAATGTGGTCCCTCCTTAACCACATCTGTCACCATCAACAAAACAATGGTTCTCATTTTGGGGTTACACCAGAGCTCAGATGTGCAAGCAACTTGTCCTACAACTGCAGTTACCTAACATCTAACCTACCTACATAACAGCTGTCAGCTAGCATGTGAGGTTGGGATGGAATCCAGGCCATGAATGAGACAGAGTAATGTTGCCTTAGTATTTATTACAAACAGCAATGTCAATCTGAAAGACAGGCAGGAAATGACCTAGATGATGTCTAATCTGGGAAAATGAGAATTTAAGACACTTCTAGAGCGTCCTTGAATTTTGGAGAATCCCATTTTTATTCCCTTTAGGCTCATGAAATTATAGCCAGAGGGTAAGCAGTGTTCTGCCTTCTCATTCCTGACATATGAACACCCCCACCATCTGGCTAGGACCAGATTTTATGTAGCTCTCCGAAGGCACAGTAAGCCTGATCTTAAATACTCCTTACTACTTGACCAGTTTGCTAATTGTACTGAATTGTGCCGAGTTTGATCCTTGTTACATATACACTGCCCCACAGTTCAGACTACAGGTGTGTGAACAGCAATGCACACTAGATTACATTCATGTGAAGTAGGAACCATTTAATTTGTACCTGCAGCATCCACATGGGGGAATTACAGCACATTGGTGTGCACTGCTATTCACACCCCAGAAGTTCATGGCGGGGCAGTGTAGACATGCCCTGGAATGTAACCAGGAAGTTCAGTTTCACTTGTGGCCTAAGCTGGATTTGAAACCAGGCCCCCACAGGTGAGATCTGGTGCATTAACATCTTTAGAGTTTAGCTTGTGAATCATACAGGTTATAATATACTCGTTATTTCCCAGTTTCCCTACGGAGTAGGTCATAAGAACAAAACAGCACCCCATGCAGGAATAGCACAGGTTATATTTTCCCCACTAAGCATGCAGTGGTGGTCCCCTCCCCATTCTCTACAGATGAGCAAGTGGCACCACCATCTGCATAACATGAGGGGACCCTGAAACATATAGGCAAAAGAAAGCAGCACAGTTCAAACCCCAGAGGAATAGCAAGTGCAGTTTAAGAGCTGCTTCCATACACTCATCCTCTTCACCACACTGGCAGTCCTTGACACGATGGATGGTGTGCAGACTGGAGCAGTACGGAGTTTCATTCTGGTTCTCACAGTTGCAGTAGGACTCTCCTGTCACAGGGATGGCGCTGGGGATGGAGGGCGAGAGGGAAGGAAACTCTGGCTCAGAGTCGGAGTCACTGTGCTGCCATGGAAAAGCAGAAGGATACCATCAAAGCTAAAATTTGAGGGCCATCCCATAGCTTGAGCAGTGCTTTACAAAGCCATTGCTTGACACTCCTTGTATTGCAGTAATACCCAAAGGTCCCAGCGGGCACATGCCCAAAAGAGCCCACACAGATGAGTGGACGGGGAAGGATGCAAAGTTCAAGCAAAATGAAGGAAGATGACAATAAGCACACTGCATTCCAGGTCTTGATTTTACATCACTGACACGATTTAGGGATGTATGAGGTTGAAAGGAGGAAACCACAGGATGGGGAAAAGGGATAGACACAGGGTAGGGAGAGCGAGATTGGGCAGCTGAGGGATTGACATGGAAGAAGGGACTAGGATACCACCCACAGTAGTATAGCAAGCAAGGGGGAAAATGTAGAGTGCATTTCAGGAGTGAGGGAATGGTGGCTTCAAGCAGTAACCGCTGCTGCTCCTCATGTGGAAGAGAGGGCAACACTCCATGTTGGCTTCTGTGCTAGAGGACAGATGATTGGAAGGCCTCACACTCAAGATACTTTCATTAAAAAGCTTTTGCTTACTGTGGTGTATGGGCACAGAAGACATTTAGTTACAACAGCACCTAAACATTACTATCCCTATATGCCAGCAGATCAAACAGCTGAACCTAAACTGATTTCTTTTATGCAGTATTTGTACTTCATACAAGATACAGGGCCAGACTCTAATCTCAATGACTTCAGTAAAATTATTCTAGATTTACACTGGTGTTAGATAATTAGCCCACTGTTTCCTATGTATTCCTGCTCCATTGCCCAGATTGAAAGTCATGCTTAAAGGCTACAATGACACTTGGATTTTGTACAACTCTGGCTCAGCCCACCCCAGTGCTCTCCCGTCCTCTGCAAATTGTTTCGATGTTCAGGCCAAACATCTAGAAAGACACATTTCTGCCTTTTTTCTTCTCCTCTTTCCCCTCCACAGAAGTGACCTAGCAGAATTTATAGAGAACGTTTCCACTGTAGAAACTTTAAGCCACTCTGACAGGACTAAAGGAAAACAATTATACATTGTCCCTCTGAATTCACTGGGCCAATCAGGTGTCTGAGTCAATCTTATCCTCATACCAATGTGCACCTTGCTAGGGAGTTTAGCCTGTATAACTAGGAGCTGGGGGAAAGCAAGCTGAAGGAGGTCAGCAGCTATTTTAATTTATCCCTTCTTACATGGTTCTATTTCTTTTCCTCCTTCATTCCCACCTTCCAGCTCTTCTACATCAATTTATACGAAGTGAGACAAATTTAGAAGTGGTGTGTCAAGGGGACTTGTAAGTTACAGGCTGGTAACTGGGTGAGAGTCCAATTTGCATCATCTTAGATGCCCTGTAAGCTTAGGCTACTGGAATCTTGTCTCAATATGGTCCACTGTGCATGCTATTGCCACACTGGGCACCTAGCCCTCAAGCCACTAGTCACCTGCATCATGGGAGGAGGAAAGGTTTCCTTAATGGGTGTTTAAAAATATCCTCTTCTAAAGCATGTTTTAACTTTGAGATCCTTAATATTCCAACCTACCTGCCCATCAGAGTCATAGCCCCATCCATGGGCTCCAGAGGCCAAAGCTACTGCCCGTGCATCTGCATCCCGGCGTACCCCATTCAGGACAAAGTGCCAGGCCCTGCTGTTGCGTGTGCGTCGTGCCATGGTGTTTTGATACAGATAATCTGCAAAATGGGAAGGGAAGAAAAGATTACCCAGAGCAGCAGAGTCAACCGGAAAGGATCTATTTGGGCACCACCTCCTTCCAGTGACCGGTTTCCCCAACTCCTTACAGTGGTCATCTGGCTCTACCGCCTCTCCTGGCCACCTTGCGAATAGGTTTGGGATAGCCAGGCTCAGGTAAAACCGGGGCCTTCGCTTATGGAACCATGCCTCTCACACCACTACTCTCTGGCTAGACTAGTAAGACACACCTTTCATAGCATGGTCAATGCTACACCTGTTGGCCAGCAGGGGTTGCTGCTGAGCAATACAAGCATAAACCTACCCTTAGGAGCCAAGCTCACCACCTCTGCAGAGCTCCCAGCCCAAACTGGCTGAGAGAAATACTAGGATCTACTTCACTTTGAACCCAACACCTTGAACTGGGTTACCAGAAATACTCCTGGAAGCACAAAGGGGGGAGGCAGTGCTACCCTGCACTAGCACATAAAGGAGAACGGCTACTGCACGAACCACCCAACACCCTCACCTTTGTCCTGAAAAGAGATGAAGATCAACAATAATTGATATATGCAGGCTGCTGTGGGTCTAGTAACTACACCGTGCATAGCCAAGTTCTGATGCTAAACTCTCCCATTCTTAGCTGTCTATGGCATTGCCTCCTGGCTCTACAGTCACTACACAAGTTGATCTGTGTGTGCCTGTCTGCTCATCTTTGACTAATTGACTATAATGGGAAGAGGAGAAGAAAGACCAACCTCTTGCTGTACAGAGAAAATGATCTTTTCATCAGCTTGTCCCTACTTTCCTCAAGAACAAAACTTCTTGCGTGTTTCTGAATTCTAGCTAGCTGCATCTCAGAGACCAGGTTTGGGGAGGTTCTATTTCCCCCAGACAGACCAGAACAAGTTTCTAGCCATTACAGCAAAAACTCACATACGAAAACAGAAGAGCCAGTTCTTGCTGCTCAATCCCCTCCTTTCCCCCCCTAGAATCTCCTTTAAGTATGTCATAAACAAAAAACCCCTCCCTCCTCCTTAGAGCTTTCCATGGGTTCCACACCTCTTCCAAACATCTCTTTACCCTGGTCTACACTACGAGTTTAGGTCAAATTTAGCAGCATTAGACAGATTTAACCCTGCATCCGTCCACACAACGAAGCTATTTTTTTCCCCGACTTAATGGGCTCTTAAAATCGATTTCTGTATTCCTCCCCGACAAGGGGATTAGCGCTGAAATAGACATTGCCAGGTCGAATTTGGGTTAGCATGGACACAATTTGACGGTATTGGTCTCCGGGAGCTATCCCAGAGTACTCCATTGTGACTACTCTGGACAGCGCTTTCAACTCAGATGCACTAGTCAGGTACACAGGAAAAGCACCGCAAACTTTTGAAGTTCATTTCCTGTTTGGCCAGCGTGGCGAGCTCATCAGCAGAGGTCACCAGGCAGAGCTCATCAGCAGAGGTGACCAGGCAGTCCCAGAATCGAAAAAGAGCTCCAGCATGGACCGAACAGGAGGTACGGGATCTGATCGCTGTATGGGGAGATGAACCCGTGCTATCAGAACTCCATTCCAAAAGACAAAATGCCAAAATATTTGAAAAAGTCTCCAAGGGCATGAAGGACAGATGCTATCACAGGGACCCACAGCAGTGCCGCGTGAAACTTAAGGAGCTGAGGCAAGCCTACCAAAAAACCAAAGAGTCAAACGCCTGCTCGGGGTCAGAGCCCCAGCCATGCCGCTTCTATGATGAGCTGCATGCAATTCTAGGGGGTGCCCCTACAATTGCCCCACACCTGTACATGGACTCCTCCAAGGGAGTCTCATGCAACAGGGATGAGGATATTGGGGATGAGGAAGATGATGAAGAGGGGGAGGTTGAAGATAGCGCATACCAGGGAAGCGGAGAAACTGTTCTCCCTCACAGCCAGGAGCTGTTTATCACCCCAGAGACAGTATCCTCCCAACCCGGGCTCCCGGACATCGAAGGCAGAGAAAGATTAATTTGCCCTGAAGACTTGGGATTCATTCGCGGCCAGTACAGCTACTGGAAAAGTCTGTTAACACGTTTGGGGATGGAATGGAAATCCTCCAGGGACATCTCAGTGAAGCTCTCCTGGTAATACTCCCAAAGCCTTTGCAAAAAGTTTCTGGGGAGGGCAGCCTTATTGTGTCCTCCGTGGTAGGACACTTTACCACGGCAGGCCAGTAGCACATAGTCTGGAATCATTGCATAAGAAAGCATGGCAGCGTTATCCCAGTGTTTGCTCGCATTCAAGCAACATCCGTTCTCTCTCTCCGTTATCCTTAGGAGAGTGGTATCATTCATGGTCACCTGGTTAAAATAGGGGAATTTTATTAAGGGGACATTCAGAGGTGGCCATTCCTGCTGGGCTGTTTGCCTGTACCTGAAAAGAAATCATCTCTGCTGTTAGCCACGCGGTGGGGGGTGGTGGTGAAGCGATCATGCAAGAGAATTGGGTGCGGGGGGCGGGGGGCTTAGTTGGGTTTGTGCTGCACGTTAACCCGAAAACATCAGCCCCTCCTTTTAAATGGCCAGTGTGTCTTTTTCAAATTTTACTCTCCCTATTTTCCCCTCCCGCAGCTGCAAATGTTTCAACACTGCGACTAGCATCTCCGTCCCAGAGGCTAGCGCAGATAAGAAGGCGAAAAAAACCACACTCATGATGAAATCTTCTCTGAGCTCATGCAGTCCACCCAAACTGAAAGAACCCAGCAGAATGCATTGAGGCAGACAATGGCAGAGTCCAGGAAAGCACAAAATGAACACGAGAACAGGAGGGACGCACGAGAGGACAGGTGGCGGAATCAGGAGGCAGGATGGAATGCTGAGGCTACTGGAGGATCAAACTGATATGCTCTGGCGTATGGCTGAGGTGCAGGAAAGGCACAGACTGCCACTGCAGCCCCTGTGTAACCAACCGCCCTCCTCCCCAAGTTCTATAGCCTCCTCACCCAGATGCCCAAGAACGCGGGGCGGGGGGAGGCCCTCCGGGCACCCAACCACTCCACCCCAGAGAACTGCCCAAGCACAGAAGGCTGGCATTCAATAAGTTTTGAAATGCAGTGTGACCTTGTCCTTCCCTCCTCCTCCCCCCTCACCCCACCCCTCCCAGGTTACCTTGGCAGTTATCCCCCTATTTGTGTGACAAATTTAAGAAAGAATGCAAAAATGAATTTGAAACAACGACTATTGCCTCTGCCAGCAGTGATCGAAGGAGGGAGGGGAGGGCGGTTGGCTTACAGGGAAGTAGAGTGAACCAAGGCGGGGGGGGGGGTTCCATCAAGGAGAAACAAACAGAACTCTCCCACTGTAGCCTGGTCAGACATGAAACTGGTTTTCAAAGCTTCTCTGATGCACAGCGTGCCCTGCTGTGCTCTTCTAACCACCCTGGTGTCTGGCTGTGCGTAATCAGCGGCCAGACTATTTGCCTCAACCTCCCACCCCGCCATAAATGTCTCAGCCCTTACTCTCAGATATTGTGGAGTACACAGCAAGCAGTAATAACAATGGGAATATTGGTTTTGCTGAGGTCTGAGTCAGTAAACTGCACCAGCGTGTTTTTAAACGTCAAAATGCCCATTCTACCACCATTCTGCACTTGCTCAGCCTATAGCTGAACAGCTCCTGACTACTGTCCAGGCTGCCTGTGTATGGCTTCATGAGCCCTGGTATTAAGGGGTAGGCTGGGTCCCCAAGGATAACTATAGGCATTTCAACATCCCCATTCTGGTCTGGAAAGCAAGTCCCTTCCTGCAGCTGTTCATACAGACCAGAGTTCCTGAAGATGCGAGCGTCATGTACC
Source organism: Dermochelys coriacea (assembly GCF_009764565.3). Taxonomy (NCBI): domain Eukaryota; kingdom Metazoa; phylum Chordata; order Testudines; family Dermochelyidae; genus Dermochelys; species Dermochelys coriacea. The sequence goes on from NC_050077.1 coordinate 39,101,700, forward strand.
TTTCCTGGCCATCCCACGTTGATGTTGGTGAAACGTCCCTTGTGGTCCACCAGTGCTTTCAGCACCATTGAAAAGTACCCCTTTCGATTTATGTATTGACTGCCTTGGTGGTCTGGTCCCAAGATAGGGATATGCATTCCGTCTATCGCACCACCACAGTTAGGGAATCCCATTGCAACAAAGCCATCGACTATGACCTGCACATTTCCCAGACTCACTACTGTTGGTAGCAGCAGCTCAATGATTGCATTGGCTACTTGGATCACAGCAGCCCCCACAGTAGACTTGCCTACTCCAAACTGATTCCCATCTGACCAGTAGCTGTCTGGCGTTGCAAGCTTCCACAGGGCTATCGTCGCTTGCTTGTGAACTGTGAGGGCTGCTCTCATCTTGATATTCTGGTGCTTCAGGGCAGGGGAAAAGCAAGTCAAAGTTCCATGAAAGTGCCCTTATGCATGTGAAAGTTTCGCAGCCACTGGGAATCATCCCAGACCTGCAACACTATGCGTTCCCACCAGTCTGTGCTTGTTTCACGGGCCCAGAATCGACGTTCCATGGCATAAGCCTGCCCCGTTGCCACTAGGATGGCCAAATTGCCGAGGCCTGTGGTTTAAGAGAAGTCTGTGTCCATGTCCTCATCACTCTCCTCACCGCGCTGCCATTGCCTCCTTGCCTGCTTTTGTAGGTTCTGCATATACTGCATGATAATGCGCGAGGTGTTTACAATGCTCACAATTGCTGTGGTGATCTTTGCGGGCTCCATGCTTGCTGTGGTATGGCGTCTGCAGGAGTGCAGAGTTTCAGGGGAAGCGGTGGTTGGATGACCAGTTTTGCAGACCTACTGCTGCCAGGACACAACAGCTGAGTGGGCTGCACACTTGCTGTGGTATGGCGAGACAAGAGCAGCCAAGCAGAGTTGCAGTGGAAGTGGCCCTGCGAGACCACCAGGAGAGCAGAGTGCCAGCGGAAGCGGTGGATGACGACGATGGTTAGCAGTGCTACTGCACCGTCTGCTGAAAGCAGTATGGAGCCCACACAGAAAAAAGCACGACATGATTGTCTGCCGTTGCTTTCACAGAGGGATGGACGACTGACGACATCTATCCAAAACCACCTGCGACAATGTTTTTGCCCCATCAGGCATTGGGAGCTTAACCTGGAATTCCAATGGGCGGTGGAGACTGCGGGATAGCTACCCACAATGTAACGCTCCAAAAGTCGACGCTAGCCTCAGTACTGTGGACACACTCCACCGACTTAATGTGCTTAGTGCATTAGTGGGGGGGGGGGACATAATCGACTGTATAAAATTGCTTTCTAAAAAATCAACTTCTATAAATTCAACCTAATTTTGTAGTGTAGACATACCCTTAAACTCATGTGCAATCCCTCTAGTTCTGAAAATGTCAAGTTCCTTTAGAGCAAACATGCTAGAGAGCTCCTTGCCCCACACAGCCCTGCTGTTGAGGGGTCTCCCTGGCCTATGCAGCTCTTAACTATCTTTTGCTAATGAAATAAAAAGGTACTGGCCTAAGCCTGCCACTTTATCATTCACTATACTCTCCCACCCCCATTCTAAGAGAGAAAGATCCATCTCTTAGCCTCTTTAACAGATCTGTGGAAAGGGGGCTGCCTGTATACTGTACTGCCACAGACTCCTCAGTTTTGAGTTAGAGGAAAGGAGTAAAGAAAAATAAGTGGTATTTACCAGCATTTTACACAACACACACATCTGAGATTCAGGTGATTTTCTGTTCTTCCCTATGACCCATTTCTACCTCCCTGTGGGATGCCCAGAGATTTGGTTCAGAGCACTGCTGACAGTGAGGGACCTGAGAATGATTGGTCTAGATAATACTTAGTCCTGACATGAGTGCAGGGGACTGGACTAGATGACCTTTCAAAGTCCCTTCCAGTCCTATGATTCTGTGAGTCTATTCCCAGTCTACCCCTTCTGAAAGGCACAGGCACTCTGATTCCTCATTCTATTCCTAAAGCAGGAAAGAAAATGCTGACTATCACACCAGCCCTGCCCCAGGAGACCCTGTGGAAACCCTTATGGTATAATACCAGCTTCCTACTCTTTCCACACACACCTGATTTTGGAGCAGTTCATATAATTTGCAATCTATGGCCAGAGTTCTAAATGGGAGGGGAGACAGAGGTCAATATTTTATTCCTGAGAATCAGTTCCAAGTATAACTACACCTCTACCCTGATATAACGCGGCCTGTGGGAGCCAAAAAAACCAAACCAAACCAAACCAAAACAAAAAAAAAAAAAAAAAAACTTACCACATTATATGTGAAACCGTGCTATATCGAACTTGCTTTGGCCCCCCTGCTCCTTGTCCCCTGACCATCCCCTCCAGAGACCCCCATCCCTAAACACCCCCAGGACCCCACCCCTACCCAACCCCCCTGCTCCCTGTCCCCTGACTGCCCCAAGCCCTACCCACACCCCTGCCCCCTGACAAGCACTCACTGGCAGCGACAGAAGCGGAGCAACGTGGCCCCAGCCCGCTCCACTTCCACCAGCTCCCAGACGCGGTGCTCCACTTCCCAACACCGGTGAGTGCTGGGGACGTAAAAGAACACACCCAGGGATGGGTGGAAACGTAGAAACTGAGATTGAGTCAATCTGTACCTCTAGACTAACACCCAATCAGGTACCTTAGAAGGAGGGGAGAAAGAAGAGAACGTCCATATCCAAATGTGATTTACTTCTAGCCCAGGGAGACTGCAGGCAGCAGGAAGTATGCAAGTCAGACAAAGCCCAATTATTGACAAACAACCCCAAGAACCAGCTTAGTCTTTATTCAGCAAAGACTTGAGAACCATTCTCCTTCCTTTCCATAAAATTATAATTGGATCTAACCTGTGATGGGGAAGGGAGAGCAAGTCTCAATTAGTGAGCAAAGATTAAAGGAGTTAAAGTCAAGGAGTTTTGCCAGTGATTCATGTGGGAACAGGATTGGACCCTAAATAGATTAATGGAAAATCTGCACCCACTGTTAATTGTTAAGCATCAGCAGAACGCCAAGTTGTTTAAACATTGCTACTACACAGGAAGAGGAGATCAGAGATCTCCAGGGGAGAATGGAAAAGATTCATTATTGGTGCCCAAGCTGATAAGAGAGAAGTGTTAGCTTGACACAGAAAAAGCTAGCCTGATCTTACACATCAGACGTTAAACCTGTTTGAAAGCAGAGCCTGTGAGAAGAAGAAAGATACTAGGGTAAGGCTAGAGGGCCAAAAACCCAGAGGCATGGATTTAGCCCATAGGTGAGGGAGAATTGTGGAGGTGTGGGTGGGGTGATACTCCACAGGGAAAGGCAAAGATTGACTTCCAGTGGCAGACACTAAAAACAGGATTTGTAAAGATACTGGGCAATACAATATATTTTAAGCCACTGCATAAAGCATTAAAAGCCATAGTCATAAAAAGAGAGAAATAAGAACAATTTGAGGCATCTTAGAAACAGAAGAGAACAGAAAACAGCACAAAAGAAGGAAAGGTTAATATAGACTCAAGAGTGGCTACACTCAGTCATCTAGGAGGGAGAAAGAAAAGCTGAGACACATTTTTAGAAGTCATGCACAAAGGACTCAGACAGATTTCAGGGAAGAGCAAGTCCCATGGCTGAGGGCCCATCACAGCACAGGCCCATTGTCATACTGACCCAAGTCAGGGGGATTGCCACAAGCCAGGTGGCGCATGATCACAGATATCTGGGGCAGTACGAGGTCTGAAGAAGTCTAGAATGAAGCTTTAGCTGATTTGCATGCAAGGTTCCAAGGCCCAGCAGTACCAGTTTCAAGTCTATGTGGCACTTGATTGGCAGCTAACAAAGAATGCCAGGATCAATGTAATATGATGATGGTTGCTCAGAGCAGCAAGCAAATTATCTCCTACAATCTGCTCAGCAGGTAAGTAAGTGACAGAGTTACCCTGTCAGGAAGGAATTAGAGTAACTGAGCTTCCTAGTCAGGAGGGCAGATGATGCTACTGCTGCTGCTGCGAGGTCAGCATGGGATAAATAAAGGAGCAACCTGCACAATTACAAGTGCCACGTTCAAGTCACACTCAACACACCATGAGAGCAAAGAGTGATGCCAGGATGCAAAGTACCTCTGAGAAAGTTTCCCAAATGCACAGGGACACTAAGGAAGAAAGAGCAGCTCAATAACAATGACCCTGTCTACCTAGCTACACAGATTCTGTTCCCTTAGGATGCAAACAAGGTAGCCATATGGCTACAGCTGGCAGAATCAGCCATTTGTCCAGGCCAGGGTTCTAACTGCAGAATCCCTGGGGCACAAGAGGGGTAGGGTGATGTCATTAGTGTGCAATTGATACTCAAGCCTGTGGGTTTTAAGAGTGAGTGACTTTGCCTAGAGCTCTCAAGTACAGACCAGCACCACAAACAACAATTCTGTACTTCTGAGATTCTTACACCAGACTCATCTCTATGGTATCCAAGGGAGCATCAATCCCTCAGTGATGACACAGATTGGCTCCTATCTGCTAGAGATGGCTGGGACCAGACCAGTTCCAGACACCACTTCACTCCCTTATGCTCATAGGAAGCCCAGCCTGGCCAGAGAACACGACTGACCCCAATACAAACCCAGCAGGCGTTCGGAGAACCAGGGACTGAGCCCAGACTAGAACCAACCCTGGCTATGCCAGGGGAGGGGAATGGGGGTGGCTAGCGAGCAGTATGGGGTTCCCCATCGTCCCACACAGGACAAAGACTGATCTCACAGAGGCAGACAGTTTTTAAAGCACCCACAGGCCACAGATCCACATCCCTTCCCTAAACACACACACACACACACACACACACACACAGATTGATTCCTCCTACCACAGACAGCAGCCCCCCAACAGAGCATAGATCCCCCCGCCCAGGAACAAGCTGCTGGCTCACCCTCCCTGCACAGATTCACCCACCCAGGGACCGGCCGCAGGCTCATTCCCCTCCCCAGCCCGGGGACAAGTCGCAACCGCATCCCCCCGCTTCGGAACAGGCTAACCCCACTCCCCCGCCCAGAGAACGGTCGCACCTTCCTCCCGCTTCCCTCTTACCTATTCCGCAGCGCGGGTTTAGCAGCTAGGCCCCCTCGCTCTCCTTCTGACCTACTTTCCCCTCCTCCCAAGGTATAAACAATCCACGCTCTGCACCGCCCCTTCCGCGCCATTGGCCGCAACTTGCCCAGGAAACGGGGCCTCGCCTCATCCGACATTCTCAGTTGGACCATGCTCCCCTCGCTCACAGATCAGAGGGCGGGGATAAAAATCATTAATATCTCATACCATTGGTCAAATGGGCTGTCAGTCCTCAAAGGACTACACCATTGGAGGAAAGTTTCTAACTCAGACACTGAGGCGCTTAGAGCATGATCACGTAACAGATAGGAAACGGAGAGGCCATTGGCTGAGAGGAACGTCAGTCAGGAAGGTCAGGTTGGGGCCAATATTAGTTTATGGGGCGGGATTACAGCCAGAGCTCAGTTTCCCATTGGCCGTGGCGCTGCTGGGGGCGTGATCTCGGGGTACTCGGAAGTGCAGGAGTACGGTTGAAGCAGCATGGAGGTAGTTGGGGGTGAGTAGTGGGGAGCTGGAGGGACAGAAGGAGCGGGGCTATTCTGCGGGGGGTTGTAGCGAGGGCTCCCGCGGCGGCCTCCTCTCCTCTCCTCTCCTCTCCCCAGCTGTGCTGGGACGGAGCCCAAGGAGGCTGGGAAAGCCCCGAGCCGTGGGGACTGCGAGGCTCAGCCGCTCACGATGGCCCTCCTCCCCCGGTCCCTGCCCGGCGCTATGCACTGGGAGCGATGGGCTCCCGGGAGCCGCCCCCCAAGGCGAGGGGCGTCGTTGTACAGAGGCTGCTTGGACCGTGTTTCTGTGGCACCTAGCGGCAACATGCGTGACTCAGAGCCGCTGCTGACCAGGCCTGCTGTGCTCTGCTCCGCCAGCTATGGGTGGGGCGGGGCTTTGGCTACGCTGGGACTGGGGGTGGCTCCTAGCCGGGGTCCATCGCTCCCCCCTCCGCTTCCCCGTGACAGCGAGGACATGTCATCCTTTGGCCAGTGTATATCTGCTTCTGGAGAGGAAAGGCCTAGGTATAAAGACCAGACACGTGCTCTTCCTGGCTTAGTACTGTGGTGTTTGGCAGCTGGGGGTTGCGCTGAGGATGCTAAGACCTGGCTTTGGCCAGCTCTCTTCTCCCGATTGACCGTAGCACTCTGGGAGAGGTGTGGCGTTATAGGGATTTTTCTGTACTCCCCACTCTCACGTGAGGTTTAAAGATGAGGACTAGGACAGTGAACTCCATCTAGTATTGCACAGAGAACAGATGTAAAACAAAGACAGGGATCATTGATGTGCTGAGAACTATGACTAGTTCCTTTACTCATTGTCTACAACTTGGTACAAAATCAGCTGTGTCAGGGACATGGTTGGTCACCAGCACAGTGAAAACACAGCCTTTCAGAGCAGATTGTGCCTAACTGTATCTTGGGGACAATTATACAGTAGGTGTTAGGTGGTTTTTTGTAGCATAGACAGTACCTAAAACAGTACAGCACCAGTTCCCATGTGCAAGGAGGCTATCTTTCTCAACCCTACCACATGGACTTTGCAGAAATTGATGAAACTGCCAAGAATTTGTGGCGTGACACAGTACTAGTCACCTAGATCAGTCCTACTCCTGCTACATTTTCTCTTCTATAACCAGTAACTTGGGACTAAATCCAGAAAAGGGCTTAGATGTTGCAACACTGAGCATTGGAGCACCTAACCTTTGGATGTCCTGTTGCCCATTGGAATCCTCATCCCAGAGTTAGGTGCCCAGGCATGGGGAGAGTTAGGCACCTAAGAATAGGACTGACAGAATGGGGCTTAGCATGCTAAGCTTGAAGCTGAATAAATTAGCCAATCAAAAATGCCAAGCAAATGGGTGGGATGTAAACAAAATGTCAATAGGTACCTACTTTGGTCCAGAGGGAGGCACAGATCTCTGCTTGGGATTCACAGCTGTCATCCTGCTCCTGGATTTAGGCACCTAAGGGCTGGTCTACACTAGAAAATTAGATGGACCCAGTTATGTCGACAAGGGGTGTCAAAAATCCACATTCCTGAGTGACATAGTTAAACTAGCCTAAATACCCATGTAGATAGGTCAATGGAAGAAATAGATTACATATGCTGGATTGCGTACTCTAGAAAGGAGGTGGATTACATACGCTGATGGGAAAATCCCTTTTGTCGGTGTAGGTAGTGTCTACAATATAGCATTACATCTGTGTTGCTGCAGCATTTCAAATATAGATAAAGCTCTAAGCCAGGTCAGCCCTCTGTCTCTGTTTTGCTCAGGTGTGTGTGCATGAGAGATGGAGACTGATGGTCACCCCATTATAAACAATAGCCTAGAGTTTAGGGCACTCGGGGGACCTATTTTCAAATCCCTGCTCTGTCCGATTTGGGCATCTATCCCTGAGGAGGATTGACCCCCATGCTATTGGGTGTTTTGGGGTGGGTCTCTCTCAATCTCTCTGGTTGTATAAATGATTCCATTTCCTGCTCCAATGAACATTTAATTTGGAACTCCCACATCCTGGGTGAGTGACCTAACCACTAGGCTGTAGAATCAATCTCTTTCTCGCCCAATGAATAGTTAATTATTCATACAAAGTGGTTCAGTTCCAGCAGGAGTGGCTGTGGGAGACCTGCCCCAGAACACCCCATCACATGGGGATGGGCACTTTCCTGGAATATGAGTGATCCCAATTCAGGTCCTTGTCATTTCCCAGGTGAGAGCCCTGACCACTAGGTTATTGGGCATTCTCCTGCATGCCACCCAGCTGTCTCTTGTGTGAGGGCTTCAGAGAACACCTGCTGGATCAGGCCCTGCAATTGAGATGGGAGGGAAGGGATTTCACCTAGCTTGTGAAATCCCTCTTGGTAGCAGTTCTCTACTTGTTTTACCTGTAAAAGGTTAAAAAGTCTGACTGCATGTATAGGTAAAAGAAGTGACTGGGCACCTAGCCAAAAGACCCAATGAGAAGGCTAGAACTTCTTAAAATTGAAACAAGACTCCGCTTTTGTCTGTCTGTGGTTATTCTCCCAGAGAGCAGGGACAGGGCTGGACTATGCTGTAAGAGCTTGCACCAGGTATGAAAAATCATTAAATCATACCTAGAAATTACTCATTTGAAACCCCAGTTATGTAAGTAGATCAGAAAATGTCTAGGAAGACACGATTAGGTTTATTTCTTTTATTTCTTTATGGCTTCCGCTTCTCTGTGCTAACACCCAAATGCTTTTGTTTTGCTTGTAACCATTAAGCTCAAGAAAACCATTCTTGATGCTTAATTATTATATTTGCTCTTTTTAAATCTAGCAATATCCTAAATTACAGATGTATTTTCTTTCTTTTTGTTTTTAATAAAATTACCTTTTTTAAGAACAGGATTAGAATTTTTGTGTCCTAAGAGGTTTGTGCATATGTTGTTTAATTAGCTGGTTGCAACAGCTTATTTTCTTTGTTTCTGCTTTCTCGGCTCTTCCCCGGAGGGGGGTGAAAGGGCTTGAGAGTACTCCACAGGAAGGACTTCCCAAGTGCACCTTTCTGGGTTCTCAAAATGGGGTTTCTGCACTTGGGTGATGGTAGCATCTACCCATCCAAGGTCAGAGAAAAGCTGTAACCATGGGAGTTTAATACAAGCCTGGAGTGGCCAGTATTAATTTTTAGAATCCTTGTGGGCCCCACTTCTGCACTCAAAGTGCCAGAGTGGGGAATCAGCCTTGGCAGGGCTTAAGCATGACCTAAGGCACCGAGCAGCTTGGCAGTGTCAGGACCACAGTGGTTTTTTGTGCGTCCACCAGGAGGGATGTAGGCACCTATGGGGTTAGATAGCAGTTGAATAGGGGTTTGAGGATCTCAGAGTCCTCCCACGTGTTAGCTGCCATTTTAGGTACCTAAAGCTATGTCCTTTTGTGGATCTAGCCTTTGGAACTTGCTGCTTTCTCTAGTCCTTGGCCCCTTTGAGAGAACAGTAACAATGCTACCCTTTTAAATGCCACCTAAAATGCTCCCCAGCTATATGACAATAGACAATTCATCTGTATACAACCAAAGAGGTTTTAAAAATTATGGGACAGAGAACCTACATAAAAGGATGTTAGATATTAAACACCTATGGAAACGTCTTGCAATTTCTTCCTTTCATTACAAAGGAGAAAGAAAGCAGAGATCTGTGCTATGAGTTACCTTTGATTGAGTTCCTGATTACTTCTCCCATGATCAAAGCAGGCTCCGTCTCAAGATGAAGTCTGTTTTTCTCACTCAGCTTGTTCTTCAGTAAAATGAAGTCTTCCTCTTGTTTGATTGCTATTTTATATTTCCTGAAACACTGGAAAACCCCTCTGAAGCAGGAGACCACATCTTCTTTTCAAGTGCTGCTTCTGATGGTTCAGGTTCAGCGAACAGAACCAGTCTGAGGTACATCCCGCTTTGATACGTGAAGCTTCAGGAAATTCCTTGATGATTCATGTTAACTATTTCTAGCTATTCCTGTTTTTTCCTGGATTTACTAAGAATTGTGTTTACCTTTTCGTCTGAGTCCTTAGGGTTTCCAGAATGTGTTACTGACCATTCAGGAGTGTGAGGAGCCATTGGAATTCAAATAGTCCTCTGTTACCTCTGAGTCAGGTGAGGGAGTTCTCCATTGGACACCTGGTCCCACTAGTGCAGAAGTACAGATAATGTAAAGATTCATGGAGATAGTTTACCTATAATTAGGGCCTTAGAAAAAATCTTCAGGAAGCTGTGCCAAATTTGCAAATCGCGGCAGAGGTGCTGATATTAACTTTGTTTATGAAACACTTAAAGTAACTATCCATAACAAAACATATCTAAAACAAAATTAGGTGACATTCTTGCTGTAAAATCAGGTTACTCTTATTGCTCACTTGCTTCTTTTCCCCACTACCACATAACAATCTAGATTTGATTTTTAGCAGTAAAGGCCGTTGCTGGAACACAAGATCCGAGAGATCTGCCGTTGGAAAGATGGGTTTATTGGAAACCTGTGGTGTATAAGCTTTGTTTCTTATGGTTCATGAGACATTGGTCCTTAAAATTGTCAGTGATCTTTGGTCCTGGAGGTACAGCAAGTTCCAGCCCGCTACCAAATATAGCATGTGAGTTCAGAAACTAACCAAGGTCCCTAATTTGCCAAGAGGCAGCTTCATTTGCCCTGAGCTCCAGAAACCTGTAACAATACCCATCCTCCTCCTCCTCCTCCTCCTCCTCTCATGTGTAGAGCTGGTCCCCTTGGGTCAAGGTTGAATTCCATTGGTGAGGAATCTTGCACTGCCACTTATCTGTGCTGTGACTCAATACAGAACTTCAGTCTCGGGATGGTTCAAAGGTATAATTTCCCCCTGGTGTCATTACAGTGGTGAAATGAGTGTGTTAATGCAGGTTTGCTGGGGCTTTATCTCCATTTTGAATTTTTCTTGCTTTCAGAGCTGTGTAGTTCTTGGCTCTAGATGGATCTTTAGATCACAAATTTCAGATTTTCTCCCAGCTCTGCCTCTGCCAGTACCCCTTGAGGCCCTCTAGCTATACTCCATTTAAAGAATCTCAGAAGAATGTGTTCACATCCCTTCCCTGGGGAATGAAAGCACACTGTGTATGAGTCATAAACAGAGGTTGCTTAGACCAGAGCAAACACTGACAGTGCTGAAAGCAAACCAAAGAAAATTTAAAACAAGACACTGACACATCCAGAAAAACAAGATCTACACAGCACAGAAAGCAGGAAACTCCTAGGGGACTGGATGGCTGAGGAGAGGGAAGGCCCAGAGCGTTTCACCATGTCCCAAATTGCAATCTGGCCCAGAGCAGTCGTGACAAAAGCATTTAAGCATGTGCTTAAGTCCCACTGAGGTCAGTTTAAGTACTTTGCTGAATCAGAGTCAAAGTCCTTACCACCCACTGGCTGTATGTTGAGCTGATGAGTCACAGCCCTGTTCCTAGTGGATAATTCTCTACTCAGAATCCACCATCACATTTTGACTCAGGTTGCCCCACTACTTGTAAACATTTTGCAACACCTTAGCCAAAATGTCTTTTCTGTACCTTACATGGTGATAACTCCTTTAGTGGGAATGATGTCTTAGCTGTGAAATGTGAGGAGTCACTCAGCTGGCTGCCTACGGCATTGCTATTCATACATCCTTAGTGCAGCATGATGCTGTGTAGAGGTGCAGGGATGCCTCAGAGTTGTTCCGTTGTCCTTCACAGAGAGAGGTAACCTGGCTGGAGTTGGACACATCCTTCTGGTGCTCTCAGGAAAAGGAGGCGTGGGGAAAAGTACCATCTCCACCGAGCTAGCTCTGGCTTTACGGCATGCTGGGAAGAAGGTGAGCAAGCTTCCATGTGGCAGTCATGAATGTATTCTCCTTCCTCATGTGCACCCAAGATTCTAGTGTGGGGTTGTACGCTCATAATGTAGATATTAGCAAAAATGCTACAAGATGCTTATCTAGTCATTAAGATCCTACTGAGGTTGAGCAAAAGTTATTTTTACGATAAGATTTCAGATTTTTCTGCATTTATTTGACAAAAAAAGCTGCAAAGTCCATCTTTAAGGTCCTCCGATAAAGATGCTATATATGTGCAAAATATGATGAAAGTGCTGTGCAAAACTTGTTCATTATAATTGTCCACATTATGCTAATGGGAAAATAGGCACTGAGTGGGGAAGTGACTTGTCTAAAGTCACACAGTGAGACAGTGGAAGAACCGGGAGTAGAATGCAGGTTCCTTGATACTTGGACCTCAATGAAATTGCTAGGCCATGTTGCCTCCCTTTCCTAAGTAATGTCTGCCCTGGGCTTGGCAGGCTTTGATATACTACACTCTGTGTTAAAAGCTACTGGGATACTCTCACTTGCTGTGTGGATGGAGACCATGAAGGTTTAGTCCTTGACCTTTGCTGTCATTGCTGTCCAAGGCCTCTTGTTGTCTTGCCTGTCCTGCTTCAGGGCAGCTGTTGTGTGGGCAATGCCGAGTTATAGGGCATGAGTATGAGTAGGAAAAAGAAAGGGGAGGCAAAATCCCTCTAAAGGTTTCTAGGGGTCTGAGAGGACATTGGGCTTTAATTATGGAAAGGCAGAGAGAATGATTTGGAACAGGGAGGGGCCCTCCTGTGCATATAAGCAGAACATGAGCTATATGAATGTTTGCAATTTACATTGTGGTGAAGGCTCTCAAAGCACTTTACACACACACTTTCTCTCTCTTTCTCTCACTAAAATGTGGCCTCTTGCGGGGAGGGAGGGACAGCCACCCAGCATAACAACAGTGGTGTGGGGAATTGTGGCTGAGGACACAGGGCAAACAAAATGTCCCAAAGGCTCTTTAAAGTCCTGCAGAGCAGATGGGCCATGGTTTTTAAGGTCTCATTTGAAAGATCTCTGTCCAGGATGTTCAGTGACAACACGCTGATCTCCCTTGGAAAGGGGAAGGGTTGTGTGAACTCATCTGGGATTTGAACATGTGGTTCCTGTGTATTTCAAATTTGATGTGTAGGCTTCTAAGCCATCCTTTCCTTAAGATCTGGGCTGTAAAAATCAGTGAGGAGTTATGTTTTGCCACTGTAGTGGCCCTCTGTGCTGCCTTAGTTTAAGGGATTGTCTGAATGGTTCCCCATATTTACTGGCAGGTGGGGATCCTGGATGTGGATCTATGCGGCCCCAGCATCCCTCAAATGCTCAAAGTCCAAGGCAAGGGTGTGCACCAGTGTGACAGTGGCTGGGTGCCTGTCTTCGTCGACCAGGACAAAAGCATCTCTCTCATGTCAATTGGCTTCTTGCTGGAGAAGCCAGGCGATGCTGTGGTTTGGAGAGGACCCAAGAAAAACGGTACACATGGCTTTTACTCTTGGTAGTGACCCTACAGCAGTGGTGCCCAAACTTCTCCTGTTGCGCCCCCTCGCCATTAGTGTACAGCCAAGGCTTCCATCCTCAGTGAAGGAGCTCTGGCTGAAGCAGAGCTGGGGGGAAACAGGGGAAGAAAGCTGAGGCAAGAGGAGAAGCGGCCTGGGGGCAGGGTGGAGCTGCAGCCGGGGCCAGAGCTGGGCTGCGGGCGGAGTAGGGGGCAGAGTGGAGCTGTGGCTGGGGGTGGAACGGGGCTCCATGCCCCCTTGGGGGGAGTGGGGTGCCCCACAGTTTGGGGACCACTGCCCTACAGCAAGGGCATCTCCTGCAAAGATGAAGCTCGTTGAAACACATGCTTGCCTTACTTACAGGCTGGTCTTGTCTTGCTTATTGCTCATTATCCCCTTGTGCTTAGGTATGGGTTGCAGTCTGTAGTTCTTGCTATGTTTGAGCAGGTGAACTAGGGCTGGATGACAGACTAGGTGTAGGCAGCCTTTGACCTCTAGGTTGTTGCTTTCAATCTAGGCTGGTCATCATCTGAAGCTCCCCTTCCCCCCGGCTTCTTGCCCTGACTCCCAGCTGGGATCGGCATCCGAAGCCACCCTGGGCTTCATACCTCAACTCCCAGCCAGGAGCATGGCTCCTGCTGTGAAATTGACAAGACAACTGAGGTAAGGGACGCAGTGTCTACACAGACACTGCATTGCCCTAACTACATTAACATAAGCCTTATGCCTCTCGTGGAGGTGAAGCTATTAGGTCAGTATAATGGGGCTTACATCTGCAGGAGCACGGCTGTAGTGTGATAATTAGGTCGACATAAGCTGCCTTATGTCGATCTAACTAGGTAGTGTAAACGAGCCCTGGGGAATGAGCTGTTAGATCTGTCCTGTGCTCTCTGGACAGATGTCTATAATGATCACTATTGTTGGCACAGAACAGAATCTCTATGGCCTTGGAGACTGAACTACCCTCTTGCCACTCCTTGTAGATGCACTCCCTGTAGGGCAGGATAGAGACCCTGAGGGAAGATGGCACTGCCACTGCTTCTGTTGATAAAAGGCTTATTCTTTTGAACCTATCTGTTCGCACAATGTAGTGATCTGATATCTAACAACTGCTGCTACCACACTGTTGTGATTACAGACCGCACCTCTGCTGAAAGCAAAGATTTTCCTCCGTTTTGTTTTGGCAGCTTTGATAAAGCAATTTATCTCCGATGTGACCTGGGGAGAACTTGACTTCCTTATTGTGGATACGCCTCCGGGGACCTCGGATGAGCATATCTCCACGGTGGAATCCCTTCGCCAATACAAGCCCCTCGGGGCAGTCCTTGTCACGACGCCACAGGTATGTGATGCTTGCTGGGCAGATGTTTCCACACCCTGCCCTGTGGTCACACCAAACTAATATTTTATCGACCCCATTATGCCTTTAGGTTTGTGTTTACATGACCTGTATGAATGTCAGTGTGTCTCTATGGCTATTAGTTCTGCATTTCTACTCCCTTCATCCCTCCAACCTGTCTGTGTACCCTGACCTAATTTCAAGGATTGGCAGCACTGATGAATGGGCAGAAAGACAGACATGCACCTCTCTGATTTTGCTGGCCCTTTATCACTGATACCCCATGACTCTGTGCCCACAGGCGGTGTCTATAGGGGATGTCAGACGAGAGCTGACATTCTGTAAGAAGACAGAATTGCGAGTGATCGGGATTGTAGAGAACATGAGTGGTTTCGTCTGCCCGCACTGTTTGGTGAGCCCTTTAAAATTGACCCACAGCTGAGCACCTCCTTCCTCAAGGGTGGCAATCTGCTACATTGTTCTGCTTGAGGCCTGGGATTTGAATTGTCTTTTCTTGACTGTGGTCCATTGGCTGCTGGGACACCAGGGAAAGCCATGAAGGTAATGTGGTAGGTCTCTGGAGGCAAGCGGCTGACTGTACCGCTTTGTGGACCCTGCCCTCCTTCATTGGCTGGCTGTTGGGGTAGGTTCAGGAGAGGCAGCTCTTTTGTCTTTCTAGTGGGTGATGAGGGGTAAGAATGTATTTGAGGAAGTGCATGAAGTTGGGGGGGTGGGGGGAGGGAGGAATCAGCAGCTGCCAGAGGCAAATGAGTGTTGCTTGCTCAGATAACCGTATCATTCTCTGCATTAAATGTACCCAGATAAACAATCATATTGGCCATCTTTGATGCCCAGCCGTCTGCAGAACTGCTGCTCTGGGAAGTTCCTGGTGACTAAATACTGTTTCTTCTGCTCTTCCAGGAGTGCACAAACCTCTTTTCCAAAGGGGGCGGTGAAGAGCTGGCCAGGTATGCCGGAGTCCCATTCCTAGGTAAGTGTCTTTTGAATGCAGAGCCCTCCCTCGGGGGAGGGGTAGATCAGAAGAGCAAATGGTTGGTGAATGGTGAGAACACAGTGCCACAAGGAGAATGGAATGGGATCCAGAAACCAAACTGCAAGCTAAGGAGGGGCATCTCTCCTTGAGGTCTGAAGAGAACCTAGTTTGGGAGAGGAGCATAGAGCTGCCAAAGGGATGTGGTTATTGTGTGTCTGGCCAGTAGAGGACACAGGCAGAGAACCTGGCAGTCCAGTCTGGCTTTGCATATGATGGGAGATTTGGAGCGATCCTAGTTGCCTGCTGTCAGGTAACGGCAAATACAGGCAGCACCACTGAGAGTCCAGCGGAGCTCCTGTGAGGGAAATGAGGAATTTATTTAAACCTCCTTAATTATTTATTCCTCCCCCTAATCAAGGAGCAATAATCTTGACAGTGATGCCAGGGTAAATCTCTGCTGATTGTGGTGCTAGAAGCACTTATAGCTCGTTTCTACCAAGAAAATGTCTGGTATGGTGCTGCACATCTAGAATGTAGTCTTGCTGGTGTGCAGTAAGGAGGTTAATAATGCTCAGTCCTGTTTGTGTTGTCTTATTCTGTCTCTCCTTTGGTTGATGTGGGTGTCTCACTCCCACCTTTCTGTGTCTCTGACTTTCATGTGTATACTCTCATCTCTGTAATTCATCCCAATGGTCTCACAGTCACTCTCTCCCTTTGCCCTCCCACACAGGGTGTGTTCCCCTTGATCCCCAGCTCACCCAGAGCTTGGAGGAAGGCAGAGATTTCATCCAGGAGTTTCCCAAGAGCTCTGCCTTCCCTGCCCTTGTTCACATCGCCCAGCAGATCTTGGACAGGACGTCCCCTCAGGGCTCCTGAGTGTGTTTCTAAGGCTGGACTCGCGTTGGTCACCTCTTTGCAGCACTGTCAGCGTGGACCAAGCCGATGGGCAATGGGGAATGTCAAAGCTATTTTAAAACATTTTGTGGGGGAGAAGGTGTCATTGGTACCAGTTTTCAGAGATCTGGGAAAGGGAAGTGACACTGTCACTACTAAAGCCCTGAAGAGACCTTGCTGGAGCTTATCATTGCTCTCTAAGGGGGAATGTACATTTGCAACACCATTTGCCTTCAGAATAGATGAGCACTATGGCCATCCTGGAATGGGCTATGGGGGCACAGGTGATGCAGCTTTTTCTAGCCACACAGAGAATGTTTCATCTGCCCATGAACTCCTGCAAAGTTAGACATTGTGAAGATGGCCACTCCCAGGCTGTGCTCCTCCTCATTTCTGCAGTATTCTTGGCGCTGTAAATTGTGTGTAGCCATTGGTCTCTGCAACAAATACTGGTAGTGATCCAGGACAGAAAACCCTTCCCTTATTGAACTGAATAGCACCAGCAATCTCCACCCGCCCCCCCCCCCCACTCCTGCTGCTACTACCTTCCTCCAGTGGCTTCTGTAATGCTGCACACATGGTACTTCCTAGTTCACACTGACTGCTGTCAGCTTCATGCCAGACCCTCTGACCCTAGAGCCTAGCCGAGCCATTTCACTCTGAAGCCACAAGTATTTGGTACAGAATATGACTATGAAGGCGTGTGTGATGACATCAAGTCTCTACAGGAGCTCTGAAGTCTGTTTACTGAGTCTGTGTCTTGTCACTTACCTAAGGAACACACCGTCTTTTGGCTCCCTGAAAGGTGTCAGAGCTCAGGAATATTTGTAAAGGCTACAGACATTAAATAACGTTTTCTTACCATCTAAATGTCTCATTGCATTTTGTGTGTGTGTGGGGGTGGGGGTTGTCCTCTTCCCCCCAGCTGAATCCTAGTTTCCTTCCTACACCCTGTCTGTATTTGGTAGCAAATAATGGTTCTGCTCTGCTGGCCGTTTGTTTGTTTTTTATTTTGTTTGTTTTTGTTTTTGTTTTGTTTATTTTAAGATTAAGGAAGTGCTACATTGGCCTTTATGGCTAGAGAAGATGGTCCTCTAAATCAAGTCTAGCATCACTTCTGTCTTAGTCTCAAGAGGCATCTGGGCTACCCGATCAAAATAGTCATTGGTCTAAGTGCAAGGGAGATCCTGAGTCACTACCTCCACAGAATCTCTGAACAGCAGCCTCCTCTCCCCAGCACGATGGATGTTCCAGAGGCTGGTGACCACCCATTGTAGTGCTCCTGGGAGCGAGATGATGGATATGCAGATGTGGAACTCATATAATTGATCCCAGCTTGCCTTCTCACTAGAAGTGCTGCAAAGGCAGGGAGCAAGCTCTGATGTGCCTTGCTGATCAGGCTTTCCTTTGTGACATCCAATGAAATTGGTATTGAGGGGCTCTGAAGGGAGCCATTCCCTGCCCCCCCCACACACACAGAAGGGGTGAGAATTGCTCTGATGAGAAGAAGGAAGTAAAGGGTCACAGGAAATGGATTGCATTGAGACGTATACTGAGCATCAGTGGATGGATTTCCATGATAAGTATGTCCCCTTGAGGATATTTAGAGTAAGTAAGATTCCGAGGGGGAGGAAGTTGCTGTCAAATGCTGGTGACTGTCCGAGGTTGTATCTCGGGGCTTGTCTACACAAACATTTAGTTCGCAGCAAGCTAGGGTGTGAATCAGAGCCTTGCAGCAGGACTGGGGTCCCACAGGACCCACTGCCATAATAGGGCAAAATAGTGCTGCCAAAATGTACTTTGCGGGTGGGATAGGATGGGCAAAAAAGCCAGACGGCGGTAATTTGCAGGAAAACATTTGAAAACTTTTAATACTTAAATATAAGCAAGGGATAGAAAGAGATTTGATGTCTATTATAACAGGAGCTAAAGCGTGGGGTTTGTTTGTTTGTTTGTTTGTTTGTTTGTTTTTACATGGTTTAAGCAAGATTTATTCTATTCTTTTAGTGGTAAAAATTATGTCTAAATTCTGTTTGTTTATATGCTGTCGATTTAATCGCAATTAACTCACATGATTAACTCAAACAGATTAATCGTGATTACTCACTGTTAAGCAATAGAATACCTATTGAAATTTATTAAATATTTTTAATGTTTTTCTACATTTTCAAATATATTTTCTATTACAACACAATACAAAGTGTGTACAGTGCTCACTTTATATTTTTATTACAAATATTTGTTCTGTAAAAATAAGCAAAAGAAATAGTATTTTTCATTTCACCTCATACAAGTACTGTAGTGCAATCTCTTTATTGTGAAAGTGTAACTTTAAAATGTAGATTTTGTTTTTGAGTACAGTTATGTAACAAAATATGTAAAACTTTAGAGCCTACAGGTCAACTCAGTCCTACTTCTTGTTCAGCCAACCACTAAAACAAACAAGTTTGTTTACATTTACAGGAGATAATGCTGCCCGCTTCTTATTTACAATGTCACCAGAAAGTGAGACCAGGCATTTGCATGGCACTTTTGTAGCTAGCGTTGCAAGGTATTTACATGCCAGATATGCTAAACATTTGTATGCCTTTTCATGATTCGACCACCATTCCAGTGGACATGCTTCCATGCTGCTGATGCTCGTTTAAAAAAAATGCATTAATTAAATTTGACTGAACCTGTGTTCCCTCTAAGTATGGTTGGGCAGCTGCCCAGAAGGGATTCAAGTGCCACACACTTGATTAGCAGAGCTGCACACATCCAGCAGTATGTGTTCAGGTGCCCCTCCCCCCATTGCTTTGCAGCCATGTTGCTCCCAGGACCCTCCTGCTGGCTGTGCAGAGCAGGAGGGGAGGGAGGTTCTGATGTCAGGGTGTCCCCCTCTCCCTGTCCTTGTACCCCATCTCCACAGAGCAGGGGAGAGGGGAGGGCCTGGCTCAGGACCAAGGGTGAAAGTAATATTAAATTCTTACAGGTACGGGCGCCGGCTCTGGCCCTCAAAAGGGGTGGGATCTCAGACAGAAGGGGCGGGGTTGGGGTGAGTCAGCCTCCCCCAGCCAGCCCAGCCACGCTTCCTGGTCCCCGGGGCTCCAGCAGTGATTTAAAAGGGCCCTGGGCTCCGGCTGCTGCCACAAGCCCCAGGCCCTTTTAAATCGCTGGCCCTGGGGCAGCTGCCCTTTTTTGCCCCCCTTCCCCCGTTTGTGGACTGGGGAGCAAAAGGGGCAATGACATTAAAGCGCTGGGCAGTGCTTTAACATCATTGTGCCTTTTGCCACCGATGGGAGGGGGGGCAGCAACGTTAAAGCACTGCCATGGCAATGCTTTAAAGAGGGTCCTTTGCCGCAGCAGCGTTTTAACATCACTGCCCCTTCTCCTCTGTCGGTCGCCCTGCTGGTTTGGACTTTACTGGCGACGTGGGAGGCAAAAGGGGCAGCAACATTAAAGCTCTGCTGCGGCAAAGGACCACCCTTAAAGTGTTGCCATGACAGTGCTTTAATGTTGCTGCCTCTCCCCCCCCCCCCAGCGCTTTAACATGGGCTGCGTACAGGCTGGTACCGGCTTCTTACCAGTACACCATACCAGACCACTTTCACCTCTGCTCAGGACTCAGCAGGAGACAGCTGCTGTGATCTGAGGTTTGAATGAGCCTTGAAGCCTTCCCTTCCCAGTGAGTGCCTTAAATAGACAGCACATGGTCTCTGAGACTTCCCCAGCACCACTTGCTCTCTCCCTCCCTGTCCCACTCCCTCCTGCCCATCTACCCCATCTCTGCAGAGCTGGGGAGGGGAGACAGGGCTTAGGACAGAGCAGGAGAGCTTTCAGTGAGTGCCTTAAAGAGACAGTGCATGGCATCTCTCAGAAACTTCCCCAGCAGCCAACACGCGCACACATTTTAGTTTTTTGACAGGTCTATGCATTTCATAATTTTTATTTCTCTTACACTTGAATTTAGTTCTTTGAATAGTGAGTTCTAAAATACCTGTTCTGGCTGGAGTAATTATCTCTATGGTAACTTTTTAAAAGTATATATGATATCTAGGTTTTTGTTTCTACTGTTGGTGCACATACCTTGGTGCACATAACAAAATTTATTCTGCACATGGATGGAAAAAATTAGAAGGAACATTGGACTGAACTCTTTGGGGGAGAATTGTATGTCTCCTGTTCTGTTTTACCTGCATTCTGCCATATATTTCATGTTATGGCAGTCTCAGATGATGACCCAGCACATGTTCGTTTTAAGAACACTTTCGCTGCAGATTTGACAGAACACAAAGAAAGGTAGTAATGTGAGATTTCTAAAAATAGCTACAGCACTCAACCCAAGATTTAAGAATCTGAAGTGCCTTCCAAAATCTGAAAGGGACAAGGTGTGGAGCATGCTTTCAGATGTCTTAAAAGAGCAACACTCTGATGCAGAAACTACAGAACCCAACCACCAAAAAAGAAAATCAACCTTCTGCTGGTGGCATCTGACTCAGATGATGAAAATGAGCATGTGTCGGTCCGCTCTGCTTTGGATCGTTATCGAGCAGAACCCATCAGCATGGATGTATATCCTCTGGAATGGTGGTTGAAGCACGAAGCGGCATATGAATCTTTAGCAGATCTGGCAAGTAAATGTCTTGCGATGCTGGCTACAGCAGTGACATGCGACGCCTCTTCTCACTTTCAGGTGACATTGTAAACAAGAAGTGGGCAGCATTATCTCCTGAAAATTGTAACCAAACTTCTTTGTCTGAGCAATTGGCTGAAGTAGAATTGAGGGGACTTGTAGGCTCTAAAGCAGAGGTGGGCAAACTATGGCCCGCAAGCCACATCCAGCCCATGGGACCGTCCTGCTGTCCACGCTGCCGCGCAGTGCTATACTGTGGGCAGCAGGGCTGCAGAACCCGGCCTGATCTGGTACTCTGCTGTGTGGCACGGCTGCCTGTCCTGGTGCTGCCGCACCTCCAGCCACCGGTGCTCCAGGCAGTGCAGTAAGGGGGCAGGGAGTGGGGGGAGGTTGAATAGAGGGCAGAGGAGTTCGGGGGGTGGTCAGGGGCAGTCAGGGGTGTGGCTAGAGGTCGGGGCAGTCAGAGGGTGGGGAACGGGGGTTGAATGGGGGCAGGGGTTCTGGAGGGGCAGTCGGGAAGGAGAAGAGGGGTTGGATGGGGTGGCAGGAGGCGGTCAGGGGACAGGGAGAAGGGGGGGTGGATGGGGCAGGGGTCCTGGGAGGGGCAGTCAGGGGATGGATTGGGGGGTGGATGGGGTTGTGGGGGGCAGTTAGGGGCAGGGAACAGTTAGGGGCGAGGAGTCCGGGGGCGGTCAGGGAGAAGGGGTGGTTGGATGGGGCAGGGGTCCTGGGGGAGCAGTCAGGAAGGAGGGGGGGTTGGATGGGGCAGCAGGGGGCAGTTAGGGGTGGGGGATCAAGGGGCGGTCAGGGGACCGAGAGTGGGGGGGGTGGATGGGGCATGGGGCAAAAAGCGGGGCGGTCGGATCGGGGCAGGGCCCGAGCCATGCCTGGCTGTTTGGGGAGGCACAGTCTCCCCTAACTGACCCACCATACAAGTTCAGAAACCCGATGCGGCCCTCAGGCCAAAATGTTTGCCCACCCTTGCTCTAAAGTTTTTTTGTTTTTTTTTTACATTGTTTTATTTTTGAATGCAGTTATTTTTTTCTACATAATTCTACTTTTGTAAGTTCAACTTTGACGATAAAGAGATTGCACTACAGTACTTGTATTACATGAATTGAAAAATACTATTTTTTGTTTTTTACTGTGCAAATATTTGTAAGCAAAAATAAATATAAAGTGAGCACTATACACTTTGTATTCTGTGTTGTAATTGAAATC
Source organism: Dermochelys coriacea (assembly GCF_009764565.3). Taxonomy (NCBI): domain Eukaryota; kingdom Metazoa; phylum Chordata; order Testudines; family Dermochelyidae; genus Dermochelys; species Dermochelys coriacea. Next base: position 39,123,719 of record NC_050077.1, read on the forward strand.
AATATATTTGAAAATGTAGAAAACATCCAAAAATATTTAAATAAATGGTATTCTATTAACAGCATGATTAAAAAAAATTAATCACAAGATTAATCACTTGACAGCTCTAATATATATATAAAAAAAACTTTTTAAGCAGCATGAGGGAATCTCTCTCTTGTGGGATTTGCGGGATCTAAGGTTTTTCTGGGTGGGATAAAAATACAAGAAACAAAGTGGGAGTGGGTGGGAATGGGTATTGCAGGACAGGAGCAGGATTAAAAAAATAGTCTCAGGCAGGGCTCTAGAGTGACTCTCCACCACACTAGCCTGCTGTGGACTGACTGACTATGTGGACCCCCCTGCTGCTGCTGCTGCATGGTAGCAGTTCATTAATGTGCTTTGATTTGGTCCTCTTTGAAACAGGACTAGACCAAAGTGCATATCACCAGCGTTCGCACAGACTGTAAAAATGTGGTAGGCTAGTGTGGGTAGATTTACACCCCAGCTTGCAGTGAATTAAATGTTTGTGTAGACAGACTCTAAGTCTTCATTTCTATCATCTGACTGGTTTCAGAGTGGTGGTCTGTATCAGCTAAAACGACGAGGAGTACTTGTGTCACCTTAGAGACTAACAAATTTATCTGGGCATATTTAATCCTGCTCCCGTCCTGCAATACCCATTCCCGCATATGCCCAAATAAATAAATTTGTTAGTCTCTAAGATGCCACAAGTACTACTCGTTGTTTCTATCATCTGACTGTTTCATTGCTAGCTTAAACTGAACTTTACCTTCTTCCAACTCCTCTCTGCTACCCCATTATCTACCACCAGCCTCTGCTACCTCAAACCTATAATCTCTGGTTCTCTTTGCCTCCTCCCTTTACCCTACTCCACACTGCCAGGCTGGGTCTGAATCCTTCCTCTGTAATATCGCTAAGATCCAGCCTTTTCTTTCTGTCCCATGTCACTAAAATTCTAGTCCGTGCCTTGGCATCTTTTGCCTTGACTACTGAAACCTCTCTGGCTTTCTTGGCACACACCTGATTCCGTCCGTTCCAGACAAAACACTGCTGCTAAGATCCTCTTCCTTATCTGTTCTGTGTATGTTTCTCCCTTTGTGAATATTCCCATTGTCTCCCACTCCATCAAGTACAAGCTTCTCATCTCCTCCTTCAGAGTCCTGCATATGTCAGCAGCAGGCATTTCTTTCTATTACCAAGAGATTGTCAAGCACCACCTTGCCCACTCTACTTATTCAGTATGTTGTACACTTTTACACTTTGTCCTTGGGGCATGACCTGGGCCTGCTGCTTAGAAAGGGTCAAGTACATAATGAGTACTCCCTGAAATAAACCAACAGGGTAAACGGTTGGGGAGTGGGTTTAGCTTTTGTCAGGAGTAATAAGCATCTGAGTGAAGGGGGCAGGGTACTAGTTTGCAGGGGTGAGCCAGCCATTTGTATTGAATATGTGCAGGTGGAGTTCTGCGAGCAGCTAGGAGAACAGCATTGCAGATACGTGCACTCTATTAGAGCACATTGCGGTTATAAAAAAAACCAAACTATTATTGCAACTCGCACCTTCCTTTACCAATCAAAGTGCAGGGATTTGCATAATTAAACACCTGTGGGCAATAATGAGACAAGTATCCCTACACTCTGGTTAGCTGAGATCATTTCATAACAGTTTACACCTTTTTATAGCCTATCGGGTGCAACCTAGGTGATCTGCCTGGCAATCTGCATCCAAGTGTGACTCCTTGAGGAGCTGATTTTGTAAACTGTCATGGATTCCAGTGGGAGCAGGATCAGACCACTCTCATCTTTTTGATTGTAATTGAACTCAGGATAGGATTCTCAGAAATGCCCAAGTGATTTAGGAACACAAGTCCCACTAAAAGTCAATAGGCTTTGTGAACCTAAGTCACTTCACCACTTTGTAAAAACCCATTATCAAACTTGAATTATGAAGTATGAAAGCAATTTCACTGTAACAAGCTCTAGCTTTGCTTGTGGTGGAGTTTTTAAGGTAGGCAGGAAATGGCAAGAGACTCAGACTTTAAACAGTGTCCGCTGCTCACTAGCACAACTTGTTTTTTTTTATAAGAATTCTATCTACGTGAGGCACAAATTAAAAAAAAAAAAATCACTTACAAGATGAGCTGTGGTAGCTCCAAAGGTTTATTTGCCTGCTGTGGTTTATCAGGGCGTTGATGTGCATTGTTTTTCTTAAACCTGTTAAAAGCTTGTCACGTGTGCTCTGCTCTCCTAAAACTACAGGTTGGGTTATGGTAGCACCTGGAGCCCTAGTTATGGATCAGGCCCCATTGTGTGGTGCTGTACAATCACAGAATGCTTTATGGGTTCCTGAAACTTTTTTTGCATTGCAACACAGGGTTACGCAGAATGGAAAAGGTTGGCAACCACTGCTCCAAGCTACTGCAGTACGGATGAGATGAAGCCCCTGTTTGCATTAGCTAGTCACAACTGGGGTGATTCAAGGGCAATGATACTTAACTGCCAGCATTCCCACTAATTATCACTGTGGCCCAGACTTTCCTCCCCTAGCTCAAGAGGATCTTGGTTTCTCCATTTGCTCTCCCCAGCCTGAGGTCCTCATGTTGCAGTGATATTCTTTCCATTAAGGAGGGTTGTCTCCATGATTCATTGACAACAGCACTTCTGCTAACCAGGAGTGGTTGCTAAAAAACTGATATGAGATGTTCTTTGCTTCTTGGTGGCTAGACAGTTGCCTATCCTTTGGTCCCAGCTCAGGAGTGAGACCCAAATGCTGGACCTTAGCGGGCAATACCCTTTCAGGTTGGCTTTTCAGTCAGACTCTTATTGTACTATCATAGTTTATTTGGGTTCTTTCAGTTTTAATTTTGGAATTGAAAAAGACTGTCCTCGGAGAAGGCTTCTGTCCATCCATACCTTCACACACACCCATTCTTTCCTTCACTTTTCAGTGCTGGGCAAAGGAATGCTGGCTCTGAATCACAATGCTAAGTTCAAATAGCCCAAAGGTAATTGCAAAGTCCAAAGAACCTGTTTACCCCAACTGCTCAGCCAAAGCTGGTATGCTGGTTCTCTTGAAAACTGCAGCTATACAAATATAGTAATGGTACAGCATGGAGAGAGAAAGCTAAAGAGTGCTGTGCAATCGTACTGGCCTCCTTGGGTAATGGTGAATGGTGGAACACGCTATTTTGGACTGCTGCCCTGGTGAGCTTGGTAAAGAGATCAAGGAAGGTGGTTGAGATGCCAGATAGCTATACCCTTTTACTTATTAGCCCGTGGGAAAGTAGTTCTCCAGATTCTACCGGAACTTGTGCAAGTATGTGTCTAATGCTGTCAACTATAGAAAGCAGAAAGTCCTCTGTAAAGAGGAAGTATGTTAGTTAGCAGTGAGCAAAGTGATCTTCACTGATTTCCCTCAGGTCAAGGCCTGCCAGGTCTGGTGGGCTTAGGCAGGTGAGGTTGTTGTACACGTACACGGGTGTGTGGGAATCGTCCACCTCCATAAGGGACTGTACAAAACGTGGAACCACTGTGGGATGCTTCAAGGAAAAGTCTCTCAGTTCCTTCAGTGAGCAATTACAGTGCCACTTGTTTCCTTCCAGCCACAGCTGCTCCAGCACAGGCGAAGGGCCCAGAGAACCAATTGAGAAGGTTTCCAGAGAATTGTTTCTGATGCTAAGATACCGCAAGTTTGCTAAGGGGGTAATTGTGCTGTTGTCCAGCATCTCCAAATGGTTGCTGGAGAGATCGAGCCAGAAGAGTCGCTGAAGTGGGCTGAAAGCATTGTGAGAGATCTCCAAGAGCTGGTTGGAGGAAAGGAGAAGGTATTCCAGATTATTCAGGCCTACAAACATGTTGGGGGAGAGATGAGTCAGCCTGTTGTGCTTAAGGTCCAACTCCAAAAGATCATGCAGGTCATTCAAACTCTCGTCTTCAATCATGGATATGGTGTTGTGCTGCAAGAAGAGCCTCCGGAGGCAGGAAAGGCTGGAGAAAGTTTGTGGCCTGATTCTGCTGAGACAGCTGTTTTCCAGGTGAAGGCTATGCAGCTTGGTTAGGCTCTTAAAGACATAGTCGGGAAGTGCCTTGAGGCAGTTACCAGACAAGTTCATCACTGCAACATTAAAGAGCCCAAGGAATGCCCCAACCCTGATCTCTTGAATCTGGTTGTTGTTCAGAGTAAGGACCTCCAGCTGGCCTAGCCCATCAAAAGTCCTTTCCGCCAGGCTCCTGATCCTGTTGTGTCCCAACTGTAGTTCCTCCAAGAATTGGAGGTCTTTGAAAGTCCTTGGCCTCAGGCTGGTGATCGAATTACTGGATAAACGCAACACGTGCAGGCTCAAAAGGCCCAGGAATGTTTCTTCAAAGAGCAAGATGAGACGATTGTGGGAGAGGTCCAGCCACCTGAGGGACTTCATTCCCATGAATGCACGTGGGGCGATGGCATTGATCTGATTGTGGTTCAGGTAGAGCTTCTGTAGTTTCTGCAACTTGACAAAGATATTGAGCTTGATGCCCTTGAGCAAGTTCCCACTCAAATCCAGCTCCTTCAGCTCACTGAGACTGCAGAAGATTTGGTGCTGCAGGTAGGGCAGCTTGTTCCCAGCCAAGACCAGTTCCCTCAGGTTAGGCAGGTTATGGAACACTCTGTCAGGCAGCACCACTAGATAATTCCACCCGAGGTTCAGGTACCAGAGGTTGGAGAGCCCAGCAAACAGGCCTTCCTCAATCTTGTTGAAGTGATTGTTGTTGAGGCTTAAGGAGGCAAGGTTCTGTGTGTGAAGGAAAGTGTTTGGTGCCAAATGCTTCAGCCTATTCCGTTCCAGGTGCAGGTGGTAGAGGCCCTTTAACCCATGGAAGGCATGCTGCTCAATGCTCGCCAGCTGGCTGCTCTGCAGGTTAAGAAAGTCCAGGTTGGAAAGGTTCCTGAAGGCCATAGCTGGCACAGAAAGGAAGTTGTTTCCATCCAGCCATAATGACTTAACGTTGCTGGGAATGTCTTCTGGGAGGTGCGTGAGGTTCCGGGAGCTGCAGAAGATGTTGAGCTCCTCGCTGTAGTCATCATAGCTGCAGGCACATGAGCTGGGGCATTTTAGGAGTTCTGTGTCAGGCTCCTGGGGCACTTCTCCGCTGGGAGATAGGGACCCTGCTGCCAGCACCGAGACCAAGAGTAACAAGAGGGCAGTGTCTGCTGGGGGAGTGGAGGGGGAGATTAAGACAAAACAAATGGAAAATATTAGCTGACAACACACGGCAAGAGGAAATGATGCAAAGATGACATGGCTAGGTACACTCAATGCGCCCCAAATGCCAGTACCATGTAAGGCACAATAATGGGGACTGAGCAACCATAACATGGAAGAACATTGTATTATTGTCTGTCTTCAATGCCTGCTGATGTTTGCAGGAGCTAATCCTGCTGAACTTGGTGACTGTTTTGCCATTGATTTCACTAGGAGCAGAGTTAGGTCCAGGGTCTGTGGAGCAACTTGGGTTTTCTCTCTGTTCAGTTATATAGGCCAGACTCACCATTGCCCTGGGCTTGTGTACTCATTTACACTAGTGCAAATGTTCTTGATCCTCTTTGTACTGGTATAAATGACTGCACAAGGGCAAGGCAACAGTGAATTGCGGCCATCATTTTGAAATGTGGGAGAGACAGTCTTAGCACATAAGCTGAGCAGCGCACCCTTAGGAGCATGTTGTGTGTCTGGGCTAACTTAGTCAGGTTGTTCACATCCTTTTGTCTGTATCTATTTACAATCTGTTATCATTTGGCTGAATAGGCTTTTCACCTTGACGAGAGTGGGATTGCAATGGCTGGATAGGATTCCCTTTTGGTATGTCTGGTAATTGCTTCCTTTCCCCGACATGGGCAAGTTGCTGACTCAGAGAATCAGTCTGTGACCAGAGGTTGTTTTTCTCTCCCTACTCCACTGAGCCTTTAAAACTGGGGTCTGCTATTTTTTTTCCACCCTAGAAACAATTCTTGGAGGACCAGTGATGATGACTTTCATTAAGGCTGTCCTAGCTCCACCCACATGCAGGCTCACATCATCTAAGAGGACAGGACATGGTTTCTAGAGCTTGATCAATGCATCTCCTTTGATTAGCCAATAACAGACCAGTGCAGTTAGTGGTTCATCTCTCCTCCTCCACTGTGGAGTGGAAAGCATTGTCTGCGGGGATCCCATTCCAGGCATGTCTGCCAAAGCATCTCAGTCCTCACTGTCATCTTTGCTGTACTATTCTTGGGCCCCAAGCAGTTCTGCCAGCACAGCTCAGTCTGGACTTGCAGCCCCCCCCCTCTTTACAGACTACAGTCAGGACTGTTGCAGGTGGTCACAACCCTTCTTCGACGTCAGTGGGAGCTATGCCCACTTACACAGGGCTGGACTCTGTAACAGAGGCCGTCAGTTGTCTGTCAAGATGTTAGGCTGGTGCTAGGAAATCTTTTACGTGCAACTCAACCTGCTGTAGATCCAAGCCCAGAACACTGATGCTGGCTGACGAGCACCCTAATCCGTTTTCCCAACCACACGCCTTTTTCTGTTCAAGGACATGTAATTCAGCAAAGAGAAAGAACTGCTCCCTTAGCTGCAGCCATTGTGCTTACAGGGGGAAATGATGGCTTTATCAGCATGGAAGACCATGGGTATGTCCTGGAAAGAGAGCAAAGCTTATACAAGATAAAGTACCAAATTCAGACCTGGTGTCATTGGAGATACACCCACTGAGGTCAACACAGTTGCACCCATTTTGAGCAAGGTCTGAACTTGATCTTGATCATCAACTCCTCCCTCCCCTCCCCCCCCCACTCCTGAGACGCAAACTCCATTTCTGAAGTTCCTTTCCTACCCTGCGCTTCCTTGTCTGATTGCTCGTGCACCTAATTTGTGCTTCACACTTAAGTGTCATGAAGGGGGAAAAAATATAGGCCAGCGCAGGAAGCAGTGCATAACAAAGAGAAATTGTTCAGTACAATTCAGGTGTGCATATACCATATTGTGCTGTAGCATCACAGTCCCGGGCATTGAGGCTGTCTCATTTCTTTTTAAAAACTCTCTTTTGAGAGGGGCTTACTTCAGCTTTTAAACTTGCTTTGAGGAGTGGGGGGCTAGCAATTTTAGTGAACAATGTGAATGACTGAAATCTGCAAACCTTTTTATAACCTGTATTTTAAATGCTTCTCTCTACCCCACTTGGGTTATTCAATAAATCATTATGGAGAGCCCTGTGCGCTATATCAGGGTTAGAAGACCCCTCTAAATGCTAAGCATACCCTGTGGGGGCCCTGTGTACGAGAGAGATGTTGTCTTTATTAGAAATGTTCTTTCTCTATTCCTTTTTTTCCCCTACAGTCTCTCCTAAGTGGCAGGCGCTGCTAGTGTTCAGTTCAAACTTTCAAACACAGGATATTCAAGTGGGTTTGAAATTAGGCCACATGAATTCATCCAACCCCATTTACAAGGGAGGGGAGAATATAGCAAATTAGAGTTAGATAGTTCCACTGTTTTGAAGTGATGGGAAAACAAGAAGAGGAGAAGTTGGTGATTTCAGATGATCTATTGCACTCTTGCAACAAAGCAGCGGTTTCATTTTAGTCAGGAAAATGAGACTATCTGTTTTGTGATGCACACCAGTGCCTGGTTCTGGTTCTGTACTTTAAAACTGAAACTTGTGATGGTAAGGTACTGATCCTATGCCCATCAAATCCATCCATTGCTTTTCAGCATGACTTCCCACGCATCATACAGCAGGCATATACTGTAACATTATACTTCCTCATCTCCAATTTATTTGGGGGAAGGATAAATCAGGAATGGCCAAGCTATTTGGGCAAGAATATTGCCTTCTCATTTTCTCAGGGTTTCTGTGCAGGTTTAGAGCAGACACAATTAAAATCTGCACCATTACTACTTGTGAGAAATGAACATTACTGCAGCATTTCTTATTAAGAATTAACAATGAATATTGCAGTTACATGAACTAACTCTAAGTGGCAATTTACTTGCAAGTGCCCTGTGAACAGTGTTCTAATGGCACCTACTGCACTAGATCCTGCCTTCCTATGTATGACACACATACTTCTGCCCATGGGTGCTGACCCAGAGATTTCTAGGGTGAGCACCAGCACACCTGCTTATTGGGGTGTGATGGGGGAGAGGCCAGATCAATTCCCCAAAGTACTGATGTTGCAGTCACATATCATTGGCAGCGCAGACTATCTCTCAAATACGAACTCCAGGCTTATTCATCTCTATCTATCCATGCCCATCACTGTGGCATGTACAGATCTCCTCTATCTAACCTATAGTATCTACAAGCTAGGTTAATAATACATCCTTTATGTACTTAACTTGCATTTTAGAAAGCCCATAATTATGTGCTGATAGGGTAGCTCTGGTCTATTGTCTTTGTTTACATGTCTGCCAATGTAGTATTCTTTTTTTGTGTATGCTTGTCTCCAACAGTATTAGCCCATACATTCAAGATCCTCTTGGACCAGCAATTAGATTTTCTCTGCATGTTTCAGAGCATTTTTCTTCTTCTAAAATTCCAACAGTAGATGCACCCTGTTCCCCAACCTCTCAGAATTAATCTGATCTTTCAAAAAGTAGGAAAGTCCAGGAGGTCTTGCCTTAATTCATTATTTGGAAGCTCTTTCTGCAAAAGAACCAATCTGTTCCTCCAGCTGCAAAGTTATTACTCTAGCAGAGACACGTGCACTGTGCATGCAATCTCTAAAGCTCCTTAAAGTAGCACACGGGGCATAATAAAGCCTGAACATTATCCTATAACAGCAGAGGTGGCAAAAGAAAAAGAAGTTATTGAGCAAAACAAGTAGAAAGTTTCCAATAATTCATTGATCTGCTCACCCTAAACTATTTACCTGCCCTTTCTTATGGGATTTATTTGATACTCTGGTGCAGATCCATGCTATCCTGCTCTGATGAGACACTATTGGAGGAATGTGGGAAGTTGCTTCCACTTACCTTTCCTTGTGTTCATTGCAACAGAAGCATGGGAAGGAAACATTCCGTGGAGCAGCCGATTCTGTTCTCTGTATTTTCCCCCAGCTGATAATGTAGTGATACAGCAACCACCTTGATGCCTGTCCAGCACTCTGTGCTCGATTGGTTTTAACCCTTGTGCTACCAGGCAGGAATGCTGAGAGGTTTTTATTACTAAGGCAAGGGATGTTGATTGAAGGTCTTGAGCTGTGTGTGTATATTCTTCTCTGAGTCTGTCACTCTGGGAGTCAGATTTTCCTGACATCTATAACTGGGAACAAATATACTGAAAATACTGGTGAAGTATGCTAATGGCTCCCCCCCCACACACACTTTAGGTCACTGTTGTAATTAATTTAGATGCCCATGTGAGGTTTATACCCCCTCTGGGAAATGACTAGTAGGGTTGCTTGAGAAGTGAGTAAACAGTCCTGGAGAGAACTTGACTTGACTACTGAATGGAGATGAGCTGAGGAAGCGGCGTTCTGATCTGGATTAAGTTTTGAGTTTGATGGGGCCAGATGGTGGGAACGTTGCAGTGCTGGATGATCATGTCTCATGAAATTGTGAGATTTCTGCCGTCTTGTGAAATGTTCTTGTGGCATGCTGGCTGCATCTGAACCAGGCCTAGCAAATAGAAGCATTCTGAGTTGGAACCAGAACCATATGGTCAGGTTCAGATTTAGAGATTCATATCCAGGCGTTCCCTCTAATCTTAAAGGGATTGGATTTGAAGTTCCAGTTTTGGCCCACCTCTAGTTCCAAATTCCCATGGTTTTTCAGGCTTGAGTTTCTACCAGCATTAGAGGTGAAGCACATAGTGGGAAATAAAGCACTCAGGTTCTAAAGGATTTGGATTGTCTTGGTTATTGGGCCAGCGGATGGCAGAGTAGAAACATGTAGGAACAATGGAACAACGTGCTAAGCGGAATGTATGTCTATCCCATGGTTGAAGAAAAGGATCTGGAGTGATTAGTGTGGATAACTGAATTGAGACGAGCAAAACAAAAGTACCTTACTTAAAAAGAGACAACAAATGGGTAATACTGTTTCCAAAAGAGCCCTGGCTAGAGTGACTGTCTGGAATACTACATTCTGTGTTGGTTGTACAATGCAACAGGAAATATATGCTTTAGGGCTGCATCAGGAGTGTTGCGGAGTATGGGCTGTAGGATTTGGTTCCTACAGGGGATGGATCTGTTTTTACAAAAAATGCCTGTGGGTCTCAAAGATCTACGTTATGAAGAAAGGTTACAGGAGCTAGGACTATCCTCTGGAAAAGAGTGGTGATGGTGAGCCAGTTGAAGTTTTAAAATGTTAGAAGAATGAATAAAGTCAAAGAATGGGGTAGAATTTTCACATTAGTGTGAGATTCAAATCCTCAGGAGTATTATTTAAAGATAAAGGGAACTCAGATTGATTTTATATACATTTACTTTAGTGATGAAGACTTTAGTAATGTGTCCAGTAATCATGGCAAACATAAAGTTACCCAGTGATTGAAGGCAAATAATATAGAATGAAACATGTCTTAGATGACTGCTCATGGGACTGGCAAAAATAGTTGCTTAATAGAACTGGCTGCCTCATAAAGGTGATGTAACTTCAGATATGGAGCAATACTTACTCTGCAAGTAGTCCCATTGAAATCAATGGAACTTCTCATGGAGTAAGGCAGGGGTAGTCAATTATTTTTTGTAAAGATCCAAATTTCTTGATCAAGGTATAGACTGCAGAGAAAATAATTTTAAAAATATGATAATAATAATAATAAATAATAATAAAGTAAAAATATTTTGGGGTCCATTCAAAAGCATCTGGTGGTCTGGATTTTGCCCATGGTCTTCCTATTGACTACCCCTGGAGTAAGGTAATACTGTGAGTATGGGTGGCAGAATCTGGCCCTATGATTTGTACAGATGTTACTGAAATCAAGACATTTGTTTTAGAAGAAGACTGAAGAGTTTGGTGAAAAAGCATGAAGTTCCTTATGATCTATTTTATCTAACTAGTGGGCTAGGATCTTTATTGGTTTTATTGCTCCTTAGATGGTAATTAACTGAAGTCTACAAACAAGTAAAGCACTAATACATTTCAAAATTTATTATGCTAATAATTTGAAATCTTTGGGGTCATTCCTTGGAATTTACATCCTAACTTGACAGAGATCTAAAGAAGGAAGGGAAAATTAAACAGAATAGCTATGTAATAGAGTTATGGAGACAGCTTCATTTGAAGGTTATTTTATAGAGCTAATGCTGAACATAGCTGCACCGCTCTCCCCTGAAGTCTTTTCTACACAGAGTAAACAATCTTTAGTTCCCAAAGAGAACTGCTTTTAAAGGTGATGTGCAAAGGTTGGTCAGTTCTTTTTAAAAGAGCTTGTGCCCTTTTATAAGGCCTGGAAGGTTTGTGTGCTGAATCTTCAATATAAAGACCTCCTTTCTCCCACATGTTTGTTAGGGATTGGAGTTAAATAAATGCTAATGAAAACAGAAAACAAAGCATTTTAATTAATCTGCTGGCAAATCTCAGTTGCTCAACATTCACTTTTTTGTGATGTCATTTTACTAGTTTCTCTATTTGCCATAGAATATTTTAAGGTAGATAATACCTGAATTTGTAATATCAAAAACAAGCAGATTTTTTGTCAGGGGATAGAGGGAGGCAAGCATTTTCAGATCTTCATTATCAAAGGAGCATAAAAAGAGTACAAACCATTGATAAAATTTTAAAAGGGGACAGAGATTTTTTTATTGACTTATCAAGGTCTTTGGGAGTTCTTTTTATCCCAGCTGTTATGGGAGTTGTTTGGCACCTCTGACAGGGCTGGGGGCTTGAGTGGGAGGGATAAGGTTGACAGATCATCCTTAGAAGCTGACTTATGACTGGAAGACTGTGGCTTCCTGCCAGAGTCATTTGGCAGATGTTCAAACCACTCTGTTGGGGTCATGAATTTGCTCTGTGTTCCAGGTCATTTCCCCATTAGCACTGTTCAACCCAGCTCATGAAGAAACTTTTACCAGTTTCCAAGAAGAAAAGGTCACTGCTGTCTAGGGTAGAGGAGGCTAATTGGCTCATCTGCCTTCAGTGCTGGCCTAGGTGGATCTTGAGGGTAATCCATGTTACATACTCACTCTGATAATATTGCAGTCCTGTTTCTATATGGGGGTTGCTAGTGAGAGGGGGTTATTGCAGTGTAAAAATCTTTTTCTTAGTTGTACTATTTCTAAGTTTGTCTTTTATTTGTTTGTTCCCAATGATCATTTTATGCTGAAGATCTTTTTAAGACCCAGGTGCCAGATTCAAGAGACCAAATTCAGTCCTGGGTGTCCATGGATGCAGCTCCACTGACTTCATTTTACAGCAGGGCTGACTTTGGCCTGTTCTTCCTTCGGATGACTCTTGCTCCTCTGCCTGGTGAGGAGGCAGCTTGCATGCTGATGATGGAGCCTGTTTGCACACCTAGGAATAAACTTAGAGCTGTGCAAGGTGGTATAAATTCTGGGTTGGCAAGTGGGTTTGAGTCTAAACTGCTGTCATTTATATACACTGAGGAGCCCAGAGAGAGTGAGTATAAAAACAGAGGAACTAACAGGAGGATATAAGACATTATCAGTTAAAGCATCTCACTTCTACTTTAATTTGAACCATCTTAGACTCACTTATAGACTGTGGCCTTTCTTCCACACCAATGACTGGCTCTGCTCTGGGGTGTAGCAGAAGCAGACCTATGGTTAGGCTCTTGGCCACGTTGCTTTATCCTCCTTCCTGCTGAACTCTCTTGATAGAGTTATCATCCTTTTTCTTATCTTGTGTAGATTCACATCCACTATTATTTTTCCAGGTAAACAGGTTGCAGATAGAAATGGGGCTTGCAGACCTCCCAGCCACAGTGGGTGTGTCTACTGGGAAGGGCAGGGTCAAGCATCTTTACAGGGGCTGGTGGGCCATAAAACATAGGACTAAAAGTCTCCTTTAGAAAAATGTCCATGACCTGCAAATAAAGTGGTCCAGAGACCACTGAAAATTGCTTGACCAAACAGATCTCTTTTAAGCTGTGTCTTAAAGCTAGCCATTCTTGGGCCCCCTCAGGAGGAGCAGATCCCGGAGGTGTGAGCTCTTCACTGAGTATATATATGCTTCTGCTAGTCTCTGAGTGCTCAGTCCCAAGGAAGGGCATCCCGCCTGCCTTACTTGGGCCTAGGGGCAGAGGTGCATCCTCAGATAACTAGGTCCCTGGTCATGTATATCTTTCTCCAGTAGTAACTGCCCTTAGTATTGGAGTTGCTGTGAAAGGTTTCTAGCACCAGATTCTTGGGAAGAGAGGCTGCTTCTTCAGTTAGCTATATGTTATCTTACTTTTGGGCTTTTCTTTTGTTTCACCAATGCTGCTTCTGCCTCTAAATCTAACTGAGGAGTGAGAACACAGGAGAATGGGCTGTTGGCTGTATTGCTCCTGTTTCCAAGACACAGTGCTTTTTAAAGGCTAAGAGGTGACTAAAACTTAGTAAAGCACAGCTACAGTGTGAAGGATGAAAAAATGTGTAGCCAATAGAGGTTACTCCAGGGGACTCACCGCTGCTAGACATGTCCTCTGATCTGTGGGAAGTGACATGCTCTCTAGAGTACTGTAAGTTCTTTCTTCAGTGTCAGTATTACAACCCTGAAGCCAGAGCTCTAAGGAAACTTGAGATCCTATATTGGGTCTGGGCGATCTATGGATTTGCATCGTTGCCCAACGTATTTAAAATGTTCTGACTCCTTCTCTTTATTATATGAGAACAGGAGTTTTCATACCAGAAAAGGCAAGTGTTGCTTCCAGCTAGATTCCTTGTTTCTGATACACCAAGCACTGGCTGCTATCTGAATGGAAGGCATAAGACCCCAGCATTGATAATGCCTCCAGTTGTACTGTGCTGTATTCCACAGTGGGAGAGTCCAGATTTCTTCCTGACTCCCATGAGCCACAAGGTTCAATAACCATTATGACTTTTCCCCTTCTAGTATAACTGCAGCTACTGTCCTTAATCATAGAAGTGTCTAAACCATTCTTTCATTTTGTTGAGCTATTTATAGCTCAATAATTCCCAAATATTATGATTTTCAATAACCTCAGAAATATCCTGCAATCTTGAAACTTACTAAACTATTGCATCAGATATGCCCTGCAGCAGTGAGTTCCACAGGTTAATTATACTAGTATGTGGGATAATGAAGTATTTCTCTCTATATATATCAATTTTGAGTTAGGGCTGGTGTGTCCCTCTCATAATACAGAAGTGAGCATTTCAGGTTGTTGTTTAATTCTGGCAGAATTTTTAAATAATGTTCTAGTTGGCAAAAAAGGTGAACACACACACAGGAGCCAGAGTCACAGAAAGAACAATCTCTGATTCTGATATTCCTTTGCTCAGTACATTCACTGGTTACTGTGATATGACTAGATGAGGCTTTTGTTCAGTTTCTTTCTTTATTTAATTTAGACTTCCCCCTTTCCCCCTCTATTTTAATGTTCTATTCTGGGAAATTATTGAACAAAAGGGAGAAATGAGAGACACACACACTAATAGGCGCTAAGTACATATTGACACAAGGTGTAATCAATGTGGAAGCTTAAAAAGAGCTGAATCAGCAGGGACCTCCCTGCCAAAAACCACATGACCTGTAATTTAATTTAAAAAGAAAACCTCTTCAATGTCCAGAGCGAGGTTATGGCTCTGCACAAAAGCCCCTTTGTGTGAAAATATTAAACCAACTCTGAATGAAACTAACAATAGAAGGGATCTATTTCTAAAGCAGCTGCAAAGCAACTGACTCGTTAGCTTCTAGACACCTTTCCAAGCTCAAAGCCAGACATGAAAGGTACCAGAGAGCTGGATATACTTGCTGTAAAGTATTTTGCCACTTGATTTGAAATATTAGTGAAAATTAATTAGGGAATGATTATCTTATTGTCACTTTTAATAGGTCCTTGTATTAAATCAAACACACAAACACAGGGGAGTAACAGTTGAATAGCAGTGCCTCATACCCTTGCAGAGCACTGATTGCACCTAGGCTTAAACCTTGTAAAACCATGAGTTAAGGAAACATCATCCCTGGCACACAACCTTAGCTCTGCCCACTGGAGTTGGCAAGAGCCACTGAGGATATACAGTAAGTATATTTCAGGCAGGGCTGCCCTGTAATAAGCAGATCCGAGGAACAACTAAGTCAATGTGCATTTTTCTGTCCCCCAGAATTGTATTTCATTTGTCTGCATGAGCTCCAACTGCCCTTCTCTGCGTTCAGGACAGCTGGATTGCCTGGTGTAGCAGCTCATGCTGCAGTATGAGGAGGGGTGCATCTGCACCCAGAAGGATCATGGACCCCTCATTTCTGTGCTGCATTCCGTGGGCTGGATAATAGAAGTGCATGGTAGTTTATTCTTGCCATGTGTCTCTGGAGTTGTCTGGTAGCTCATGACAGGAAACATGGAAGTGCAGATGATGTCACAGAAGGCATCCTTTGGACAAGGGGGAGGGGGCAGTTTGTGCAGAGATGGAATGTAGTGAGGACACAGTCTGATGGTTTCTCTTGCTGTCCCCATGTCCTGCGTGCCCCACCGCACCATGTCATCTGGAAGGATAGAGTGCTATGATGGGCAGGGAATCCCTCAAAGAGAGCAGAGTTAAGGTTGCTGGGTGGCGCTGGTGTGTGCCTTAACCCTTTGTTCCCTGCTTTTCAGAGGTGCCCTTGACATCCTGGAAGGGTATGAAACACTGCCAATCAACCTTCCCGACTGTAGAAAAATTGGGCAGTGAATTTCCCTTGTTTTTGAGGAAGTGATGGTAGTGAGGGGTGATGTGATTGGGGGCACTTGTGGAGGGCACAGGGGGGCTTCCTGGGAACACTTCACTGCCATTCAGCTACCAGCTGTGCCCTACCCCTGGCCCTCCGTACCCCTAGTGAGGCTGGAGGAGCCATGGGGAGAGAAGAAGGTGGTAAACAATGGGAAGTAAGGAGCCCTAGAGGCAGCAGCACTGGTGGGAGCAGAGGGAGCTCCAAACTCCACACTTCCCTGTTAGAAAAGTGGAAGAGGATCTGCGTAACCCTCTGCCACTGAGAAGGACTGCAGAGGTGTGAAGTGGCTCATTCAGCCCAACTGGTATTCTCCCCCATTCCCAAAGTCTGCCTCAGCCCCTGCTATGCAATACCCATGTTAGAGCGATTTGAATATTAAACTCAGCTCCTTACTGCAAAGGGGGGCATGATATTCAGAATCCATGGACCAAATGACTCCAGATTTGCACCACTAACTCTAGCCCTGGCCTTGAAGTGGCACCACATTGTTCTAGAGGGCTGGTTCTACCTACAGTTCAGGTTGTACTAGGACTTCCATCTGAACAGGGGTGGAAAGGATCTATGCTATCATTTTAAAATGTTTGGTGTAGTTTGTGCACTGCTTGATTTTTCTTTAGCAGTTTCCAGGGATATGAAGGGGAGGAATATTATTTGAGGTTTGACATGACTGTTTTAAACAGGGCCATCTAACACCAATTTTTCTACAGTAGGACAATTTCTTTCAGCCCCCACTTTCGCAGAAATTGCAGCACTTTGAGGGGGGAGCTAGAAAAGTGCCTGACTTATAAAAAGGCAGTCAGCTGCGAACCAGCTGAGTGGCGAACAGCAGAGAGGCTAACAGATGGAGTTTGCCTGGGGAGAGTCCACTGAGGCTTTCATCTCGCAAGCTTCTCTGAGTAGTTACTACAACACCTGAGGAAGCTCTTAGAAGGAAGGTAATATGGATAGGGAGTTTTCAGCTGTTGTGACCTGCACTGGATGTGCCATGTTTGTCTTTCTTCCACAGGACAGAAGCGACTTTGTACAAAGTGCAAGCTGGTCTCCATATTGGAAGAGAAGGTTCAAGGTCTGGAGAAACAAGTATCGACCTGCGTTGCATAAGAGAAACTGAAGATTTCCTGGACAGACGTCAGGATATGCTTCTACAGGCACAACGTTCTGAAGATTCAGAGCAGGCTGCGCAGCAGGAACAGAAGGACAGTGAAGAAATTTGGCAGCATGTGACCTCCAGAGGAAGAAAGCAATGTACCAGCATGTACCATGTACCAGCAATGCAGATACAGGTAAACTACCGTTTTCATGTTCTCTCCACGGGTACTAATGTGGAGAGTGGACTAGATGATACATTTGAGGGAAGGGAGCAGAAGGAGACTCCGCCAATTGAAAGGCATGATGTGCACTGTCTTAGGGAAGGGAGTTCCACGACCTCTGCTCCCAAGAGAAGGAGGCGGGTAGTTGTGGTCGGGGACTCCCTCCTCAGGGGGACTGAGTCATCTATCTGCTGCCCTGACCGGGAAAACCGAGAAGTCTGCTGCTTGCCAGGAGCTAAGATTCACGATATGACAGAGAGAGTGCCGAGACTCATCAAGCCCTCGGATCGCTACCCCTTCCTACTTCTCCATGTGGGCACCAATGATACTGCGAAGAATGACCTTGAGCGGATCACTGCAGACCACGTGGCTCTGGGAAGAAGGATAAAGGAGTTTGAGTGGTGTTCTCGTCCATCCTCCCTGTGGAAGGAAAAGGCCCAGGTAGAGACCGTCGAATCGTGGAAGTCAACGAATGGCTACGCAGGTGATGTCGAAGAGAAGGCTTTGGATTCTTTGACCATGGAATGATGTTCCTAGAAGGAGGAGTGCTAGGCAGAGATGGGCTCCACCTAACGAAGAGAGGGAAAAGCATCTTCGCAAGCAGGCTGGCTAACCTAGTGAGGAGGGCTTTAAACTAGGTTCACCGGGGGAAGGAGACCAAAGCCCTGAGGTAAGTGGGATACCAGGAGGAAGCAGGAGCAGGAGAGCGCAAAAGGGGAGGGCTCCTGCCTCATACTGAGAAAGCAGGATGATCAGTGAGTTATCTTAAGTGCCTATACACAAATGCAAGAAGCCTGGGAAACAAGCAGGGAGAAATTGAAGTCCTGGCACAGTCAAGGAATTATGATAGGTTTCAGAGTAGCAGCCGTGTTAGTCTGTATTTGCAAAAAGAAAAGGAGTACTTGTGGCACCTTAGAGACTAACAAATTTATTAGAGCATAAGCTTTCGTGAGCTACAGCTCACTTCATCGGATGCATTTGCTGTAGCTCACGAAAGCTTATGCTCTAATAAATTTGTTAGTCTCTAAGGTGCCACAAGTACTCCTTTTCTTTTTAAGGAATTATGATGTGATTGGAATAACAGAGACTTGGTGGGATAACTCACATGACTGGAGTACTGTCATGGATGGATATAAACTATTCAGAAAGGACAGGCAGGGCAGAAAAGATGGGGGAGTTGCATTGTCTGTAAGAGAGCAGTATGACTGCTCAGCGCTCCGGTATGAAACTGCAGAAAAACCTGAGAGTCTCTGGATTAAGCTTAGAAGTGTGAGCAACAAGGGTGATGTCGTGGTAGGAGTCTGCTATAGACGACCAGACCAGGGGGATGAGGTGGATGAGGCTTTCTTCCGGCAACTAACGGAAGTTACTAGATTGCAGGCCCTGGTTTTCATGGGAGACTTCAATCACCCTGATATCTGCTGGGAGAGCAATACAGCGGTGCACAGACAATCCAAGAAGTTTTTGGAAACTTTTGGAAAGTTTTAGGGGACAATTTCTTGGTGCAAGTGCTGGGGGAACCAACTAGGGGCAGAACTCTTCTTGACCCACTGCTCACAAACAGGGAAGAATTAGTAGGGGAAACAAAAGTGGATGGGAACCTGGGAGGCAGTGACCATGAGATGGTCGAGTTCAGGATCCTGACACAAGGAAGAAAGGAGAGCAGCAGAATACGGACCCTGGACTTCAGAAAAGCAGACTTTGACTCTTTCAGGGAACTGATGGGCAGGATCCCCTGGGAAAATAACATGAGGGGAAAAGGAGTCCAGGAGAGCTGGCTATATTTTAAAGAATCTTTATTAAGGTTACAGGAACAAACCATCCTGATGTGTAGAAAGAATAGTAAATATGGCAGGCAACCAGCTTGGCTTAACAGTGAAATCCTTGCTGATCTTAAACACAAAAAAGAAGTTTACAAGAAGTGGAAGATTGGACAAATGACCAGGGAGGAGTATAAAAATGTTGCTTGGGCATGTAGGAGTGAAAACAGGAAGGCCAAATCACACTTGGAGTTGCAGCTAGCAAGAGATATTAAGAGTAACAAGAAGGGTTTCTTCAGGTATGTTAGCAACAAGAAAAAAGTGAAGGAAAGTGTGGGCCCCTTACTGAATGAGGGAGGCAACCTAGTGACAGAGGATGTGGAAAAAGCTAATGTACTCAATGCTTTTTTTGCCTCTGTCTTCACAAACAAGGTCATCTCCCAGATTACTGCACTGGGCAGCACAGCATGGGGAGGAGGTGACCAGCCCTCTGTGGAGAAAGAAGTGGTTCATGACTATTTAGAAAAGCTGGATGAGCACAGGTCCATGGGGCCGGATGTGATTGCAGAGCCATTGGCTGCTATTTTTTAAAACTTATGACGATCAGGGGAAGCCTTGGATGACTGGAAAAAGGCTAATGTAGTGCCCATCTTTAAAAAAGGGAGGGAGGAGGATCAAGGTAACTACAGGCCAGTCAGCCTCACCTCAGTCCCTGGAAAAATCATGGAGCAGGTCCTCAAGAAATCAATTCTGAAGCACTTAGAGGAGAGGAAAGTGATCAGGAACAGTTGGCATGGATTCATCAAGGGAAAGTCATGCCTGACTAATCTAATTGCCTTCTATGACAAGATAACTGGCTCTGTGGATGAGGGGAAAGCAATGGACATGTTATTCCTTGACTTTAGCAAAGCTTTTGATATGGTCTCTCACAGTATTCTTGCCAGCAAGTTAAAGAAGTATGAGCTGGATGAATGGACTATAAGGTGGATAGAAAGCTGGGTAGATTGTCGGGCTCAATGGGTAGTGATCAATGGCTCCATGTCTAGTTGGCAGTCGGTATCAAGCGGAGTGCCCCAAGGATTGGTCCTGGGGCTGGTTTTGTTTAATATCTTCATTAATGATCTGGAGGATGGTGTGGACCGCACCCTCAGCAAGTCTGCAGATGACACTAAACTGGGAGGAGTGGTAGATATGCTGGAGGGTAGGGATAGGATACAGAGGGACCTAGAGAAATTAGAGGATTGGGCCAAAAGAAATCTGATGAGGTTCAACAAAGACAACTGTAGAGTCCTGCACTTAGGACGGAAGAATCCCATGCACTGCTACAGACTAGGGACTGAATGGCTAGGCAACAGTTCTGCAAAAAAAGACCTAGGGGTTACAGTGGACGAGAAGCTGGATATGAGTCGACAGTGTGCCCTTGTTACCAAGAAGGCTAAAGGCATTTTGGGCTGTATTAAGTAGGGGCATTGACAGCAGATTGAGGGATGTGATCATTCCCCTCTATTCGACATTGGTGAGGCCTCATCTGGAGTACTGTGTCCAGTTTTGGGCCCCACACTACAAGAAGGATGTGGAAAAATTGGAAAGCGTCCAGCAGAGGGCAACAAAAATTATTAGGGGACTGGAACACATGACTTATGAGAAGAGGCTGAGGGAACTGGGATTGTTTAGTCTGCAGAAGAGAAGAATTAGGGGAGATTTGGTAGCTGCTTTCAACTTCCTGAAAGGAGGTTCCAAAGAGGATGGATCTAGACTGTTCTCAGTGATAGCAGATGACAGAACAAGGAGTAATGGTCTCAAGTTGTAGTGGGGGAGGTTTAGGCTGGATATTAGGAAAAACTTTTTCACTAGGAGCGTGGTGAAGCACTGGAATGGGTTACCTAGGGAGGTGGTGGAATCTCCTTCCTTTGAGGTTTTTAAGGTCAGGCTTGACAAAGCTCTGGCTGGGATGATTTAGTTGAGGATTGGTCTTGCTTTGAGAAGGGGGTTGGACTAGATGATCTCCTGAGATCCCTTCCAACCCTGCTATTATATGATTCTATGAGAGGATCAGATATTGTAGAAAGCTGAAATTTGTTTTATGTTTATTTTTCATGAGAAACATAATTTACTGTTTTGATTGATGACAGTATCCTGGCACTGCGTTAGTCAATATTGACCTTATCACTGGCCTTAATTGCAGCCCTCCCAATGAGAAACCAGGACCAGCTCCCACTTTGGCATATAAAGCATTAGCCACCTGTCTGCCCCCAGGCAAAATCAGTGTTTGTTTAACTGAGAGCCAGCTGGGCCTGGTGGATAGAGAAATGGACTGGGACTCAAGGCCTGGATTCTGTTCCCAACTCTGCTAATGGCTTGATGGGCGACCTTAGGCAAGTCACATCACCTCTCTGTACCTCAGTTTTCCCGTCTGCAAAATGGATAATATCCATTGTAAAGCACTTTGAGAGCTACTTATGAAAACACTAGATAAGAGCTAGGTATTTTTATTAATAATAAAAAATTTATTAGTTGATCCTAATAAAAAAAATAGAACAAAATACCACAATGAGCTGTCCAGGGCATTAGAGGCTGGAATGAGAAGTGTCCGCTCTGCATCATAGACCCTGTACTGCTGTCATGTAATAGAGAGTCTCCTTTAGCTCAAACAAAAGTCAATCTTGGAGCAGGAGAATGTGAGTTCTCTCCCTGCTGTGGCCATCAAGTTCTGCATTGCTGTGGTGGCCAGCCTAACTGACACTGTGAAGTTCAATACACTTTGTTTTCACTGATCTTTACATTTAAACTTTTAAATTGTTCTGCCAAGTACATGTCACTGAGTTGATTTTTTCCTCTCTTCATTTAATTCATGCTTTCTTAGATACTTTAGACTTCTTCCAGTATGGCCAGCATTGTTAATATTTTTCATTAGCTTAGCCATCCACACTGCTGTGCCCTGCCTGCCCCAGATCACAATTTTAGTCCTCATAGCTAACCTCTCAGGCCAGGAACAAAGTCTATGATGTCTCAACTGGTTGCTATGGAGAGGGCTGTAATGGATTAGGAAAAGCAGCAAAATATTACAGAGGTTTTCAATCCTATTTAAACAATTATAAATCATTCCCTCCCCATAGCAGCCAATCAGCACTCAACTTCCCATATGTTCTCTCACAGATTTCAAACAAGTGCATTGTCTTGGGCACCACTGAGAACTCATCCCTGAGGACACTTCCCCAGGGGAGGGTTCCTTTACAGCAGTGACAAAGATCACCTGGCATTTGCCACTTAGCCAAGATTTGTTAGTGACTAAAAGTCATTAATGGCTGACGGGCACTTGAGAAATGAGTTAGTGATCTCAGGCCTCTCATTTCTGGTGACAGTGTCCACCTTCCCCATACAGCTGGCATTAAGTTGTAGAGAGACCAAGGACACTGAACTAATAACATTTACAGAATAATCGTAGGCCTCCCTCGCTCTGAAACAAACAAAGCTACAGTCTCCATGTGTGTTAGTAATGCCCCTTCTGCCTCAAGAGAATGTGGAAAACTGGGAAAGACTGCATGGTCACTGCCTCTTCTGTACCTATGTGGTGGATAGAGGATTTCCTTCTCCAGGGCTTTCAATCTGGTATCTGGCAACAGCATTTAAGGAATAATTCATAGTAAATTATGTAACCTGCACTAAGAACAACCTCTAACTGGGAGTCCAATGGCACCTTAAAGACTAACAGATTTATTTGAACATAAGCTTTCGTGGGTAAAAAACCCCACTTCTTCAGATGCAGCTGGTTACTTCCTCTCTACAGGGACCACATAATGATATGCCTAAGGTTTCTAGCATCATTTTGTTCAATCTTTATTTAAACACCCTGTGTTCCATCTCTCTGATTCAGGGGCAACCCTAATTTACACTCGTAGAAGACTGGGCATAGTGGAGCCTCCTGACCATACCTTGTCCCTTACATACACCCTCAGTTCTCATGTGCTGGGATGCTGGGAGGTAACAGCTGACACAGCTGCTTCCATTCAGGGATAATCCTCCACTGGCCAGCTCTGGCTGCCTTGTGCCACTTACATGGTGCAAAGTCACCTTTGAAGATGGGAGAATCTGGCCCTTTCTCTTTAAGGCAACTGATTTTGCTGGCTCCTGGTGTGGTCATTTATTAGAGGGTTCACTGTACTGTAGTGAAGTACCTCTTATAACAGAAGAGGTTCTGTTGATTGCATGGCCCGGGTGGCAGAGCTTTGAAGCACCCACAACTGTATGCCACCATCCCTTCCCCTCAAAACCTGGTCATTTATAAGCAACTAAAAATTGAAATAATGACGCCTGGCAATTCTCTAGGGCTTTCTATCTAAGAATCTCAATGCAATTTACATACATTCATTGATTCTTACAATCTTCCTCTGCAGTCACTATCATTATCTTCATTTTATTGGTGGGGACACTGAGGCACAGAGAGACAGTGACTTGTCCAAGGCACACCTGGGATTAAAACCAGATCTGTTTTCCAGTCCAGTATTATAACACCTAGTTCTATGATCACCTCTTACACATTGTGTGCTTCAAAATGGTGAGCACTAAGGCGTTTCTTGATACCCATGTTCCCCCATCCTGCCTGGTTGAATGGAGAAGAATGACTGAAAATCCATCAGAGCCCAGGAATCAATTCTAATTTAATAGTCCACAGGGATGCATGGCCCCAGCTCCATGCAATCTGGAAAGAAAAATAATATAGAAAGTCACTGTTAAAACATAGTGGCCAGTCCTATATCAGCTAAGATCACATGAGTGACATTGCTGAAACACCAGGTGCTGGCTGTAGGCTTACTCAGCTGAACATGCTGCCTGTAAATTCGGATTCATAGTTCAAACAGGACCATCAGAGTTTGACAGCCAGGGACTCTACTCTGCACAAACATAGCCACTTTGGGAAGCCTATGTCATTACACAAACCCCAGGAGGAAAACAGTAGTAATACTTTGCACTTACATAGTGGTTTCTTTTGAGGCTCTCAGAGTGCCGGAGCTACCATTAGCTTGTTTTTATAGATAGGGAAACTGAGGCACAGATGCATTCCCTTCTCTATAGATTAAGTTGATATGAGCCCAGGCTCAAGTCCTTCCTTCCACTGGGTGCCAGGCGGTTTTTGATGCCAGTTTAAGGCCTTTGTTCTAATCTTCAAAGCAATTAATGGTTCAAGCTGTAGCTACATTAAAGACCCACTTTTGATTCAATAACCAACACAACAGCTGTGATCCTCTGGGACATTGCAGCTCACAAAGCTCAGGATGAAGCAATCTTGGTAAAGAGGGCCTGGCTATGGAACAAACTTCCAGAGGTGAATGCAGAGTCTGATCATTTTTAGAAAATGCTGCAAAACCTTCCTCTTTGAAAAGGTCTCTCTACCACCCTAAGAGTGATGTGACAGCATCTACACACTCCCTTCTATCCAAAACCCTTGGATAGTAAAGAAAAACTAAAAACCTTACCCAAAGAAGTTTTCATTTCAAAAAGGCAGAAACTCAATGAAAACCCCTACAGACTTTGCTATTGCTATTGATTTTTACATGGAAGGTATTCAGATATTACAAAAAGAAAAGGAGTACTTGTGGCACCTTAGAGACTAACAAATTTATTAGAGCATAAGCTTTCGTGAGCTACAACTCACTTCATCGGATGCATTCCGAAATGCATCCGATGAAGTGAGCTGTAGCTCACGAAAGCTTATGCTCTAATAAATTTGTTAGTCTCTAAGGTGCCACAAGTACTCCTTTTCTTTTTGCGAATACAGACTAACACGGCTGCTACTCTGAAACCTATCAGATATTACAGTGATGGGTAGCAGCATAAAACGCTATGGCAGGCAGCTAAACAGAGAGGGGGAGTGACATGCCTAGTCATATCATGAGTTAATATCAAAGCAGGGAATACAACCCATGTCTTCTAATTTCCAGTCACTGCTAAACTTGTTAAATAACAGTGCCTTCCTCAAAATGCTTGTCCTCTTTACACTTTCATGCTAGAAGCTGGTTCTGTTACCACGACTTTCAGTGATATGGACTACAGGTGTTCATAGGAACAGGAGATATGTCCCAATCACATTAGATAACCACAGGCCAGTTTGAAATTTCCATGTGAAGCACATGGGGCTATGCTCCCATCGAGATCACGGTGGCTGGCTGGTTGAGTTTTCTGGATATGGTTTGGGGTTGAAAAAGCCAATCACAAAGACAAGTGTGGGGAGAAAATCTGAGCTTTTATTGCTGCAGGAAGCACAATGAGATGTAGGGTAACAGAGCAGCTTGTCAGGGACTGAATCGGGCTTTGACAGTGGAATTTTGCTTCATTGCCCTCACAGAATTGTCATGCTGGGGGGAGTCAAGGGAAAGGAGAAAGCAAGGGACATAAAGGTTTTATGTCCATAAGTTTCTGGGCTGACTCCTCAGTTCTGCCTGTCTGTCTGTTCTTGGGTTCTCAGGGCCCTGCAGTGGCAGCAGCCCTCTTCTTGGCTCTCTGAGAAATGAGAGAAACGTGGAGACAACATTATTATCCTTCACAATTGCTCCTATATACCATCTTGAAAAGTGGAGCTGGGCCTGCCCCACCGCAGAGGAGCAAAACAGCCCCACATCTGGGGTCTGTAAGGGGCCAGTGTCCTGCTCCAGGCTTTTTAGTAGGCTGAACCAGAACTCTGCATCCAAACAACATCCTGAATTGCTGGGGAAGTTAGATCTGGTCTGGATCCAAACTATACTTCTCTGCCCCAACGGCAAAGAGAGATTGATTTGCAAGCCCGGTGTGCCTGCCATGTACATACGCCCTGGGCTGAGCCATGTGAATGGACCCCAGATATAGCCTGGGACAGACTTGGCTACAATTACACTGCACACAGATATAGGAAATGGTACACATCCCTCCCTGCCCATAATGAAGAATTATACTTTCTGGAATCAACGGCAACGTTTCAGTGAGAGTGTTCCTTCCTGCCAGCCTTTGTAAAGATCCCTTTGATATTATTTACTGTTATTGGGCTTTTACGTTAGGGCCTAAGACATCTCAAACTTGGCTCTTAAAAATGTCTTCTTTGTCCATATGGCACCCAGCTTACTGGGGCCCTGAATCCAACTGGGCACTCTGGGCGCTATTATAATATAAATAATGAATAAGAATAATGAATTCATAGTCAATGAAAGACTAGTAAACAATAGCTCAAAATTTGGGATACAGTTCAAGGATGTGAACCACCTAATCACAACTTCATAGGCTGATTCCCCCCACAACATTTTGGCATCTACCCTGCTTCAATCTCTCTTCCACAAAGTCATATCACACGAATGGTCCCCCAAAACACAAAGGATGGTTCAACGTTGGTGATATTATCGAGATGTCTGACCCATTTCTGTGTATATGGTTAGTAACAAATAAGTAAAGTGCTTGGCTGTATTAAATATCAATGGGAAAAGTGACTAAGAGGATGGTGATTTCAATATATTTTAACGTCTAAGTTAAACAAGTATAGAAAATCTCACAAAACATTTTCTGTGGCTGGAAAATAACTTATCAGGGAAACTGGAGATGTCACTGGTTACAGTGAGCTAAAATGTAAAAATATGTTAGCATTTTTTCAATGCATTTCTCTAACATATATACACTTTACTGTAGATCTTGTATTGTTTATTATATCTGTTTTACTCTTAATAGTGGTTGTGACACTGAACCCCATATTCTTCACAGTGATATTATTATGATATGATTATGGCATAATTATGATGCATTTTATGCAAGATAAGTCATGTGAGATATCATTGGAAAGGTTATGATTTACTGAATATGATTATCCTATTTGTATGCATGTATCATTTTTGTATCTGAAGTTAGGAATATTGACTATATATCTTTATTACAAATGTGTTTACACCTGGGGAACAGCCACTAGGCAGAATGCACTAGATGGCTGGTTGGGAAGGGCCCTTAGAGAAAACAATAGGCCTTAGAAGAAGTTTTTCTCTCACCGGGGGTGGGGGTATCCTCCTGAGGATGCTGCAAGCAGCCTCTGACTCATGGCTGCTGTAACACTACAGGGTCATGTGACCAGGTCACCTGGTACTGGATTCCATATTGGAATACCAGTGTTTTTCCATTGACTGGCATGGGAACTAAGCTTTGAGACAAAGGGTTTCCGCCATATGCGAAAGCTATTTAAGGCAGGGGAGTGACATCATCATGGTTCTTCACTGACTCCCTGCCCAAAGAGACTCCTGGAAACACCTGATGAACAAAGACTGAACTAGGGGGACATGCTGGACCCAGGCTAGAGCGATTTTTAGCCTATGAAAGAAACACCTGGGGTTTCTAAGCTGTAAGCAAGTGCAGCTGGCCTGCTTGAATCATCATTTAGGGTGAGAATTTGCTACTTATATCCAATCTCTTTAGTATATTAAGCTTAGTTTGCATGTTTTGTTTATTTGCTAGGTAATCTGCTTTGATTGGTTTGCTATCCCTTATAATAGTGGTGGGCAACCTGCGGCCCATGGGCTGCATGCGGCCCATCAGGGTAATCTGCTGGAGGGCCATGAGACAGTTTGTTTACGTTGAGCGTCTGCAGGCATGGCCGCCTGCAGTTCCCAGTGGCTGCGGTTTGCCGTTCCCGGGCACTGGGTGTTGTGGGAAGCGGCAGCCAACATGTCCCTGTGGCCCATGCCACTTCCCGCAGCTCCTATTGGCCGGGAATGGCAAACCACGGCCACTGGGAGCTGCGGGCAGCCGTGCCTGTGGACGTTCAATGTAAATAAACTGTCGTGTGGCTTGCCAGCGGATTACCCTGATGGGCTGTGTGCAGCCCGCGGGCTGCAGGTTGCCCACCACTGCCTTATAATCACTTAAAATCTCTCTTTTGTAGTTAATAAGTTTATTTTTTCTTTGTCTAAAACCTGTGTATGGGAGTCATAACTTGGGGCAGAAAGCTGTTGCATATCCCTTCTCCACACTGAGGGAGGGGGTGAATTTCATGAGCTTACTCTGTACAGATCTCTGGGCAGCGCAAGACGGTATAACTTTGGGTTTACACTCTGGGGGGGGGGGGGATGTGCACTGGAGCAGCTTGACAGTTCCTTAGATGAAGCCTCCCTATGCAGAGCTGATCACAGTGTCTGTATGTTATGCAACTGGGTGTGTCCCTACCTGTACGTGTGCTGGAGCCTGGGAGAGGACTTGGCAGGCCAGTGGGTTGGGGGCTCAGTGGTACCCCAGTTTCAGGTGGCACCTGGGGGGAACACAACACCGTAGCCTCCTTTGTAAATCATTGAGAGCTACTGATGAAAAGTGCTAGATAAGAGTAGGTTATTATTATGTTTCGCTCAAATAGATTAGGGCTTTTACAATTATTCAAGCCAATGATTCCTGCTTCTTGATAGATGGGGAAAGTGAGGTTAAGGCCCAGGTTCTGCAAACACCTATGCATGTGCTTAGCTTTAAGCACCTGAGTAAGCACATTTGTCCTCAAGTATAATTCAGTAGTATGTAAGTAGTCCCCTTGCCCAGGCACTGCCTGTGGAATTCTGGCTAGTCATTCAGGGTACATGTACACTACACCGGGGAGGCGCGATTCCCAACTTGGGTAGATGTACATGTGCTAACTTTGATCGAGCTAGCACGGGGCATCGTAGGTAAACTGCCTGAGGACAATCCCTTCTGAGATCCTAGGCATGCACTCGGGCGGTCAGCCTGAGCTACAGCCTGTCCTTCTGTGGCCACACCACTATTTTTAGCTCACTGACTAGATCAAAGCTAGCACATGTACATCTAGCAGAGCTGAGAATCGCACCACTCAGCCAGTGTACAGTGTAGCTGTACCCTAAGGCTCTCATCATTTGAACACTTAGACATATGCTTCACTTTAAGTATGTGAATGAGCCTATTAGCTTCAATGGACTAGCACATGAGTAAGTGCATGCAGGATTGGGGCCTTAATGGCTTGCTTTGCATTACACAGAGCAATGCCTAAATTCTCTCTGCATTGGTAATTCTGCGCTGTCATGTGGAATGGAGTATGAGCTGCTTTGTGCTGACTGAGACTTCTATGGTGGTAACAAACTGCATCTCCTGGGGAACTGGGAGGTCTCTCCATTTGCCAAAGCTCTAGATAAGGCTTCAACTAGGTCCTCTGAGTACTTGTGTACAGAGAACATCCATCCCAAACCACTCATGTCATATTATCAACCATGCCATAGGTCTGAACCTCCCCCACTGGCATAGGAGAGGAGTTTGATGCAGAAGTTGTAGGAAGGATTCCCCCTGATTCTTGCAACTTGTGGTGGCATGAGAGTGAAGAAGGCTGCTGAGGTGTTTGAGCCAACCCTGCAGTCGTGGATCACGCTGGGAGGAGCTGAGCCTTATCTAGCCTAGGGAAATGGAACCAGGAGAGCCAGCGAGGTGACTTCCAGCTATGTGACTTCCAGCTGTGTGACACCCTGTGTGCCCTTGTGCTGACTTACCTCTTGGACTTGTTGACTCCACTTCGGAGTAGGGTGGAGGTAACTCTGGTGGGCCAGGATAGGGGGGTGGCCAATGTGGAAGTGTGCTGAGCGAACCTGCCGAGGGAGAACAGAAACCTTTCAGCATCTCAGGTGTGAACAGAGATCCCACCTTAGCTGAAGCCTCCGCCCAGCACCCCCTTTCAGTCTGGTGCTGACATGCTACTTGCTCTGGGCCATAACATTTGAGAGCCTGAGCTGAACAGTCCAAATGGAACTCTTTTTCTCTCTCACATTCTTCATTTTCTATTCCTTACTAATTTCCAGGCTTCAGGGGAGTTCTTTGGTGAAGATCTAGCTGATCCCAGGGAATAGCTCTGAAGGAAAAACTGAACTACCCCAAGGCAGTTTCACCAAATGACTTATGGAATAGAAGTTCCTCTACTGGTGCTGGGGCTCCAATTATGCACTTTATTACTGCTCTGAGGTCCCAGTCCTGAGAGGTGCTGAGAGTACTGTAAGTCTCTGAGTGCTCTCAACTCCCACAGACTCCAACGGGAATTGAGTGCTTAGCATCTTGCAGAACTGGGCCCTAATTATGAGTCATTGATTACAACAGATATGTAACAGATTTAGTCATGTTGCTTAATGGGCTACTGGAAGGCACTCAGATACTACAATGATGAATGCACTATGAGAACCTACACAAAAGAGAACATGGGCCAACTTTAACAAATGTTAAGGGCAGACTGATGATCACTGAGAGCAACGGAAGTGGCACAAGCACAGACTAGGGAGGAATTTAACCCTATGATAGTTCAGGATTTGTGTCAGGAAAGGGTGGATGGGGAAGCCCAGGCATGAATGAAGAAGATAACTGAGCTCTTCTCTCATCTCAGAAAGGCTGAGCCCTTCACACCAGCAGAGATACTGCTAATGGAGCACTGTGTGGGTTAACCCAGGAATGAAAGAACCTGGATATAGAAGGCCTGATCCAAAGCCTTTGAAGCAAATGGAAAGATTTTGACTGACTTCTATGAGCATTGGATGGGCCCTTGGTTCTCTCCTCTCTCAGACTCCAGTTGGAAGTCTGGAAGACATTTCATGTAACCAGGGTGAAAACATTTTAGTGCTTACGTGGAGTTCGAGGTGCTGATGGGTGGGCATAGGTATAGATGGAGGCTGTTGGATAGTCCTGGAGATTAGCAGCCTCTCTTAACGTATCTGTATATTTAACAAACAGAAAGAAAATCATGTTAGTAAAAATAAATCCTTTGCATGTGTCACGTACCTTTCATCTGTGAGTCTCACAAAGCTTTGCAAGTATAAATCTAGCTGTTGGAAGGATTTACAAGGCACTAATCCCCATGATACCCTAAGGCAGTGAATCTCCCCAGCCACTGGGAGCAGGAGTTGGACTGAGCCAGGATGCTGTACTGACACTCCTCTAGTTGCTCTAACTGATTCTTGCAGAATTTAAATTTTCACTTAAAAGGTAATTACATTTTCTAGACATCCTAGTTTTGAAGACAACCTTTTGAACAGAAGCCAGTTCAGTAGTGCCTCCCTGAGTTTGCATGCAGCCTGAAACCATACCGTTGCCCCTGGCATCTTACTAGGTTATTGACTCTGAAGATTAATGATAACAGTGATGGCAACATTGTTAATTATTACATCGCTGAGCATGTGTGCAGAAACATCCAGCTACTTTAGAACTGGTGGCAGAGTGTGGGGCCACCACTTTGGGACTTATTTTTCTATGAATTAAACTAAGGTACAGAGAGGGGAAGTCAGTGATAGGGAAGACACTAGAACCAAAGGAATCCAGATTCTAACCAGGCAAAAATTAAACACTTTTAATTAAACATACTGACAAACTTCACAGGTGAATTCTATCTGCACCAAAGCAATGTCAGGCAGGAGAATATGAGGTGGAAAACGCAGAGTGTAGATCAGTGCTGGGATGAGGAGCCTTGTATTAAGGACCGGAGCTAAAATTCTGGAAAATATCCCAGTCTACACTTAAAAAATCAGATTGACATAGCTGCGTTGATTAGGGGCGTGAAGAAATAACAGCCCTGACCACTGTACCTATGCCAACCTAACCCCTCTGTGTAGACACAGCTGTGTCACCAGACGAATGTTTCCATCAACGTAGCTACCATCATTCATGGAGGTTGTGTTCCTATACTGATGGAATAACTTCTTCCATTGACATAGGCTGCATCTACACTTACAGTGTTATGCCAGCATAGCTGCAGTGACATAGCTATGCTGGCATAGTCTCTGTAGTGTAGACATACCCTCAGTGTTCTCCAATAAGCAATCCTGATAGGATTACAGACCATCTCTCTGCTATTGCAGCATTGTGGCCTGCTGATACAGTTACCAGATTATGTCCAGTCTAGTTTCCACCACATCGGTTGTGAGTTGTAACAGGGTGGCTTGCCCCTTAAGGGCTGGAGGACCTGGAGCTAATCAACCCTGATTACTGAAGAGGTACACCTGGGTTGGATCAGGTAGTTCCCTAGAATGAGCAGCAGGTGGCTGTAGTGAAGGGGGAAGCTTGGGAAACTGCAGGAAGTAATAGAGGCTCCGTCAAGGAAGACCCTACCCGGTGAAACCTGAGACTCTAGCCAGGTAGTGGCCTACCATAAACAGGCAAGTTACCAGTAGGAAAGCCTGGGACTGGGAGTGAACAGGTTCTAGCAGAAAGACCTGGGGTTTACCCATGAAGGCTACAGGTAGGAAAAGCCTGGGAGGGTAAAACTGATGGACTGGGTTTTGGGATGTTGAGTTTCATTTTGGGGCACAATTTCTGTGAATAAACTGGGACCCTTGAGAAGGGGTGGTGTGAATGGCTAAGGAAAGCTTGTGTGGAGTCTGTTTAAGAAGCCCTTTGAGGGACATTTTGTTAGCATGGCACTGTAGAGCCACTCCTTGCCATGAGGGTGGTGCATGGAAGATGACTGACTGACTTATTCCTCAGGCTAATAGATTCTTCAGGGTCAGAAAGTTTTTCCTGGTAATGTAAATTTTACCTGACTTAATGTTATCATATCTCATAAGTACTAGCTATACTCAACTGTTTGCTCTAGTTCTGGCCCTTACTTTATCATGCTAACTAGTTCGTCCTCTGTGAGTGTTTACACCCCTCAGATATCTGGGGATAGAGATCTATATATTTGATGCTTAGCCAAATTCCTAATTGTCTCATCTGCAGGTATGATCATTATTATGTAATTACTGTCATGTAAATTACAGAATCCTAAATACCAAGGACCAGATCCCCAAAGGTATTTAGGCTCATCACTTCACTTGAAATCAGTGTTGTGGCCATGTTGGTCCCAGGATATTAGAGAGACAAGATGGGTGAGGTACAGTAGAACCTCAGAGTTACGAACACCTCAGGAGTGGAGGTTGTTTGTAACTCTGAACAAAACATCATGGTGCTTGTTTCAAAAGTTTACAACCGAACATTGACTTAATACAGCTTTTAAGCTTTACTATGCAGAAGAAAAATGCTGCTTTCCCCCTTTTTTTTTTTAGTAGTTTACATTTAAAACTGTACAGTATTTGCATGTTTTTGTTTTTGTTTTTGGTTTTTTTTGGGTCTCTGCTGCTGCCTATTGCATGCTGTACTTCTGGTTCCAAATGAAGTGTGTGGTTGACTGGTCAGTTTGTAACTCTGGTGTTCATAACTCTGAGGTTCTACTGTAATATCTTTTGTTGGACCACTTCTGTTGGTGAAGGAAACAAGCTTTCAAGCTTACACAAAGCTCTGGGCTCTGTGAAGAAGAGAAGGGGCTCGGTGTAAGCTCAAAAGCTTCTCTCTTTCACCAACAGAAATTTGGTCCAAAAGGTATTGTGTGTGTGTGTGTGTGTGTGTGTGTGTGAGAGAGAGACACACACGTCTCTCTATTGAAATCAGTGGAAGCTAGGAGCCTAAATGTGTGTGTGGATCTGGGCCCAATTTCATGCAGGAGCTTGGGAAATCCAGCCAACATGCCAGTCAACCCTTGGAGGGTTAATTATCTTGATGGATATTCTATACAACCTCTGTGAAGTTGCATCACCTGCCTGACCAGTCCTACCATCTGTACCCATGGAAAGATAATGGGTTTCCTGAAACTTGCATCATACCATAAATAAAACCAAAGATGGAGCATAAGATATAGATAAGGGCTGGGAAACTTCAAGATGTCTAAGGGAGTCGGGCACCTTTTGAGACTAGGAGATGGGGTAAAAGGGTGCTGGGTCAGTTCAGAACAGGAACATCAACCGTAACAAGAAGTCTGACCACAAGGTGTGAGAAGCAAAACGGAAGGAATCTTTAGAGCACCACACTGCGAAGGCCAGAAAAAATTGGTAGCAGCACCTCCCCCAGCACCTGCCTCAGTCCTTTGCAAGAGGCAAAAGAAACTGAGGGCTTGGCTTCACTTGCAAATGTAGAGCACTGGGAGTTAAACCAGCCTTTGGAGACCGCAGCAGGGAAAATGCTGCCATGTGTTTACACTGTCAGCTGCAAGCGCCACATTAGCAGCTCTTGCAACACCACAAAGAGCAGTGTGCAAGTGGCTGCAACATGCTTTTCAAATGGGGGGTGGAGTGTGACAGGGAGTGTGTTGTGTGTTTTGGGGGGTTGAGAGTGTGTCAGCATGCTGTCTTGTAAGTTCAGACAGCAGCAGACTCCCCTCCAACCTCCCCCCCACACACACACTCACAACAGCAGCATTCCACGCTAATGGTTTGCTTTGTCCTAGAGCAGATAAGCATGCTGGCTGTCAGAAATGGAGCTTTGAAAGGGGATAGCCACATGCCTGCAGCCGATTCCAAAACAATGAGAAGAGTGGCCACTTGACTTCAGGGGATTATGGGACATTTCCGGAGGCCAATCACAGCGCAGTAATGCAACACGTTGTCCACACTGACATCTGGGCATTACAGCCAGGGTGCAGCAAGCTTTATGCTTCTCGTGGAGGTGGATTACCAGAAGTGCTCCAACTGTAGAGTTCAGGCACTCTACGTGCCTTGCCAGTGTGGACATCTCAGGAGTTAGGGCACCTGGGGCTACTTTAATGCGCTCTAACTTGCAAGTGTAACCAAGCCCTTAGAAAGGAGATGAAGAGAGGGAAACTGAGTGTGCATGGCAGTTGGGTTCAGGCACTAGGTTGAATCAATATCCCTGAGCACAGTGAGTGAGTGCTGATGGCTTGCTAGTTCCACAGTTCATAGAATATCAGGGTTGGAAGGGACCTCGGGAGGTCATCTAGTCCAATCCCCTGCTCAAAGCCGGACCAATCCCCAATTGTCTCTTCCTGGCTATTTCACATGTGGGATGGGATCTGTGGTTGTGAATGAAGAAGGAAGAGGAGAGGGTTATTCACTTGGGATGATAATACCCTACTTTAATGGTGCTGGGAGAATAAAGTCATCAATATACATGAGACGCTCCAGCCCAGATCCTCAAAGGTCTTAAGGTACCTAACTCCCACCGATTTTCTAAAGACCCTTAATAGTGTTGAGAGTCAGACTCCATAGCTGTTATATTGGTAACATAACCATTATCACAACTCCTTGTGTTTTGTGTAGGGCATAAGAGACACAAGGCCTGTACCAGCCCACACTGATCAATCATTTTGCTTTTATATTGCATCCTTTTGTCTGTACTGCCCTTATAGGGCCCAGTTGTGGTGACCTTGTTCTGATTTAGAAGCACAGTGCTCCACAAGTAATTTTATTAGCTTCAGTAGGACTGCTCTTGCCGTAAAGTACTGTATAATTAAAGGAGAGGTATCAGAATCTGGTAGGTAAATTGTAAGCCCTTTGGAGCTGGGACCTTGCCTTCCTACGTGTGTGTAAAACAACCACCAGAATTTTGGCATTATGAACCATCAAGAGCCTTACCTGCTGAAGACAGGGTTTTGATCATATTCAGACAATCAGTGGCTCCATACAGGAAGATGAATTTGAAGGTGAGAACACCTTGACTGGAAGCTAAATGGATGAGATTACAGTGAGCCCATGAGTCAAGTCAGCTGATGTTCCTTCACCAGAGCTATTTCCTCTTTCTCCAGTTTGCTCTATTGTCCCTTTTTCCTCATTTCTTTGAACCCTGTTGTTTTTCCTGCTCCCATGCTCTTCCCTTCCACGGTTCCTTTCCCTGTCATTATGCTGACATGAATACAACATAGAAACTACACCTGTGAGGCAATCCTTGCACTGCCATCAAATGAACCTGATGAAAGGGAGTGGTCACTCTTTTATATAATGTCTGTCCTTTTAGTGCTACACACAATGATCCTTTGCAGTTCTCCTCCCAGGATCTCAAAGCAAGAGTTGGAGATAGAACACAGGAGTCCTGAGTCCAGTCACCTGCTGTAAGTAGTTACTTGAGCCCAGATCCTCAATGGTATTTAGGCACCTAACTCCCATAGAAACCAATAGGAGTTGGGCACCTAAATAACTGTGAGGAACTGATAATATGGGAAAACCCGTGACACCCAGTTAGCCAAATAAAGTCATCTGGGATAAATATCCTCTGAAAGTTTTGGTTGGTTTGTTTGTTTGTTTGTTGTATGCATGTGTGAGTAAGGTATTTTCTATCCTAACTGAAAATGGTGATTGGTTAATCCAAGGTGTATGGACATTCTGGGTTTTATTCCAGCCCTCGCTTCCTATTTCTAGGGGAGGGCCTCTGTTGCCCTCAGCTAAGTGCAAGGATGTTGGGTGCAGATCCCCTGGAAATCAGATGTAATCCTGGTTTTATATTTTGTGATGAATAATCCAGGCCCTGTTTAAAATGATCATCAAAATGATAGCGGGATATGGCCTTCTCCTGGTCAATAAACCTACATGTGGGCCTCTCTACAGCCACACAGGCAATATCTGCTAATATCCATCTGCTTCTCCTCATTCAGAATAAGTGTGACAGGAGACACAGTGATGTGTGGCAGCAGTAGAGTCCTGGGTATGGAAAGGTACGACACATACTAATAGTCCCTTTGATACATTGCTGTCTAGAGCTCAGCTCCTCCCCTATCACACAGTCCCCGAGGAACTGAAGTGGAAAGCGGATGGTCGTGGAGCCCTTGTCCTTGTGCTGGAATATCATCTAGGGAAACAGAGACAAAAACTGGTTCAGGAACAGTATTGCTTTGAGCTTTGTTGCTTATTTGGGGAGTGGGATCAGAAAGGGAAGGGAGAGACCTAGGGAGTGCCAATGCTGGAGATGATGAGCAAGATGCAGCTAAGACCAATGCAAATCTGTAACCCCACTGCTCTACTAACTATACTGGATCCCTCTGCAAGTTCTAGAGCTTCATGCTAATATTCATGGCAATCAGTGGGCTTTGCCTACCTTCTCAGGGATCACCTCTCTCCCTGTCAACAGTAGTTACTAAAATAGCTTTGCTCGCCAGCAAACATGGAATTGTTCATGAAATGAGCAAGAGTCATGGAAGTGTGAAATGGAAATTTCTCAGCTGCTGGCCCACTACAGCCGAATCCCATCCCTGAGAGATTACAGGATTGACAGAACAAGGAGTAATGGTCTCAAGTTGCAGTGAGGGAGGTTTAGGTTGGATATTAGGAAAAACTTTTTCACTAGGAGGGTGGTGAAGCACTGGAATGCGTTACCTAGGGAAGTGGTGGAGTCTCCTTCCTTTTGAGATTTTTAAGGTCAGGCTTGACAAAGCCCTGGCTGGGATGATTTTGTTGCGGATTGGTCTTGCTTTGGGCAGCGGGTTGGAGTAGATGACCTCCTGAGGTCCCTTCCAACCCTGATATTCTAAGATTCATTAATCTCACTATTGCCAGGAAGAAATGGAACATCCATCACTTTGCAACGGCATGTGTATAATGATACCTGCCCGCCAGAAATAATACATTCTAAGACATGTGGGCAGAAAGGAAAGCAACATTAGGGTGTAAAGGTATGTTGTGTTTTGCCTTGACAAAGAACAACCATACATTCAGTAGAAATTCCTTTTTTTAACATAAAAGGAAACCAACAAAACAAGAAGGGAAAAAAAGGAAAGTCTCCAGAAGAGAGGATGGTATGTATGTCTCCTTTGTAATAGGCTGCATCTGAAATTAATGCAAAATGGCAGCTGCCTCCGGAAGACTTAAAGGTACAGCACACAGAAAGCAAAATTATAGAAGTTGTTTCATGTACTGCATGCTGGGTAATAACATGAAAGTTGTTTTATTGGGCCTGATTTATGCTAGCTGGGTTTTACCAGTACAGTTACACCAGCAAAACCCTCCTAATATAGATGCAATTATAGAAGTACTTATACCAGGACAGTGTATGCTGTTTCCCTTAACTGGCAAAAGCTATACCGGTATAATGACTTTTGTATTGCTATAATTGTCTAAACTAGGGCTGTTATCTGTGTAGTTATGTTAGCAAAAACTATCATATCCCTCAATAACATGCTGGCAAAATTTTCTCATGTAAACTTGCCCTTTTTAAACTAAACTGGATTCTTCATTAAAGCAGTAATTTACATTGTTAATCTGCAGTTGCAGCAGCAATCTATCCACGTGAACACAGACAATCCAGGCTCCTCCCTTCAGCTGCATACAGTTTGCTAAAGCAGTGATGTAGCATTTGTGACACCCAATACTAATTTCCTGTTTGTGTGGCTGGCTTATGGCTTTTGTAGTTTGCCAGGTGTTCAGATGCAACATCGTTTGGCATGATCTAAATAATTAGATTTAGAGTCTGGATCCTTACTTTGTACTGTGTGAGATACAGAATCCCTTTCTTTGCCCCTTGGAGCTCTTCAGGGAAGTTTGGCATCTCGTCCAGAATTAGCAGTACATTACTGAAATGAGCTAGAACCCTGGAAACAAAACACCCAGATATTACCCCAAAAAGAAAGGCACACAACAGGGAAATCAGAGGCAAAATGCAGAAATGAGACGCTTAGGCCTTTCCCTTTGCATATCCCCACCTTTTATGAATGTTTGCTGAGAAAGGGCCTGATCCTGTGAGATGCTGAGTAACTCCCACAAGGTGTTGAGTGCCTCCCAAGTCCCACTGATGTTGAAGCTCACTCAGTACCTTATAGGATCAGGTCCAAAGAGAGGAAATGAGGATTGCTGCATGGTTCCCTGTGTTCTATTCTCCAGTGTACAAACAGCATGGAACCCTTGGTAAATGAAGCAATTAAGGATGTCAAGCAATTTAAAAAAAATTGTGATTGAATCATGTGATTAACAATAATAGAATACTATTTATTTAAATATTTGAGGGTGTTTTCCACATATATGAAATATGAATATATATTGATTTCAAATACAACACAGCATACAAAGTGTGTAGTGCTCACTTTGTTTTTGATTACAAATATTTGCACTGTAAAAAAGAGGTGAATTGGAAAATACTAATAGAAGTACTGTAGTGCAATCTCTTTATCGTCAAAGTTGAACTTGTAAACGTAGAATTATGTACAAAAAACCCTGCATTCAAAAATAAGACCAATCAGTCCTATTTCTTGTTCAGCCAATGCTCAAACAAGTTTATTTACATTTGCCGAAGATTATGCTGCCTGTTTCTTGTTTACAATATCATCTGAAATTGAGAGGCATTTGCATGGCACTGTTGTAGCCAGCGTCGCAAGATATTTACATGCCAGATGCTAAAGATTCATATGTCCCTTGATGCTTTAACCACCATTCTAGAAGACGCGCGTCCATGCTGATGGTGGTTTCTGCTTGATAACAATCCAAAGCAGTGTGGACTGACGCATGTTTGTTTTCATCATCTGAGTCAGATGCCACCAGCAGATGGCTGATTTTCTTTTTTTTGGTGGTTCAGGTTCTGTAGTTTCCACATCAGAGTGTTACTCTTTCAAGACTTCTGAAAGCATGCTCCACACCTCGTCCTACTCAAATTTTGGAAGGCACTTCAGATTCTTAAATCTTGGGTGAAGTGCTGTAGCTATCTTTAGAAATGTCATATTGGTATCTTTGCATTTTTGTCAAACTTGCAGTAAAAGTGTTCTTAAAATGAACAACATGTGTTGGTTATCATCCAAGACTGCTATATCATGAAATATATAGCAGAATGTGGGTAAAACAGAGCAGAAGACATACTATTCTCCCCCAGGGAGTTCAGTTCCAAATTTAATTAACTTATTATTATTTTATTTTAACAAGTGTCATCAGCATGGAATGATGGCTGAAGCATGAAGGGGCATATGAATCTTTAACACATCTGGCACGTAAATATTTTGTGACTCCAGCTACAACAGTGCCATGCAAATGCCTGTTCTCACTTTCAGGTGACATAGTAATTAAGAAGTGGACAGCATTATCTCTCGTAAATGTAAACAAAATTGTTTTTCTTAGCTATTGAATGGGTTACCTAGGGAGGTGGTGGAATCTCCTTTCTTAGAGGTTTTTAAGGTCACACTTGACAAAGCCCTGGTTGGGATAATTTAGTTGGGGATTGGCCCTGCTTTGAGCAGGGGGTTGGACTAGATATTCTATTGGCTGAACAAGCAGTAAGACTGAGTGGACTTGTAGGCTCTAAAGTTTTACACTGTTTTGTTTCTGAGTGCAGTTATATAACAAAAAAAACTACATTTGTAAGTTGCGCTTTCATGATTGCACTACAATACTTAGTATTTTTCAGTTCCCCTCATACATTTCTTGTCATTTTTACAGTGCAAATATTTGTAATCAATAATATAAAGTGAGCTCTGTACACTTTGCATTCTGTTCTAATTGAAATAGATTATATTTGAAAATGTAGAAAAACATCCAAAATATTTAAACTTCAATTGGTATTCTATTGTTTAACATGCGATTAATTATGATTTGATTTTTTGAGTTAATCGTGTGAGTTAACTGCGATTAAGCAACAGCCCTAGAAGCAATGGTATACTGCCAGTATAAGTGCTGACAATGCAGTGTATCCATGCTAGTTATGCTGGTTCAGATTAGAACTATGGCACTGATGATAAACACATGAGAACTATATATACAAGCAATAGCTAGAAGATCTGATCCCACAAATTCCCATTGGGGTCAACAGAAGTTCCACACAGAATTGGGCCCAACATTTCTAGGCTTGTTTATGATACAAGTACATACTATCTGTCTCTTCTGATTATTGTTCGCAAAACTCTCTGAGATCTCATGGGAGGAAGTTTTGCTAGATAATTGACTTTATCAGCATAATTACAATGAAAAAATCAAACAACTTTAATTTTAAAATATTAACAACTCAGCACCTGATCGTCACACACAATATTCATCTGAGCTGTCGTGCTCTGTTTCATAAAGGGAATTTCCAGAACATAGATGGTTGCCTAAAGCAGATATTTAAGGCATCTAAGTGGGGATTTTAGCTGCTAAATACAGATGTCGGAACTTGACAATTGGACCCCCTGCGGGTTTGTTGCTAAAGTTGTACCCACCCACCCCACTTACATTTTGCTGGTTTTACCTTTCCTCAGAGTTGTTGGTTGTCCTGGAGAATTGATACCTAGTCACTTCCATTCCCTGTCACTGAAAAGTGATCTGCCTCTTGACTACAGTGCCACACGCTCCCTAGGAGTGCTGGAGGTAGTGAAATGACTGAGTGACTAGCAGCTCTTTGTGATGGCAATAGATGAGGTAACACAACAAAGGCCTTTAATACAGCAGGAGCCTTGAAATATACAAGGGTTTTGTTCTCCATAGGCCACACTCTCTCTCCTGGTGAGATTGCCGCAGACATAAGCACATTGAGCCCCCAAAGTATGTGCAGGGACTCTCTCACATTACTGGGAGTCCCACCTCAGACCCATCAGCCCTTTAGTAACACACTGTGCATCCGATGAAGTGAGCTGTAGCTCACGAAAGCTTATGCTCTAAT
Source organism: Dermochelys coriacea (assembly GCF_009764565.3). NCBI lineage: Eukaryota > Metazoa > Chordata > Testudines > Dermochelyidae > Dermochelys > Dermochelys coriacea. The sequence continues at coordinate 39,164,980 of NC_050077.1, forward strand.
AAATTTGTTAGTCTCTAAGGTGCCACAAGTACTCCTTTTCTTTTCACTGTGCATCTGATTTTTCATTAATGGATTTTGTTTTTGTAATTAATTCTTTAAGATGTATAGCATTTCATGAAGAAAAGGAAATGATGATGGATAATTCTAATGCTACTCAGAGAAGGAGATACAAAATAGCCTCTAGAGCAGTGGTTTTCATCCTATTTTTTTTTTTTGTGGACCCCTAATTTTTTTTTTTCAAATGGTGGTACACCCTTCTGCAATCTTGGACATACTGTGGTGTCCTAAGTGTCCATGGACTATAGATTTTGAAAAACACTGTTCTAGTGTTTTTATAGAGCCTTTAATTTCTTCTGGGGGTGAGGCTCAGACATTTACAAGTAGAGGAGAGTATCCAGTGTATGATATATATCCAATAGGTAGTCTCAGTATCCGATTTCAGAGTAGCAGCCGTGTTAGTCTGTATTCGCAAAAAGAAAAGGAGTACTTGTGGCACCTTAGAGACTAACAAATTTATTAGAGCATAAGCTTTCGTGAGCTACAGCTCACTTCATCGGATGCACGAAAGCTTATGCTCTAATAAATTTGTTAGTCTCTAAGGTGCCACAAGTACTCCTTTTCTTTTTTCAGTATCCGATTTCATTGTCACTTCCTTAGGGTACAAACTATGGTGGCACTAGAAGTGCTGCAGCAGCGCTGCAGGGTAGATACTCCCGTGACAGGAGGGATTTGCCTGTCCCTATAGTTAATCCACCTGCCCCAGAGGTGGTAGCTAGGTTGACTAAGAATTCTTCTAAAAAGAAAAGGAGTACTTGTGGCACCTTAGAGACTAACAAATTTATTAGAGCATAAGCTTTCGTGAGCTACAGCTCACTTCGTCGGATGCATTCTTCTGTTGACCTAGCACTGTCTGCCCGGAAGTTCCCGCCGCGGGTTGCTAGGAGGCGAGAAAACGCCCGTCCTTTGGGATAGTTTGTCCCTCCGTCTGTGCCGTCCCGTCCACATCCCTGTGCACTGATTGACTTTCGCTTCTGCCCCACTCCCGGAAGTGATCCCGCCCCTGTGTTGTCATGGAGAAGGGACGCTGCCTGCGGCCCATGCTGGGAGAGATTCAGGTAGGAACGCGGCGGGGCTTGAGTGGGAGAGAAGTGCAGATGCCACCGGGCCTGCCCTCCGAGGGCCCCAGGACTCTGGTGATGGTGCCTGGAGCCCCGTCCCAAGTGACCCTCCACCCCCAGGAGCTACCGCAGCAACGGGGCCCCCAATGCACCCAGTGCCAGCCCCAAGTGGCCCCGCATGGGATGGTGCCCCCCCATCGGCGCTGAAGGCCCCATGGTCGCAATGTCAACCCGCCCTGGGCACCCAGTGGTAGGGTTGCTGACTTTCTAATGGCAGAAAACTGAACACCCTAACCTTGCTCCTTCCCCAAGGCCCTGCCCCCCACTCACTACATTCCCCTTACCTCCGTGGCTCATTCTCTACCACCCTCACTGATTTTCACTGGGCTGGGTCAGGGCTTGGGGTGTGTAGGGTGACCAGACCGAAAATGTGAAAAATCAGGATGTGGTGTGTGTGTGTGTGTGTGTGTGTGTGGGGGGGGGGGAATAGGAGTCTATATAAGAGAGACCCCAAAATCAAGACATCTGGTCACCCTAGAGGTGTGGGAGGGAGTGAGGACTCTAACAGGCGGTGCAGGCTCTGAGGTGGGGCCAGAAATGAGGGGTTCAGGGTGTGGGTGGGGGCTTTGGGCTGGGGCAGGGAGTTGCAGTGCAGGAGGGAGTGAGGGCTCCAGCTGGAGGTGTGGGCTCTGGGGTGGGGCTGGGGATGAGGGGATTGGGGAGCAGGAGGGGGCTCCAGGCTGGGGGCATGAGGGATTTGGAGTGTGGGAGGGGGCTGTGGGTTGAGCCAGGGAGTTGGGGTGTGGGATGGGTGCTGGCTCTGCGGTGGGGCGGAGGATGAGGGGTTTGGGGTGCAGGAGGAGGCTTTGGATTTGGAGGGGGCTCAGGTTGGGGCACAGGCTTAGCTCAGGCAGCTCCCAGTCAGCAGTGCAGTGGGGCTTAGGCAGGCTCCCTGCCTGTCCTGACACTGCATTGTATGTGCCCTGGAAGCGGCCAGCAGGTCCAGCGCTAGTAGGTGGGGGGAGGGGGAGAAGGAGGCACTGTGTACTGCTCTTGCCTGCAGAGACCGGTGCGCCCCCCCCCCAGCTCCTATTGGCTGGGGTGCTTGAGGAGGGGGCAGTGCACAGAGCCCCGTGTGGTCATCCCCCTCTCCACAACTCTGCCTAGAAGCTGGATCTGCTGGTTGCTTTCAGGGTGCAGGACAGGTAGGGACTAACCTGCCTTAGATCCACAGCACTGCTGACCGGACATTTAACAGTCCAGTTGTCAGTGCTAACCAGAGCCGCGAGGATCCCTTTTCGACCTGGTGTTCCAGTCGAAAACTGGACACCTGGTCACCCTACCCAGTGGCCTCGTGTGCTGAAGCCAGTGCACTCTGCCTACCCACCTCCAGGCCCGATGGTGCCTGGGTCTAGCGCCAAGCAGCCAGCAGGGGCCCGGTCCTGACCTGAGTGCCCTGTCCAAGGTGGTGCGATGACAGTGCATGGCTCTGGGGAGACCACAGGAATGATGTACTGCAAGGCCGGTCCCAACTTGTGTGCTCCGTATGGGGGCGTTGTGCTGCGATTACTGAGGCCTAGTGCCTTGCCAAGGCTGCTCCCAGCAAAGCCTATATTGGCTTCTTTGTTACTTTAATTGTCGATTCATTTCTTGAAGTAGCCTGTTGCTTATTTTGGGGCTTTCCCGGGGGTGGGGCTTCTGCTTTAGCAAGCCTATGTTGGCTTCTTTGTGTATGTAATTGCCCATTCATTTAAATTAAGTAGCCAGTTGCTTCTCAGCTTTGTCTACACTACCCATTACAGTTGTGTCCCTAAAATTCATGCAGTGTTTGGCAGCTCTTTTGCTGACAAAATACTTCCACCCCCAACAAGCTGCTTTCGCGTTTTTGGCAGGAGAGCGCTCCTGCTATTCACACTGGCACTTGCCGTGGCAAAACTTTTGTCTTTTGGGGGGGGGGGGGGGAATGGAGGTGTAGACATAGCCTTTGTCGTTGAAGTGTGTGGCTTGTTTTTGGCTTGGTGGTTGGCAGTGGGTGATGCCTTCAAAATGGAATTAGGCTTGCTGTAAAAAGGCAGTGCAACTTTTTTTTTTTTTTATCTTTTAGACCTGGGAGCCTGAGATCAGAAGGATTCTTTCATCAAACTAGCTACCACCTTTTTGGAGAGGTGGATTAATTGCAGTGAGGAAACCCCCCCCCCCCCCCCCCCCGATCTATGTAGGATTATAGAGGCCACTCACCTGCTCCCAGAATACTGGACTCTGGTACTTCTGGGAATGGCAGCATGATCTTCAAACTGGCATCCCACGTCCAGCCAAAGCCATATTCGGTTTTATCTCTGTATTGGATGGGGACAAACCTTAGAAAAGCAGTGTCTACACTACAGCTGCAGCACTGTAGTTGAGCTGCTGTAGGGTAGATATAGTGAGTCAGGTGGTGAGGCCACACTGCATGCTGAGAGCAGTAGAGCCAACTGGTTGGGCACCACAGCTGCAGATTTGGCACAAATACTGATAATTATCATTACCTGTGATTCTGCCTCTCTGAAGATGCCCTCTTAGTGTCTGTAGAGAACTTGGGATTATTTTCTTACATTTCAAAAATTACTTGCTGTCCAATATTCTGTGCCTCTTGAGGTGAGCCAAGTCTGGGCTGTTCTGTCGTGCCCAGAGCCCCAGTCACAGAGTGATAATCAGATGTCTCATTCCCACAACTGCTCAGTTCTAGATTTTTCACATGTCAGTAGTAAGATGCTTCTCCAGGCTGGAAACAATGCTCAGGCTGAGCACCACTGGTTTCTGAGGAGGCCCAATATGCCCTTTCATAGTGGAGCATCACACTTGGGGGCCACAGGGCACTTTCCATTTCTCAGTCAATTCCCAGTAGTTCCCTTCCATTCCTTTACCTGCATCTGTAATGAGTCCCAACAAAACAACATAGGGGAAGCAGCAGTTCTATCTCCTATTAATTGCTGTAACATAAATGCATTGCAAACATAACTTTTTATTCCAAAGCAAATAAGAGTCTGAGACAAAGAGGTCCATTTTCACTTTACCATTAGTTCCAGGGCTACAGGCACACAACAATGTACTAGAAGAACTTGTATCCCAGAGCTGAATTTGGCCACACATGAGCTGCTCCATTGATGTCAGAGGAGTTGCATCTTTCAGTAATAAATTTGGCTACTGGATCTTGCTTCAGGCAAAAATAATCCCCGATTAATTCAATTGATGCAAACCCTACCTTGCCCTTGTCTATGCTAGTACTTTTGTTGGCCAGGGGTGTGGGAAAAAAAACATACCCCTGACTGACATAAGTTTCACCAACAAAAGCACCAGTGTGGATAGTGCTATGTCAGCAGGAGATGCTCTCCTGTTGACATTGCTACCGCCACTTATTGCGGGTAGTTTAATTATGCTGGTAGGAGAGCGCTCTCCTATTGGCATAGAGTGGCTACATGGGAGACCTTGCAGCAATGCAGCTGCAGTGGTACAGCTGTGCCACTGAAGGTCTGTAGTGTAGAGATAGCCTTAGGAATCAGCACTGGAGCAGCTACACTGCTTGCTGGCCACTGGTTGCTTAATCATTGCTATTCCCAAGTGTAGATAACTTAAAAGACGGCACCATTACAGTCTTCACTGTTGCTACCGTCCATGGAAGCTTAAGGGTCCCAGTTTTTTTTCCAATGAAGACATTAGTCCTGGATTCTGTTAGTGTGTTTGCTACTAATTCATTGCATCGCTTTGGTAAAGTCGGTTAGGTCTTGTCCTTGTCCTGTCCACTGGAGGGAGCCACAGTTGAATTACTAGTGTAACAAGATGCTGAACGCCACTGGCATTTTAAGCACTATGTTATGGAGACCTGCTCTGAGCTGAGTAGATAACTCCATGCTTAAAATGCCTGTGGCTGCCTGGAATCTTACCTGTAGTATTACTCCCATAGTTGCTACCACTGCTGGAGCAGCACTACTCTTAGCAATTATGGAAAATTTTAGTGTAATGACAGCCTTGTAGTCTGAAAAATGGCTATGCACTTAAATTGTAAGCTCCTTAGGGTAAGGACCGCCTTTTGGTTCTGCTTGTACAGCACCTAGCACAGTGGGGTCCTGCTCCCAAGGCGTGTACAGGCTACCACAATACAAACAATTCATAACTAATAAAAAATAGTACAGATCTGATGATTGAAAGTTTCACTTATCAAAAATCCCCTAATTTGCAAAAGTATTTTGAAATTTGTCTACTTTATATTGAATTATGTGTGTGAGGAGGTAAACTCTCAGACAATTACTTATTTACTGTTTACTGATTAATATATAAATAATTAGCTCTTACAAAGTGAATGAAATTCACTATATATTATTCCAGTCTTTTATATTTCTATAGAAAGCCCAATAAAATATAGTTACAATAAAAATAAAGTGCTGCATTATAGAAATAGCTTTTCTTGGTTGCATCTTTAAATGAACTGTCAGAATCCTTCAAACTAAATTTAAAAAAATAAGACGATCGTTCATGATGTGCAGAGATTTTTTTAAAAAAAAAAGTTTTCTGTTGAGAGATGTTATTGAGTGTCCTTTCTGTGCAATAATCATAGCTTGTGAAAATGGCAGAATGTTTTCAAAGCAATCAGCAATCACTCCTACATAGAGTGAACCTTGGAAATGGATTTTTGGAGAATACTTATGTCCACTTATACGAAATAGACATTCAATCTCCAGATACGGAGCCTGACCCATAAAATGATGGTCTGGATTGTAGAACAGGGAGGTGCTAGATCAAGCAAGGCAGTTTTGTGAAATCAGCCATCACGAAAGGAGAAGATATGGTAAAGAAATTAAGCAAACAAAGTATTTCTTAGCTGGAAACTGATTCTAATATCTCAGGTGAACACCAGTATTTTAAAAAATATAACAAATTATCTTTGTCTTCCCTGGAAAAAATTGGTGTTTTTTACATTGAGATTATCAAGTTAGTGATACTCCATGTCAAAATCTAGTGGAGACAAGGCACTGTAGTTTTTACCTTTATTTAGCTAGTCAAGGTCAACCCCAGATATAGGGTATTGAGGTAACAACTATCTGTGCCTTAGCTCCTCAATATAAAATCCTTGTGAAGATATCTTGAGTTAGCTATCTTGATTTAAAAACACATAATTTTTGCAGTGGTGACATAGCCACAATAATATATGTGTAAGTTACATGGCTGTCTTGGGTGCAGACTGAGGGTCATCAAACAGTGATTTCTAACTTCCTTGTGTGACAAAGTCAGGCTGGATGGCTGCAAGAGGGCTGTCCTGTTGGGTTCTGGGAAGTGGGTAGGCACCAGCCTGCCCACAGCTAAAGGCCTCTCCCCCAGCCAAACGGGAGGACCCACTGAGCCCAGACTCAAAGCAGGACAACAGAAGAAAAAACAAGGACACGTGCAAAGGTCAAAAGTAGGGAATCTGAAGGCGACACTGAGCAGAGAACCCCAGACAGTGCCCACTGCTCTGTAAAAGCATCCAAGGAGCCAGAGAACACCGTCCAGAGGAACTCTGCCCAAATGCGTGAACAGATGAAAGAACGAAAACAGGCCCCACAGTTGCAGCCCCCCCCCCCCCCCCCGGGGCCAATTAACCAACCTCCTCTCCCTGGTGTGTTAGATGGCCACTTTAGCCATTGCTAGGAGAAGGTTGATGAGGAGGTTGCAAGAAGGTGGTGAAAGGGATGCATATTAGCCCTAGAATGATAAAGGTCCTTTTCCCTACAAGCTGAGAAGGAGATAGCTCAGGTCAGTTGGGGACCCCTGAATCCAATGAAGTATGCCTGAGACAGTTTAAAACCCCCTTCTCTGGGGAGAATGACAAGCTGCTGCCAGGCTTCTGGCAACAGAGAAATACTGTAGGCTTCTCCAGGGTGAGAGGCCACTCTCCATCCCATAGAGGAAACGGCCAAAGCTGAGTGTCTGTTAGGGGTCGGACTGACACCCCAGGGCAAACAGGACAACACCCCACCCCAGCAAGGGGGCAGGGAAAAGTATCCCCCTTTGTTTTTGTGTGTGTTTCCTCTTTGTTTGGTGGAGGCCTACTCTGAAAATATGAACAAGTAAGCACAGAGGGGAAGACAAACACTGTCCAAGTGGGGCTGATTTACCCCAGCTCTACCACTGCCAGAGGGGGAAGTGCTAAGTGTGGCGAGATGGAGGCAATGCCTTGCCACACTTGCTGAAAGTAGAGAAAAATTCAAGGAAAAGTCTCTGAAATAATATTAACATATATAAACTCTCTGGCTTTCACTAAGCCTCAGACTCTCAACTGTTCTGGCTGTTGCATTCTTCAAGGTTCTGAAAAGTTCCTAAGAAAAGGATGTTTAATTGACCCGGGGCTGATATGTTTCTCCTTTGTTTTCAGAGCTGTATATGGATCTCCTGGTAACGCCTCAGGTTGCAACCACACCTGTTGGCAATATCCGCTTCTTCCCTTTTTTCTGGCCTTCAGTGTCTTCAGGATGAATGTTGGTGTAATTGGGAGGATCCATCTCAGCCCACAAGGGGGGCTGGATCTCAGTCTACATATTACTTCCTGGTCAGGAAAGGCCATGTCTGTAACCCCTGCTGGGGAAGGGGTTGCCTTTAGGTATGGTGGAGTCAATGCTTTGCCTTTTCTTTTCTCCAGCCTGCTCTCTTTCATCATGCCAGTTGTCTGCTGGGCCTGTTGCTGTGGCACTCTTACACTAGACAGGGAGCCAGAGGAACACAAGATCCTTCTGTGTCACCAACAGTGCTGAATTGGGATATTTGCCATCTGGTCACCGGAGGAAGGGAAGAGTAAATTCCTCCATCTCTGGGAGCCCCCTGAGGGTAGGCAGGACAATAAATCTTTGTTTCTGGCAGACTGTGACCATTCACCTATTCTGCAGTTCTTCACCTTGCGGCCACTCTCAACTACTATTGTACCTTCAGGATCCAATATTCCGTGTGTCTCGTAAAGGGGCCTTCACCTTCAAAATTCTTTTCCTGTTTCACTAGCTTAGATCCAGAAAAGATTGTCGCACAGTGGGTCAATGTTGTGCTCTTTCTAATAAGCTGACTCTTACCTTCACAGTACTTCCAGCCTACTCACTTTGGGGAGCCAGAGTTTAAGCCTGACATGAGAGCTGAGTTCTAATGCTCGAGGACTTGGCTCTTTGCATTATAATTTTTTTCTTTTCCCACGTTCTCATTAACTGAGACGTGGGTTCCCAAAGCTGTGACAGCCAAGTTCCCATCACTGTTATGAACGGTCCCGCAAACAATCGTCCCTTGCTCTTTCCCTGTCTGTGCTTCGTTTCCAGGAGCTTTCTCATGGTAGCTTTTTCAACACGAGCTGTCTTTGCCAAGACCCCAGAGCTACTGCTGAGTGTATTCTCCAAAGGGATGAATGTGACCCTCATGACCTTTAGAAAGTCGGATACCAGGAAGTGGCACTTACTTACTGGTGACAGAAGTGACCGCTCTATTCCTCTGGCTATCGATTACCTCTTTGGGAAGCTGTTGACTGAGAAGAGATTAGCAGCTGGTGAGTTTGAGACTTGAACAGAGCACCAAAGAACTCAAAATAGTTTAACTGTTGCAGCACTGAACCACTTGTCTGAGTCTCACCCAGCAAATGTTCCTGTTTAATATGACTGAGTCCAGCAGACATTCCATTATTAACAGAATATGCACTCCTACTTGCAAATGCAAAGGGGATACACATTATTTTCAGAATTCCTTGTCGTGTACATAGGGCTTAGGTATGTGTAGTACACTAGATCAGAGAAAAGAGCAGGGAGATGGGTCCAAGCCACAAAATTTGAATCTAGATTTCAAACACTCCAAAATTTGGGCTAGGGTGCCTCACTGGGATTTTGGCTCAGTCCATTATAAGGGTAGGGGCCATTTGCACATTTCAGATCCATAGCTGGCGTTCAAATTTTTATCACCCCCAAAACACTTGTTGGTGTTCTGATCAAAGATTCTGATTTGAAACCACCTGTAATTTTGAAAAGACTGTAATTCAAAGCCCTCTCTGATGGACTGCAACCTCCTCTACATGGAGAGGCTTGTGTGGGCGAACGACCCTCAGTGCTGTGTTGTCCAGACCTTTCATATTCCTGGTAGGGTCATCCTTGGCAAGCAGATCCGAGGCAAGGCTCCTGACTAACTGTGGTCCAAACTTCACAGGACCCCAATGATGGATCAGGCATATAAGGGGACCTTCTAGAACTCTGTGGCTGTGTAGACAGATGAGGGCTGCAGCAGGAGGGAGGCCCCTGGTTGTCTTGGATCCCCTTGCCACTGGGTCAGGGTTTTCCTTCTGCCAAGTTGTGTGGTTACTGCCTGCACATCGGTTTCCCCATGTTAAAAGATTTCACATGCAGGCCTCTGCCAAAGGGCTCTCACCTGCCCAAAGCCCTGTGGTGGTGAAGACAGGAGCAGTGATCTCTGGGAGTCTTCAGTCACAAATCTGCACACAGGCAGCAGCCATGTAATGGTCATCTTGTGTTTGGATGAGACAGAAGTGCATTTTGGCAGCAGCGACTGTGACTGAGCAGGTCTTTTCAGGATCCTCTGCTCACCCCAAATGGGGAGGGGGCTAAAAAGGTGCCCCAAACATAGGCTGTCTCATACTCTTACAACTGGATGGCCGCATCCAGTGGAATTGCTCAACTCCACGGCCGAAACAAGAGATACAAGACAATGAAATTTGCCACCTGGAATGTCCGCACCCTTATGGACGCTCAGCACAATGAATGCCCAGAAGGAACTACTACCATAATTGCCAGAGAGCTGGCAAGACTCAACATTGACATTGCAGCCCTTAGTGAGACCCGCCAGGCTGATGAGGGTCAATTAAAAGAGGATGGAGGTGGCTACACCTTCTTTTAGAAAGGAAAGCCACCTGAAGAGAGAAGCATTCACGGGATTGACTTTACCATCAATAATAAGATTGCTAGCCAGCTTTTGGAACTTCCTTTGGGGATCAGTGAGTGTCTCATGACTCTTCAGCTCAAGCTCTGCAACAATCAATATGCTACGGTCATCAGTGCATACACCCCCCAACACTCGATAGGGAAGACGACAAGGAGCAGTTTTATAGCACTCTTGATGCAGTCCTCAGAGCCACACCTAAGGCAGACAAACTCATCCTCCTGGAAGATTTCAATGCCAGAATCGGACAGGACTACTAACTCTGGAGTGGCACAATAGGCAAAGAAGGGGTGGGAAATGTAAACACCAATGGCATTCTCCTCCTCAGCAAATGTATGGAGCATGACCTGCTCATCACAAATACCGTCTTTAGGCAGAGCAAGAAATTTAAGACCACCTGGAAACATCCTCAATCCAAACTCTGTCACCTCCTTGACAATGATACAGTCAGAGCCTGAGATTACACTGACAAGCCATGAGAGGTACAGATCATTGTTGGACAGACCATTGATTCTGAGTTTACTAATCGTGTATCTGTAGCTTGCTCACCACATCGCAAACACCCAAAGATTTAAGCGAAAGTGGTACAACATCAAAGCACTTCAAGACCAAGCCTGCTGTGAGACTTTCCAGCAACACCTGTCTGAGGAAACTCTCTAACTTGCCTGATAACCTCATTTGACATTTAAGAGCACTGGGATTAATTTAAAAATAACATTCACAGTGCATGTGCTGAAACAATAGGATATTCCACTCATCTGTACCCTGACTGGCTTGACGAAAACAATGAGGAAATTTAATTCAACAGAAAATAAATGCATTCTGTAACTGGAAAAATGATTCCTCTAATAAACAAAAACATGAGGCCTATCACCTGCTCAAAGCCAAAGCCCAAAGGAGCCTACGGTGACATCAAAAACAAGTGGTGGCTAGAGAGAGCCTCTGAGATCCAGGATTTTATAAACCAAGATGATATGAGAAGCTTCTTTCAAGAAACAAAAGCTATATATATGGGCCAAGCTCCAAAGGCCCACCCTCTTATGTTCCCAGGATGGCTCCACGTTCCTCAAGGACAATGTGGCCATTAAACAATGCTGGAAGGAGAACTTTGAGAGCCTACTAAACTGCAAATCCACAGTCTCTGAAGACACCATGGAATTCATTCCACGATGCTCAACAATGGAACTGTGACTGTATAGATCATTATTGCAACCAAGGCTCTATAGTGACACCAAATATTTTACAAAGGAGGTCGAGTAAGGTGTCTGACAAGGTTATGATTATGCTATCTCGATGCATGTATCATTTTGTGTTTAAAGTGATAAGTATTGGCTCTAATACTGTCTGTATTTCAAACTTGTGCTGTGCTTTTGGCTGACACTCCAGACAATTTGGCATCAGCACCCATTAAGGACCATCAGCTATATAATTGACCCATTGAGAGAAGGCAGATGCCTATGGACAGAACTCTAGGGTTTTTCCATGCCATGTGCTGGGTAGCTTATGTTTGGAACAAAGAAGCACAAGCCACATGGCAAAAAGACTATAAAAGGCAGCTGCATCATCTCCATTTTGTCTTCAATCCTGCTTCTTACCTCTGGAGGAACTTTGCTACAAACTGAAGCTCTGAACAAAGGACTGAATGACCCATCCAAGCTGTGAATGTACTCCAAAGACTTGATTTTGAACCTGCAGTTTATTCAATCACTGCTACAAGCCTAAACCGAGAACTTTGCCATTATTGTATGTAATTGATTCCATTTAACCAATTTTAGCTCTCATCTATATTTTTCTTTTTATGAATAAACCTTTAGATTTTAAAAGATTGGCAACAGCGTGATATGTGGATAAGATCTGACTTGTATATTGACTTTGGGTCTGGGGCTTGGTCCTTTTGGGATCTGGAGAACCTTTTTTCTTTTACTGGGATATTGGTTTTCATAACCATTCATCCCCATAAGGAGCAGTGCTGGTGGTGATACAAAGGAACTGGAGTATCTGAGGGAATTGTTTGTATAACTTCTGGCTAGCCAGTGGAGTAAAACTGAAGTCCTCTGTTTTTGGCTGGTGTGGTGTGCCTTAATAGTAAAGGAACTCCAGCTTTGGGTTGTCACTGCCCTGCTCTAAGAAATTTGTTCTGAATTGATACTCTCATTTGTGTCCTGCCAGAGGCTGCATTGATACAAGAACACTTTGCTGATCCTCCATCTTTTGAAGAAAGCCAGCGTGCCATCACACAAACAAAAAATCACAAGACACCAGGCCCAGATGCATCCCAGCTTAGGTTTTTAAAGCTGGTAGAACAATACTCTGCACAGACTTTGCCAACTCCTCGATTTAAAATCTGGACCTGTGAAGAAATTCCACCTGACTTTAAGAACACCAACATTGTTCCAATATTCAAGAAAAGGGACAAATCTTTGTGTGGGCACTACAGAGGTATCGCCCTCCACTCCATCACAGTGAAGATCCTTGCCCGGATCCTACTAAACTGCCTCCTCCCCCTTGCTGAGGAACTTATTTCCAAATCACAGTGTGGCTTCAGGCCATCCCAATGCACAACCGACATGATTTTTGTGGCATGACAGATTTAGGAGAAGTGCATAGAGCAACACCAGGAACTGTTCATGGCACTCATCAACCTAACCGAGGTATTTGACTCTGTCAATCATGATGCCCTATGGAAGGTGCTGTGTAGGTTTGGCTGTCCACAGAAATTCATTTCCATCATCAGACTAATCTATGATGGGATGACTGCCACCATTCTGTGCAGTGGCTCAGACCAAACCATTTATCATTCACACAGGTGTCAAGCAGGCCTGTGTCATTGCTCCTGCACTCTCCTCTATTTACCTTGCCGTGATACTGATTGTCATCCATGACCGCCTTCCTGATGGAATCATGACTGAATATTTTATGGATGCCCAATTCCTCAATATCTGACTTCTCCAAACAAAATCTAAGATCACGAGAATTGGCATCACTGACCTTCAGTATGCAGATGACTGTCATCCCTCCCCCCCCCACACACAAAGACCAAACTGCAAAGCACCCTAAATCTTTTTGCAGATGCTTATCACAGCCTGTGTGTGTGTGTGTCTCTCTCAACATCAGGAAAACCAAGATACTCTACCAGCCCTCATCTGCACAAACTACTCTTCATACTCCACAAATCACCATCAGCAGAGAACCCCTGGAAAGTGTGGACCATATTCCATAGCTTGTCAGCCACCTCTCTCAAACAGCTAACATGGACACAGGATCTGCTGTCCCAGCACATCCTTTGGATGACTACTCAAATGAGTCTTCAATTATAGGGATCTGCAAACTGGCACCAAGATCTTGATTTACAAGGCAGCTGTCATCCCCACCCTTCTCTGTGTGTGAGACCTGGGTAACCTACAGACCATACCTCAAGTGGCTGGAGTGGTTCCAGCAGCATCAGGAGGATTCTCTGGGGAGACCGATGCGCTAACATCAGCAGTGTAGAAGTGCAGATCATGAAACACCAACTGTGCTGGGCTAGCCACTGTGTACGTATGCCTGACACTCGCCTCCCACAGCAAGTACTCTTCTCTGTAAAGTCAGGGAAGAAGGGCTCACAGAGGGCACCGGAAGCCCTTCCAAGACATACCTTGAAAAGGGAGGCATCAACCCAACAAACTCGGAAGACTTGGCATGGAACAGAACACCAAGCCACAGCCCACTTTGAGAAGAACAGACGTGCTCATGAGACAGAGAAGCAACAAAGGAGGAAAGAAAGGGTGTAACGCTCTAGCCAACAACTATGTCTCCTCCAAGATCACACCCATCACTTCTGTGGGGAAAAACTGCAGGGCTCTTCAGCCACCTAAAACCCACCAATGAACCTCCTTGGCAGACATCCATCCTCGCATTGAGGGATAGCCAAAGAAGAAGAATTAAAAGTACAGTGCAGGAGGGAAAGCCCAGCAGGAAAAGGTAGTTTTTAGCTCTTGATAGGGAGAAAACGCATTAATTAGCTTTTTTTGCACTTGAGTGGATGGAGATGTCACCTACAAGTAAATGTTAAAATGCTATGACTACAAAAGGACAAATTCTGCCCTGATTTACTCCCTGTGGTGTAAATTAGGACAGAATTTGGCCTCACATTTCTAAACCAGAAGAAAATATCAGGTAAAAATGTCTTTTTACTCTGTTTTTGTATAGCACCTAGTACTATGGGATCCTGGTCCATGCATGGAATTCCTGGGTGTTGTGGTAATACAAATAATAGAAATAATAATCAGTCAATTTTGATTTAAATCGCAAGTCAGGAAGACTTGATTCAATCATGGATTTCTACATAAAAGTGCATTCTTGTTATAACCTTACTACATATTCTTCACAACTCAGATGTATTTTTCATTTTTATAAGGTACACACTGTACATTTTAAAGTGATTTATTTTGAAAACTTTTCAGATTAGTTTTACAACTATATCAGAAAAATATTGTTTGGTTATTTAATTTACCAAAGGTAATAGTTCATCTTCCAATGACTTCATAAATATCTCCAATTCAACAGGTTAATGGTTAGTATTTGGAGGATTTTCTTGCCATGCTGTATTAGGAGGAGAACATTACCAGACAGACATTTAAATTGTTGTTTTAGTTAAATAAAACAATGTTATGTATTCTGGATTTTTTTTATAGTAAACATATAATATTTTAACAAAACAAGCATATGAATTTTTGAATTTAGTTAAACATTCAAGTTCTTTTTAAATCAGGTTTGTTTTTGTTAAAATAACTAAAATAGTTAAATGAAATTAAACAAAAATTAAATAGACTGTCAGCCAGGTCAACATGAGAAACTTAGAATATTGGCTTCTGCAGCTAACTCGGTCGTCTTCACCTTAATTTTCCTGTTTTGTTCATAATCTGGAAAAGAAAAACACACTTTCCTGCTTTTTCAGGTCCCAAATGATTTCTCAGTTTGGAATGAATTAGTCTGAAGGAAGAAAATAATAATCTTTCTACACCGGCAGAAGAAGCTACTGCTGTTAAGTGAGATTATCACTTCAACATTCTCTGAATCCAAGTGCTTAAGTGACTTTCACCAGTTCACAGGTGTGACTTTCTTTAAAACACCATCAGCAAACATATATTTCTTGAATGATTCTCCCTTAATTCTGAAGTTTATTATAGTTGGCATTATGGAGGGATGATTGCTGGATGTCCATGTCATAGCCAACTCCTCTTCTTCAGCAGTTAAAGTTTGACCCTGGTACCCAGTATTGAGAATATTTGCAAGAAAATGAGCTTGAGATGGTGCTTGTCCCATTCGTATTTTTTTTAAATGTTTGTAATTTAACTCTTGCATATTTCTTTTTTTAAGATCTCACTTGGTTCCTTCCAAATTTCAACAGTCAGCAATAAAACAGCTGTTTTCCTGCGTTTTGTTCAAGGCTACAGAAATAGGCTTCGGGATACTCAGCATGTGTTTAACATTTCTCTTAAGCCCCATGTTGAGAACGTTTGGCTGTGACGGTGCCGTCTATTTTTTTTTTTTTTTTTCACAGTTTGGTTCACAAACTGTCATCAAGCTTAGGCCGTTCTTGATATAGTGCTCAAAACAGTCCACTACTGAGTTCCATTGCACGTCTTATGGGAGAGTTAGCTTGGTTCCTCCTTGGTTACCCTCTAGACCTTTTGCACGCTACTCAGTTTCTCTCTCTTTCATACACTTTATCCAGCAATTTGTCTGCTACATCTGCTCTGTTGGCTGTACTGTATCCTCATCTTAATAACTGAACCATGTTAATGAAGTGTGGGTTCTCAATCATACGGAAAGGAGAGTTTGTTGCATAAACAAACCAGGCGATTTTTTTTGTAATTTGCTGGTTCTTATCACAAACTTATCTATGGTGGTTTCTCGATGATGGAGATTTTTTTGCTTCAGGTGATATACTGTGGCTATGTGACATACATGATGTGACAGAAACACTATCATTGGCAGATAACTCTGAAATTATAGAAAATGATGATGATCTTGAAGGTGGATATCTTCAGAATCCTTTGTGTTGAGGATGGATTCTCCTAAACAAAATTAAGTCAATGCAGTTATTTATTATTACCATACTGCTCATTTAGTATTACTCATTGCATTCACTAACACTCAGTACTACTTTAAAGATGAAATTGTAAAAGGAAGATCTGCCTATTTCAGCTATTTATTTTTTTATCACAACTGCATCTAAAATGAAAGTACTATAGAGTAACAACTATAATTTTTGCTCAAATATGTGAATTCAAGATAGTCCAGAAGGAAGACAGGCAGTCCTTAAGAAAGAAGTATGAAATAAAAAAAGCTTACCAACCTGTAGATCCTGCCGGTTCAGACATGTTCCTTTCATCATCTTCAATACCGCTTCCTTCTGAGAGGCAACACTTCTCATGATGGTTTCATTAGGGCAACCAGGCCTTGCATTTCTTTGTTGTACTGTTTGCATTTTGCATGCATGCCTGTCTTACCCACAGGTAGAGGAACTTCATTGAAATATTCCCAAACTGGGTCTCTCTTACGGCCTGCTGGGAATGGTAATCTCAAATCAATGAACGCTACACTCAGAAAGACCAAGATTTCTGGAATATGCTGCTCAAACAGTTTCACTTTTTTGTTTCTACTGCCTATCCCTCCCTTCTCACATTTATCTCCAGAATTCTTTGTCCAGATCTATGAATCTTCTATTCATTGAACTTTTTGAAACGTTTCACTTCTAGAGATAGGTAAGGGATTGACTCTGTACACAAATTTGCAGAGGGACAATAGGGTTGAGGTCTGTTTGTTTCTCACCTCCTATATATTTAAAAACATTTTTGCTATTAACAAGCATGTTCTCTGGAGACACAAATCCACAGTTTAAGAACTTCAAAACTGAGCATCTCTGATGGTATCTTCTAGACTGAGCACTGAATCCCAGTGGGTAGATTGTATAGATTTAGGTTAATCTTTCAGAAGCCCCTGGAACCCCATAAAATTGGGTCCCTAATCCATGAACTACTGGAACTCATTTACAAAATTTTCTTAAATATTACATGAATATATTGTCTCATACTATAAAATTAGAATTTATAATCTCTATTCCATGATGAAAAGGAGTACTTGTGGCACCTTAGAGACTAACTAACAAATTTATTTGAGCATAAGCTTTCGTGAACTACAGGAATGCATCCGGTGAAGTGAGCTGTAGCTCACGTAAGCTTATGCTCAAATAAATTTGTTAGTCTCTAAGGTGCCACAAGTCCTTCTTTCCTTTTTGCAAATACAGACTAACACAGCTGCTACTCTGATTCCATGATATATCTTTGAGCTATAATGTATCTTTATCTTTAGACAGCTTTTTTCTCCTAAAAAAGCATTTTATTTAAATTTTTTTTTTAAATCCATTGATTTTTTTTATCCACCCTGATAAAAAATCATCTTCTCAGGTGTTCTCTAATTATCACAGTACACCAGTTTACTAACCTAAGAAGGAGAAATTACTGAGCACAGCTGATAGAGAAAACCATTTGTAAGGTCCCTGGATGCTCAGTTAAAAGGTTTTAAAACACCTACAGTTATTAAATCCCATAATACATATTGTCTGTATTTTCAGTGTTATGCCATTTTGAAGAGTCAGGAACATAAAGCAAAAACAAATCTAGTTGAAGTAGAAGCATCCAACTCAGCACAAGTATTTAAAGCATTTATGAAGTAGTTTGGTGAAATTGTCTGAACTGGTGGCTATACTGTATAGGCTTGAGAATCTTGTTTCTCAGAAAGCGGCAGAGTCCTGTGGCATTTTATAGACTAACAGACGTATTGGAGCATAAGCTTTCGTGGGTGAATACCCACTTTGTTGGATATCCAGAATAACATGGCTACTCCTCTGATACTTGTTTCTCAGAGTATATGTACAATGCAAAAAACAGTCGTCAAAATACCACTGCAGTGAGTCTGAGAGCCTAGGCCAACTGATTTGGGTTTGCAAGGCTTGCGCTAGGGGCTAAAAATAGCATAGTAGACATTTCCACTCAGTCTGGCGTCCTGAACTCTGAGACACACCCTTCTCACCATGTTTCAGAGCTCAGACTCCCACTCAAGCCCAAACAACTGCAATTTTTAACTCTGTTAGCTTGAGTCCAGACCAGTCCATCCAGGCTCTGAGACTTGCTGTCATGGTTTTGTTTTTATTTATTTTATTTTATTTTTCCAGCGTAGATGTACTCTCAGAGGTTGAGTGTGCTGGTGCTTTTATGTGGATCGTGCAGCGATTGTAGGATGGAAGTGGAGTGTTAATCACTTGATGTGTGAATCAAGGCTTCATATGCATCCCAGAACTGGTGTCTGAGTAAGTGACTCTGGACTTGTCCACACTTAAAGTGCTACAGTGGCACAGCTGTGTTGCTGCAGCTGCACCTCTGTAGCACTTCAGTGTAGACGCTATCTATGTGCTAATGAGAGGGATTCCCCCATTGGCATAGTAAGTAGTCCCCCGTCCCCCCCAAGAGGTGGTAGCTAGATTGATGGAAGAATTCTTCCATCAGTCTAGTGCTGGCCACACTGGTTGGCTTAATTACACTGTCTAGGGGGGTGGATTTTTCACACCCCTGAACATAGTAATTATGCCAACTTAATATTTTAGTGTAGAGCAGGCCTCTGAATATGCTCAGAGGTTATATTCTGGAATCGGAGAACTAGCCTTAGATTCTCATGCTATGTCTACACTACAAGCGCAACAGCAGCACAGCTGCAGCTACGCTACTGTAGCATTAGACACCTGCTGCAGGAGGGGTTTTTCTATTTCTGTAATAAATCCAACCCCCCCCCCCCCCCAAGAGGTGGTAGCTAGGTTGACCGAAGCATTCTTCCATTGACCTAGTGGTGTCTATACTGGGACTTTGGTTGGCTTAACTACACATTTTTCACACCTCTGAGTGATGTAGCTAGGTCAACATAAGTTTTAGATGTAGAATAGGCCCAACTGTGCTTGGCAGATGGGAATGTGAGTCTCATCATTCATTCACTGAAACACCACTATCAGCTTTTGTATATCCCAGCACTGGTATGTGGTTGTAGGTGTGAAGAGACTATGAATTCCTGTCACTGTTTTAATCATCTTGTGAAATCACTTCAGTGGTGGTCATTGTTTTTGCAGAAAAATAAGCCATAATTGCATATTTCATTAGGTTCTCCTTCTCATAAGCCCCGGAATGACTCTGCCACTTTGTCCCTTTCTATGTCCATGTATGAAATATACAGTGAGGGTGCTGAAGGATCTTCTCAAGCAACCCTGACTAGATGCCACCAATATAGAGCTGGTATACTATGCTCAAGATGGAGCTTACATCAGTGTATCCATCTTGTGACTGGTTCAGTTATAGAACCTCTTTGGGACTGCCACCTGATGCGCCTTGACTACCTCTGAGCCTGTTTTCTCTGCTAGCTTGGGACTTCAGTACCTTGCCTTGTTTGTACCAGGCATGCTTGCCTGTTGCAAACACAGATCCAAGTCTGAACCACATTCCACACAAGCTGCAGGCTTAACTGAAAACAGCTGAAGAAGTACTCCTGTCTCTAGCACTCAGATACCCAGCTTCTAATGGGGTCTAAATCCCAAATAAATCCATTTTACCCTGTATAAACCTTATACAGGGTAAACTCATAAATTGCTCGCCCTCTATAACACTGATAGAGAGATATGCACAGCTGTTTGCACCCCCCTCCCCCCGGTATTAATACATACTCTGGGTTAATTAACAAGTTAAAAAGTGATTTTATTAAATACAAAAAGTAGGATTTAAGTGGTTCCAAGTAATAATAGACAGAACAAAGTGAATTACCAAACAAAATAAAATAAACCACACAAGTCTAAGCCTAACACAGAAGGAAACTAAATGCAGGCAAATCTCACCCTCAGAGATGTTCTAATAAGCTTCTTTGACAGACTAGTCATCTTCTAGTCTGGGCCCAATCCTTTCCCCTGGTACAGTCCTTGTTCCAGCTCAGGTGGTAGCTAGGGGCTTTCTCATGAATACAGCCCCCTTTGTTCTGTTCCACTCACTTATATAGCTTTGGCACAAGGCAGGAATCTTTTGTCTCTTTGGGACCCCACCCCTTCTTCTAAATGGAAAAGCTCCAGGTTTAAGGTGGATTCCAGTACCAGGTGACATGGTCACATATCCTGTGAGCCTTCATTCTTCCCAGCCTGACTCACAGGAAGGCTTGCAAATAAACAGAGCCATCTACAGTCAATTGTCCTAATTGATAGGAGCCATCAAGATTCCAAACCACCATTAATGGCCCACACTTTGCATAATTACAATAGAAACTCAGTTATATTTCATATTTCTAGTTTCAGATACAAGAATGATACTATTTATACAATAGTATGACCACACTCAGTAGATTATAAGCTTTGTGATGATACCTTACAAGAGACCTTTTGCATGAAGCATATTCCAGTTACATTATATTCACACTCATTCGCATATGTTCATAAAATCATATGGAGTGCAACATCAGACATCCCTCCCCTATTCCTCTTTTTTTTTTTTCACTCCCTGTCTTTTTGAATCTAGGTTTGGACAGACCTTGAGAAGTTGCTCAGACTTTTGGCTCTCTCAGAGCATTGCATTTTATCCACACATAAGAGACAGGTTCTTATCTAAACTCGTGACCAATAGGAATAATAGAGATAATGAAAAGGATAATAAAACAGGGATTAAGAACTTGCATTTCTTTAACTCTTGACAATCACTCTTCAAGTTCTCCCAGCTTTAACCCTCAAGGCCTGCACACCACCATTATAGTCTCGCATCTCAACTGCCATTCCAACTAAAGTATTATCCATGCTTGGGAATAATCCCAACTCAGCCACTGGTAGCCAGTAATCCTGTGGCTGTACCATGTAGACAAGAGCAAACAAGAGTTGGCACTGATTGAACTAATTACAATTTATCTCACTGATATCCAGGGGTACACACTGACTAGTTCAGTTGGTGGAAACTCCTTTAGGTCTTGGTCTACGTTTAGGTGGCAGCACCGGTGCATCTTCATTGATGACTGAGCTGGGGCTATTTCTGAGTGTGAATGAGAGCTGATAAGGACTAGACAGGACTCCCTTTGAAGATCACCACCAGTCAAATGGCTGTTGGTCAGTGGAGGGCCCTCACTTCTCCTAGGACATCATTTAATTTAGGCAAGCAAATGGCTTTTGGAAGAGCTAACTTCAAAATGTGTCTTGCTTCAGAATTTGGCCATCTTTCCACCCCTTGGCTCAGCTAGACAAAGATAGCTAGGAGGGACCCTCCCAAACCTATCATCTGCAGCTTGGATAATGTTCAAGGACAAAGGTTTTTAAGGCCCGGTTTGACGAAGCCCTAGCTGGGATGATTTAATTGGGGTTGGTCCTGCTTTGAGCAGGGGGTTGGACTAGATGACCTCCTGAGGTCTCTTCCAACCCTAATCTTCTATGATTCTATGACATCCTGTTGACAAGAGGATGGGACAGAGGTTGCAAGTATTATAGAGATCAAGAAAGAAATGCAAGAAAGTAGATTGTCCAACAGTATCTATTACCTATCCTAGAGCATGGAGCTTAAATAAGAGCATGGGGGTGTTTGGGTATGGGTTTTGGTTTAAGTCCATCTCTAAATCGAATGATACTTCAAAGGCTTAAAGTATTATATTTTTACTGAAAACATATTCTACTATACTATACGGTGGTAAGGATGCAGTGGGGCAACTAACTAGAAAAGGTTAAGGGGTGACTTGATCACAGTCTGTAAATACCTACATGAGGAACACATATTTGATAATGGGTTCTTTAATCTAGCAGGCAAAAAGGTATAACATGATCCAATGGCTGGAAGCTGAAGCTAGACAAATTCAGACAGGAAATAAAGTATACATTTTTATCAGTGAGGGCAATTAACCATTGGAACAATTTACCAACAGTCATGGATTCTCGATCACTGATAACTTTAAAATCAAGATTGGAGGTTTTTTCTAAAATATTTGCTTTAGGAGTTATTTTGGGGAAGTTCTATGGCTTGTGTTATACAGCAGATCAGCCTAGATAATCACAATAGTCCCTTCTGGCCTTGGAATCTATGAATCAATGGACTCAAGGTTTTCTGGGATGCGGAATAAAGAGTTCAACTTCCTCTCCTAAATGTAAAGTCACCTCCCTCCCTGCCCAATAGTGGGAGAGAAATTTAATATCCCAGAAAGAAGAGATACTGTCCCAGTCATATCGGCCTGTCCTAGAGGGAGGACAGTCATGGGGGATACCTTGTGGCATTAGAACCATATGATACTGGGATTCCTGCCACATAATTTGGGTCAGATGTAAATCAGAGGACATGGGGGCCATGATTCTAGCCCATGTAGTTATCAGCACTCAAATACCAGCTGTGTCTGCCAGTCATGCTCTCTTGGTTGTCAGGGTCTGTCCCATATGATGATCTCCTCAGCAGCAGAAGCCACCACAGCATTCTGCCAGGACTGCACACGCAGAACTGGGGCTGTGAGTGACTATGGGCCGACTTCGAACCATTCCAGCATCATCACTCACTTTAACCTGCAGGTGGTGAGTGTGGACCTAGGGTTTCAGTGTTTGGGTTTTCACATCTGTCTCAATGCATTTTCTCATGTTTATTTCTTTGTCCCCTATAAATTATGTTCAAATGTAGCCAACTTAACATTGCTAAATGTTAACTGAGGAAGTATTAGGACTTGACCTAGGAATTGTACTTGATCCGACTAGTGGTTTATCTAATGCAGTATCCTATGCCTCACAGTGGCCAGTACCAGATGCTTCAGAGGAAGGTGCAAGAAACACATCTGAAAGCTTTGCTTTTTTCATTCTTTCTGACTCTCAAGCCTCCCTTTAGATTGTGAGCCAATCCTTTGTCTACCTAGCATCTGGTAGGAGAGTCTGCAGAGTCAAACAAGGACCCTGCTCTGCATGACTCTGGAGACTCTCAGACCCTGGCGCCTCTAACTAACTGCCTCAGTTCTTTGAGTTCTGACTGATTTTTCCTGTGTCTCTCACAGCATCTCCATAAATAGCCTAATCCAGTCTGATGCTAGCTGAAAATTGTGGCTCTTCCTGGAGCTGAGAACCTGTGGGATGGGAGTTTAAGAGAGAAGCCTCTGCTAAAGATGTCCTTGGTGGCTTTCTACTGGGTTGTCAATCAGCTGGCAGGTTCCCCATATCCAAATTGAATGATCAACTACAGGTGAATGTTGTCTTAGTGGCCATTTTTCTGCATTCAGAGCCAGTGTATGATCTCTGTCACACTTGTGTAAATCCCAAGTAACTCCATCCTAGTCAATGGATTTACACAGTTGTGACTGAGCTCAGAATCTGGCTCACAGTGTATAAGCTGCACCATGCAGGCCTTTCCTATTATATGGTCTGCATTCATGGAATGCCATGTATTCATTAAAAGGGCTACACAAGCAGGATGAGAGATGGTATACAAGCAGTTTAAGTAAAAATTCTTGACTGCTTGATGGCCTAGTGAGTAAAATATTGTACTGTCTTGTAAAAGGCCTGAATTGGGGAGGAATATATTGTCTGTTTCTTGAGCAGGCTGAAACTAGGGGTTTTGTGAAGATGATGCTTAAGAGAGGGTGGAGGTGCGACGGGCAACCTCACTCAGGCCAGGTGTATGCTGCTGGAGCATAGCCAGGAAGACTTGGGATAACACATGCAGGAAGCATCTGATTGAAATGGGGTAAAAGAGATTAAATAGTCCAAAGCGTAACACAGGTGTCCCATTCAGCCAAACTGGCTGTTTCCATAGGCTGGGGTTCTCAAAACAACCACAGGGAGTTAAGTACTAGAGCTGTGTGGGAAATGGTTTTCCCATCTCAGGAAAATTTTTGAGATTTGGAAAAATTTTCCCATCCCAAATTGGGGTGAAAAATTAAAATCTCAAACATTTTTGCAAACCGAAAATCCAAAAAGTGTTTTGGTTCGGGTCTGTCGAAATGTTTCCATTCAATTTTGACCTTTTGACATTAACATTATTTTTTTCTACTAGAATTAATTTCAATTGCAAAAAAACAAATCTATTTCAAACCAAGAAACCTGAATTTTTCATTTTGAATATGTCGAAACAGAATGTTTTGACAATTTGGAAACTTTTTTCCCCAATTTTTTCCCAAATAGGAAATGTTGTTGAAATGACATGTTCCCATTAATGGTTTCAATTTTGACAAATTGGTATTTTTTTTGACAGAAATATGTTGAGTCAAAAAATTCCCAACCAGCTGTTAGGCACCCAACTCCCATTAAAGTTCAGTAGGATTTGAGATTCAGATATCTAATTCCCTGAGGTTTCTTTGAAAATCCTAACCTTTACCTCTAGCCCTGGTGTCTGACACACACCCATGCTGGGGGTAGCAAAGTGAAGGATTCCCTGTGCTCTGATGCCTGGAGATATACGCTACTAGAAAGAGACAAAGGAACAAAATAATTTCTTAAGTTTTCACAAGTGAAATGAGTCTTGATGATCTCAGCTCCAGAGGTGAGATTGGATATTGTCATCTGTGTGCCTTTAGTTGGCACTAGATGAGACTTATAGTTCATTTCAGAAATGGCAGGGAATAGATTCCAATGTCAGTTTTATTTTACTTTCCCCAGAGTGATTCCAAGTTGACCCAGCTGCTGGAAGAAGCCCTGGGTGGGAACAGCAAGATCAGGGTTATTTTCTGCCTGTCTCCTACCTCAGATTCTCAGCACCTAGCTGCTGTGCTGAAGACCTGTATAGCTCTCTCGCAAGTTAAGAACTTCCCTGTTTTACATGACTACTTTGTAGAGGTACAGTTTAGATCCCAAATCCCTAGGTTCTGGCCTCAGCTGGATCTTTGCTGAGAGGAATCTAAACATTTAATAGGACTGGGCTGCTGAACACTGAATATTAAGGCTGCTTAAACTGCAACATCTATGTCAGTATGATGGTTGGGTTCATAGTGCATTGTTCGTTGGGTTAAAAACAGGGCTAGGTTTGTATCTTTTGGTAACTCATTAAGCTATGTTCAACTGCATGATTCAATTAAACTCAACCAGTGGATGTTGGAGTTTGGTGATGTGGTGCTTGCATCCTCATGTTGTGATGATGCCCTGGAAAATTTTGCACTGTGGGAGACAAGAGCACAGAAAAGATGAGAAGGTTGGCTACTTTCCCCCTGCTGTGCTTTTTCTCCTGCCACTTCTGCTCCATCCCAAAAACCTCAGTCCTGCTTGGTGGCTACTGCCATGTGATCATGGATATTTTGAATTTTCTGAATTTAGCAGGTAAACTCAAACCTGAACCCGACATCTTTTGATATTGCCCAGCATTAGGGGTTTTCACACCATCAGGGGCTGGGAACATTGGAGATGATGCTCTGTCTTGAGCACAGAGGCAAAGCTCTTTTCCATCCCCAGGGGCTAGTTATATAATTAGCATTTCAACCTCCAAAGATTTTTTTTCTCTTCCAGACACAGGGTAAGTATACTCCATCTATAGGGAGAGGGTGCTTTATAAACCAAGGATTAGGAGGTGGGTGAAAACCCTTAATTTCCCCTCAGAATAAATATTTTGACTCCCTCCTTTGGTGTAATGAGTCCCCTTGGCATATGTCTGGCATTCAGCAAGTGGCACATCAGAAGATGGCAGTCCCAGTTTTGTGTGTTTCAGTTTAGCCTCATTTCTCCAGATCAGAGACATCTCAGTACAGAATAACTTCTTTGTGTTCTGGAAAGGTGCAGGCAATGTTCCTCTTTACACTAAATTCATCCCAATTTCTACATTTTAGGAAACAGATTTCAGAGTAGCAGCCGTGTTAGTCTGTATTTGCAAAAAGAAAAGGAGTACTTGTGGCACCTTAGAGACTAACAAATTTATTAGAGCATAAGCTTTCGTGAGCTACAGCTCACTTCATCGGATGCATTCGATGCAACTGCACTTCATTCAATGCATCCGATGAAGTGAGCTGTAGCTCACGAAAGCTTATGCTCTAATAAATTTGTTAGTCTCTAAGCTGCCACACGTACTCCTTTTCTTCTTGAGACTGAAGCACACCAATCCATGCCAAACATCCTGGAGTTCCTAAAGATGTGAGAGTCATGCATCCCAGCCATCCCACGTTGATGTCGGTGAAACGTCCCTTTTGATCCACCAGTGCTTGCAGCACCATTGAAAAGTACCCCTTGTGGTTTAAGTACTGGTTGGCAAGGTGGTCTTGTGCCAAGATAGGGATATACATTCTGTCTATCGTCCCACCACAGTTAGGGAACCCTATTGCAGCAAAGACATCCAGTATGACTTGCACATTTCCCAGAGTCACTGCCTTCAGAACATCAGTGATTGCATTGGCTACGTGGATCATAGCAGTCCCCACGGTAGATTTGCCCACTCCAAATTGATTCCCAACTGACTGGTGGCAGTCAGGCATTGCAAGCTTCCACAGGGCTATTGCCACTCGCTTCTCAACTGTCAGGGCTTGTCAACTGTCTCATCTTGGTATTCCTGCACTTCAGGGTGGGGGAAAGCAACTCACAAAGTTCAAGGAAAGTGGCCTTCCACATGCGAAAGTTTCGCAGCTACTGTGAATCATCCCATACCTGCAACACTATGCAGTCCCACCAGTCTGTGCTTGTTTGCTGGGCCCAGAACTGGTGTTCCCCTGTATCAGCCCCACTGCTGCCATGATGTCCCAATTGCCACAGCCCATGCTTTCAGGAATGTCTGTGTCCATGTCCTCACAAATGTCCTCGTGCTGGCATCTCTTAGCCAGGTTCTGCACATACTGCAGGATACTGCGCAAGGTGTTTACAATGCTCACAACAGCAGTGGTGAGCTGAGCAGGCTCCATCCGTGCTATGACATCTGCATGGGTAACCCAGGAAAAAGGTGCGAAACGATTGTCTGCCATTACTTTCACAGAGGGAGGGAGGGGAGACTGATGATATGTACCCAAAACCACCCGCGACAATGTTTTTGCCCAATCAGGCATTGGGAGCTTAATCCAGAATTCCAATGGGCAGTGGAGACTGCAGGAACTGTGGGATAGCTACCCACAGTGCACCGCTCCGTGAGTCAATGCTAGCCGTGGTATTGAGGACGCACTCCACTGAATTAATGTGCTTAGTGGGGACATACACAATCGACTGTATAAAATCGATTTCTAAAGATCAACTTCTATAAAATCGACCTAATTTCATAGTGTAGACATACCCTTAGTTATTTAAAAGAATATGATCAGCTATGAAGAATATGGGAAAGATACAATAAATATACAAGTGAGATGTTTACTGAGACCCTTATACAGCAAAGAGGGGGACCTGCTGAGCTTTCCTTTAAAACCTCTGGTACATGCCATGGGAGCAATCAGGATACCAGACTGGATGTGTTATTCGTCACTTCCTCTTTGGCAGTTCCTAGGAGCAGGTGTAGTCATTTGCTCCACCTCATAAACAAAATGAAAACCACACCCTCTAGCAACCTGAGTTGATAGCAACCTAATCTATGCCATCCATAGAGAAAAGAACTATTGGCAGATAAAGATTTTTGTCACCAAGATCCCATCTCTGGTTCTTTCTTTGCTCCTCAGTCATTGCTTACTCAGTACCGGGCAAAGATCCTGGCCCTTCACCACCGACTGTATGAACACATGGATCTTAGGAGTGCCAAGGAGAGTGAGAGCATAAGCACCCTCCGAGAACAGGTCCAGTGCCTCACCAATGAAAACGTAAGTGTGAAATGCAAATTTGTCTTCAGTGCCTTTCCTGCATACTGAGTCAGGTGTTTTGAAAACTTGATCCTAATCGCAGGATGAAAATGGCAACTGGCAACTCCCTTTCCAATCTGTTAAAGCCACTGTATGCAGAAAGCTGTGTTTTCTCATCATGTAAGCTGTTTGTTCTTCCCTTCCCCCAACCTGCCTATCTTTGCAGTGCTGTGCACGGGGGAGATCTTGTCTCTGCTCAGCATAGGGAGTCACTGACGTTGTTTTGTGTACCCAGGTGCAGCTGCAGGATAGGAACGAAAGACTGTACACAAAGATTGGAGAACTGCAGGAGAAGATGGGGAAGCTGGCTGGTTCCAAAATGGACTTGTCATCCAGATTGGTCTTCAGCGAGGAGGAGAAACTTAAGGTAATGCATGCATCTTGGGAGCTGGAGATACTTGAGCTGTTGAAGGATTCCCAAGAATCCTTGGGAAATGTAAAGATATTCTCCCTGAAGGTCTATAAAAACATGTGCACTCCCCAACAGCCAGGGCTACTCTACTTATTCCTTATAGGTTTCAGTGGTAGCCGTGTTAGTCTATCAGCAAAAAAAATGGAGTCCTTGTGGCACCTTAGAGACTAACGCATTTATTTGGGCATAAGCTTTTGTGGGCTAGAACCATCTGATGAAGTGGGTTCTAGCCCACGAAAGCATATGCCCAAATAAATGTGTTAGTCTCTAAGGTGCCACAAGGACTCCTCGTTTTTATTCCTTATAGTTACTTCTGCTGGGGAAGGCTAGGGCTGGTGCACAATGTCAGCTTCCAGATAGCCACTATTCCACATCACTTCCTTCTGGAAAAGGCTGAGATGTCTCAGAATGTGTATCACTTAATCTCATAGTTTCTATTTGTCCTTTATACTCTTCCTCTTTGGGGTTATGAGGGAATCCGGTCTTCGACATCTGCACAGTTCTCAGCTGATGTGTCTCAGCATCAGCATATTTTAATATTAAGGTGCAAAACTCTTCTCAGCCTTACCTATGGAGCTGTGGTCAGTGCCTCCATAATAAGCTGGTG